>NC_080545.1:52037150-52637150 GCF_028640845.1 Ahaetulla prasina | reverse complement strand
ATGGCTTAGCAATAAAGATAAAGATATCCTCAAACCAACCTTGACTCTTTATGACTTTCAAATGTGAATTTCTAGCCAACAGCCCAAGGATTCTTCAGTAGTTTCATATGTAATTACTAACCAGGCAGCCTATCCTTAATTTCCAAGACCAGTTGTGGCAACATATGAATAACACTTAACAAGATCACAAACTGACTATGAACCAGAAATGTGTGAGATGACTGCAAAAATGAACTGCAATTTAAGACTGCCTTAACAGAAGTTTCATGGTAAATAATAATTACATAATATTTTGCATTAATAAGATTCCACCTTAAATTTTATGTTCTGTTGGGTCCTGCATTGTAGAATGGAAACAAAATATCATGAAGGTAAGAAGGATGGTCAGTGATTTGAAACTAGACCCTATGAGGAAACATTCAAGTTATGCTTAATCTTGAGAAGACACTTTGGGCACGTTCCAGGATGCATTGGAAGTACTGCTACTCTGGAGAATTCAGCAATATACAGACCATAATTATACTATTAAAAGTAAATGGCATATTGATTTCTTCAAGCATAAATTCAACTTTAGTTTTCTTCATACAAGTTCATTGATCATATTGAGAGTCAAGAACCTTTGAGTTTTAGGAAGATATGTTTCAGATGCATGTTAGAAAATGTTCCTAACTATCAGAACAATTGTTTTCATGTTGTGGTTTTGAATTTAGAACTAAATATGTAAACAGGGTAGTAGTGTTTCCTTCCCTGGAAGTGTTTAAATGTACACTGCTAAGTTGTCATCGATGTGCAATTGATTCTTGCACTGAGAAAACTCTTACAACAATATGATGAAAAGTAGACAAGGTTACACATTTCTAAATATATTGTTATAGGAAGCTGGCTGTCAGAAATATTCCTTTAACAGTTTCAAAACTGTAGTCTAGTTATATTGACAGTATCTTCTTTGCTGAAGGTACCTTATCTTGAAATTCAATCTGCAATTAAGTTCAGTCAGTGCTAATAGGGAATTCAGACTGCTGACTTAATTGCATTCCTGTCAGACATGGCTGCTTTGAAGTAGGATAGATCATTTTAAAAAGGAGCAAAGGGACAAGAAAGAAATGGCAGGAGCACCATTTCATGAGTTATACTGAATGAACATTAAAGGATTCCAGAACCTTCCATCTATATCTTTGTCCCAAACATACCTTCTCCTCTCCTGAAGGAGAAAATTTATTCAACTTGTGAAAAATTGCAAATATTTTCAAGATGGAAAGGATAGCATCTTTTTGCCCATTTTTATATTTAAACATCTTTATCCTATCCTGTACGGCGTAGGAATTTAGCAAAAGCCACATATTGGACTGTGATACAATTCTCATCTCTACTTTGCTTCCATTGTTTTCTGAACTATTGTATCAATTCTTGCTTACATCAATCATTTGCTAATGTGACTTTATTTCTGAATGCAAGCCTTTCGGCTGAAATATAGGTACTATATTATACCTGTTATGCATTTGCACTATCTTGATCTAACAATAATTTGGGATTCCTGAGTATTTTAAGTTTTTCTGAGTGCTTGACTCTTAACTTCCTATCAAATTATTCCTTCCAGCTGTCTATTGCACTCATTAGTTCAGTTGTACACCGTAGCCAGCGGCTTGTTCCCATTTAAAATCTCATTCACATTTGCTTACAGCAGCTCTTTATTATTCAGACATTTTGTCCTTTTTATGTTTTCTTTCATTAGCACAGAATTTCACAAGTCCTTGGTGAATAATTAGCTCCACTAGGAAAAAGAATATGTGTCTGTGTGTATGTGTGTACAGACACACAAATATGTATAAAATCAATTTTGGGTATTCATGAGTGGGCAAAGGGAAGAAGTGATAAAACATGAGCCTCAGTATAATCCTGTCCTTAACATATTTACATGTAACACTGTGATGTAAGAACAAAACTGCAGAGCTTGTGGCATGCATGCTAGTTGCCAATGCATTTCTGATCAGTTAATCACTGATACGTTGTGAACACAGCAAACAAGTCCAGTTCAAATGAACAAATTATTAAGAACAAAAAACTGCATTGCACCAATTACACAAAAGTAAATAAAACTATATATGTTGCAATTAATAAATTATGCTTGATGTACAAATGTATTTTAAACACATATTTCAAAAGTGAACAGTGGATTATTATTTTAATTTATATGAGGGGTAGGTGACTGAATGAATTGAATGAAATTAACAGTAGTTGCGACCTGTCTTCTGAATTCCAGCTGTTCCAACACCCTCACAATTATGTGAGATCTGGAGTTATAAGAGGTCTGGAGATCTGGATGCTTGGTAACCGGTTTCCATTTATGACTGGTTGCAGCATCTTGCAATTGATTGCCATTTGCAATTTACAAATGATTGCCATTTGCAATTTGTCTACTAGTTTCTGGGGAAGCCAGCAGGAAAAGTCGCAAATCACTGAGATAAGTGTCCTTTCCATATACCCTCCCTGTGCTTACACTGCATGATTCACTCATGCAATTTCCACACACCCTGAATGTACCACAGCCTTATGCCCCTCCCCAATCCTTGCTGCACCTCTGTGTACTCTCCCCAACTCATAATATGTACACTTTCTGTGCACCCTCCAAAATTTATATTATGCATCTTGCACCCAACATGTATTCTCCCTATTCCTTATCATACCTCTTTCACACCCTCGTTCCCTCCCCACTTATATAACCCTATTTTCAAATCCTAAATCTATATAATACTAAAATTCTTATTGTTATGAACTTTAATTGGGTGGAAGAGTGCGTCATGTAGCAATAATTTTTGACCCAAGGTCCCTCAATTGGGCTAACTTATAGAATGTGTCCAAAATCCAGAATCCCAAGGGAATAAAGTTTGGGGAAATGGTGGCAGCTTCAGTGATTCTGGCTGCTGCTGGCCTGCTACTGCAGTCACATCATTTTCAATGTTCTGTGACAGTTTCCCAGCTTGTCTCCCTATTTATTTATTTATTTATTTATTTATTTATTTATTTATTTATTTATTATTTATTTATTCACAACAGTATATATAAGCATAAGCATGAAAATAACTATATAATATATAAGCAAATATATGAGCATAAGTATGTAATAACTATATTAATTGGATATAATGAAAGGAAACAATAGGACAGGAACAGTAGGCACATTTGTGCTCTTATGCACGCCCCTTATAGAACTCTAGGAATGGGGTGAGGTCAACAGTAGAGAGTTTTTGGTTAAAGCTTTGGGGATTTTGAGAAGAGACCACAGAGTCAGGTAGTGTATTCCAAGTATTAATAACTCTTTTACAGAAGTCATATTTTCTGCAATCAAGATTGAAGCAGTTAACATTGAATTTAAATCTATTGTTTGCTCTTCTATTGTTATAATTTAAGCTGAAGTAGTCTTCAACAGGAAGGACACTGCAATGGATGATTCTATGAGTTAAACACAGATCCTGTCGAAGGCGGCGGAGTTCTAAGTTTTCTAAATTCAAGTTTTCAAGTCTGGTGGCTAAGGTATTTTGTTGTATTCAGAGGAGTGGAGAACTCTTCTTGTAAAATATTTCTGGACACGTTCCTAGTTCCCTCTCCCCCCAGCAACGGCCACCTATCTACTTGCTTGCTTGTCTGCCTGCTGGAAGAAACAGTGAAGAAGGAAGTGAGGGAAGAAAAAGAGGGAGGGAGAATTCCAATGCTCTATGTCAGCTTCCCACAAGGAAAGTCAATGGGGACACTAGCAGGAAGTTAGAAGTCACTCTCGCTCCCACTACTTTTTTGGCCAACAATGATTCTGTGTCTCGGGTTAGGTAAGGAAATATCTTTGAAACAGTGACCCAGCGGAGCATGTGTTGCCTAGTGCCATATAAAGTTGTTAATAATTCCAATATGTAGAGTCCAACTATGGAACCTTCATTGCTCTCTGAACTTGGATATTTTTTTGTAGATGTCTCATTACCCAACTTGGTAACGTTATCAGTACTACTAATGATGGAGTTTGCTCCCATCCCAGTAGCTTTGCCCTACCAGTGTTGATGGAGTTGTGGTTTTCTCCTTGGTAGGTCCTTGAGCAGCATATTTTGTTTATCTTGTATTAATTGCTGCTTACCTGGGTTTTATTGTTGGAGAGGATCCGTTCTGCTCTTCCTGTTTCCTTTTTTTTTTTTTATTGCTTCTTTTGAATAGTATGTAAATGTGGTTTATCTCTGAGTGTCTATTGATGACTAAAAATATCCTAATCAAGGAATTATAATCTACAAATAATATTTTTCTAAAACTATAAAGGGACACAATGAGATGAAAACACAACAGCATTCAATAAAGATCGATAATTAAACATTGCAAAAAAAAATGAGAAATTATCTAATTTAAAAATTGTGGAATTTTTCTGATTCTAATCTAAAACTCACTGGAGAAGAGCCTAATGCTAGGAAAGAGTGAGGGCAAAAGAAGGGGACGACAGAGAATGAGGTGGGTGGATGGAGTGGATGGAGTCACTGAAGTAGTAGGCTTGAGGCCTACTACGAGGCCGTCGAAGTGATGTCCCAGTGTCTGGAAGCCGTACGGGTCTGGATGGGGAGAAACAGGCTTCGGCTCAACCCCTCCAAGACCGAGTGGCTGTGGATGCCGGCTTCCCGGTACAGTCAGCTTACTCCATTGCTGACTGTTGGGGGCGAGTGGTTGGCCCCCACAGGGAGGGTTCGCAATCTTGGCATCCTCCTGGATGCACGACTGTCTCTAGAAGATCACTTGACAGCCGTCGCCAGGGGGGCTTTTTATCAGGTCCGCCTGATTCGCCAATTGCATCCCTTTCTAGACCGGGTTTCCCTTTGCACAGTCACCCATGCCCTCATTACATCCCGCCTGTACATGGGGCTCCCCTTGAAGAGCACTCAGAAGCTCCAACTGGTCCAGAATGCGGCCGCACGTGTGATAGAGAGCGCACCTCGTGGCTCCCATGTGACACCTCTCCTGCACGGCCTGCACTGGCTCCCGGTGGTCTTTCGGGTGCAATTCAAGGTGCTGGTTGTCATCTTTAAAGCGCTTCATGGCTTAGGACCAGGCTACTTGCGGGACTGCCTACTGCCACCAACAGCCTCCCATCGACCTCTGTGCTCTCACAGGGAGGGCCTCCTCAGGCTACCATCAGTTTGACAATGTCGACTGGCGATCCCCAGGGGGAGGGCCTTCTCTGTGGGGGCTCCTGCCCTCTGGAATGAGTTGCCTCCGGTGCTTCGCCAACTCCCCGACCTCCAGAACTTCCTCTGCGAGCTGAAGACTCTTTTATTCCATCGAGCAGGGCTAGCCTAAAAATGTGGTTTTAATGGGGTTTTAGATTGCTACTGTTTAGTTTTTAGATAATTCGGCCATAAGTTATATTAATTTTATCTTGTTTTTAACTTGTTGGATATTGTGTTTTTAAATTGGCTGTTAACCGCCCTGAGTCCTTCGGGAGAAGGGCGAGATACAAATATGATAAATAAATAAATAAATAAATAAATAAATAAATAAATAAATAAATAAATAAAATGGACTCCAAAGATGGTAGAGGATAGGAAGGCTTGGAGGAATGTTGTCCATGGGGTCGCGATGGGTCAGACACGACTTCGCAATTAACAACAACAAAATCTAAAACTGTAAAATCTTTACCAACAGTCTAATGGATGCATTAGAATGCATTTGACCATCAGGGTTTCTTAATCATTATAATTTAATATGAAAACAAGATAAAATCAGAGGCACTGATTCCGTTATATTGTAGTCTTATAAAAATATTTTTAAAGTCCTAGATAAAAATGGATTCAAAAGTGGATGCACAATAATGCATCCCGGGTTATTTACGGGACCGCCTACTGCTACCGAATACCTCTCACCGACCCGTGCGCTCTCATAGAGAGGGTCTCCTCAGGGTGCCGTCAGCGAGGCAATGTCGTCTGGCGACGCCCAGGGGAAGGGCCTTCTCTGTGGGGGCTCCCACCCTCTGGAACGAACTACCCCCCCGGACTTCGTCAACTTCCGGACCTTCGGACCTTCCGCCGCGGGCTTAAAACATACTTATTTAATTGTGCAGGACTGAGCTAGATTTTAAATTTATGGGTTTTAATTGGGTTTTGTTTTTATATTTTAATTAACGGGCTTATAGAATAAGTTTTTTTGATTGTTTTTATATTGTATTTATGTGTTTTTTAAGTGCCTGTGAACCGCCCTGAGTCCTTCGGGAGATAGGGCGGTATATAAATATGATAAATAAATAAATAAATAAATAAATAACCTAGGTCAAGCTTTGAATTGACATATAATCTTCTATTAATAAGTCAGTGTAATAAATGCTGATGTGTGAATATTTACTTTCACACAGAAATTTGCAAGATCACAGATAATGAACTATTCTAACAAAAAAAAATTAAAAATCTCATTGCATCTACCAAAGCTCTGTTGCTATGGTGATGTTCAGATCTAAAAAGAATTCCTTTCCTTCTTGCATATTCACGCACAGATGAAGTTGTGTCTTCTTATTTCAATTCCATTAACCATGTGTGAAGTTTTTGATCAAAATACAGAAAACACTTTAGATATTAATATTACTCTCTTTATTTTTATTTATTAAATTTGTTTTGTCCTCCATCTCACCATGGTAACTCTTTACTACAGATATGTTAATTTCACAAGAACAGCTAAGAGCTTTATAGAATGTGGAACCAATAAGATAGATCCAAACAAATGCTAGTTTAAAAAATGAGTTCAGCCAATCTACTGTATGTCCAGGTATAGAATTGGGCTTTGAGAAAGGAAATCCCAGCCCTTCAGAAAATGACATGGCAGTTTATTTATTTATTTATTTATTTATTCATACTTTTATACCGCCCTATCTCCCTAGGGACTCAGGGTGGTGTACAGCCATATAAAAAACACATAAATATACAAAGTAAAACATTAATCTAAAAAACTTATTAAATAGGCCAAATATTTAAAATAGACATATAAATAATAAAACCCGATTTAAAACCAAATCTAAAATTTAAACATTTAAAATTTTAAAATCTAGTCCAGTCCTGCGCAGATAAATAGATGTGTCTTAAGCTCGCGGCGGAAGGTCCGAAGTTCCTTCCACTAGGGTGAAAAATCACAGTCTGAAGGGAGGAGGTTTCATTCTTTTTTAAGCCTTGCCTTCTACCTAGGAAAGGTAGAGTTAGCCCTTTCCTGTCAGCTACATCTTTTATGACTATGAATAAATACTTTTTCCTTGAGAAGAGGAAGGTTATTGATATCAGAATGAAATCAGTTGAGTTCAGAAGAGATTTTTTCTTTTTAACTGAGAAGTTAAAATATACACAAACCTTGCTTTCTTTTCACTACTACATAATATATATTCAAATATCTGGGCATTTGCCTTCTTAAGGTAGGACAATGTTTTAGAAATTATAGTTGTTATACACATCTAAAGCTACAGGAAACTGATTTTTTCTGTACTATGATTTCAGCATGTAAGAAAAAAATCTTTATATAAAACAAATCAACCCCATATTTGACAACAGATGTAAGACATTAGTAATATTTGAATTTCCCAAATACCTAAAGTTCTTATATTTCAGTGAAATCACTCAGAAAGGAAAAATACAGATAAATATAGAAATACAATATTGCTTATTTTAAAAAGCTTGTTTCAGATAGGGAGAAAACAAAACAATTTGTTTCCTGCACAATCTCATTTAGTTGGGTGGCTATGTAATAAATGGGAAAGAACATACATCTTTTTCTTCCCTGAACTGGAATGGGGAGGAAAAAGAGAAAGTTGAATAAAGAATGTGAGAGTTAAAAGGAGAATCAGGAAAGTGTGTGTTAGATTCGAGCAATAAAGAGGCAGGAGACCAGTGAGTGACAACAGCTCTTTAGTTTATAGTGAACCCAGCAAAAGACATCCGGCAAAACCCCTCTTTATATACAGTTCTGGCTGAGGCTTCAACCAATCAGCAACGTGCTTGTTCCTTAAATTTCCCTCCAAAACTTTAAAGATACATTACACTCCTTCCCTCCCAGAACGCATTGTACCCATATTTACATAAAATTAGCATCTTATTTCTCTACGTAGTCACGCAGGTAGACAGGGCGTCTCCTAACTCTTTCGGACCTGCGCAATTCATTTTCTGGGAGTGAGTCGAGCTGGCCGGAGGGACTGTTAGTTCCTCCCAGCTCCTCCTCTGGGCCATCCGGCCCTGGATTATTGGCAGAGTCGTCCCTGCTGTCTTCAGGAGGAACCAGTTGGTGTCGCTGGACTTCATCGGACTCAGATAAGTCCCCCGTTCGCCCCGGGTTTGAGTCAGCTGTGAAGTTGAACATTTGGTAGTCAGGGCCTGGCTGATTGGTTTCTGTTTTACTTGCTATTCGTTTTCTTATTTGGTCTATGTGGCGTCTCCAAACCCGGCCATCCTCCATATCTACTAGATATGATTTCGGCCCGGTTATTCCAAGAATTGTCCCTTTTAACCATGTTGGGCCCTCGCTATAGTTGTGCGCCCACACTGTGTCACCCACTGTCATTTCCCTAGTTTTACCGTGTGCCCCCTTGTACCCATCTGGGGTGTAGGTTGGGTTTAGTCGGTCTAACGGGCACCTGAGCTTCCTACCCATCAATAGTTCCGCCGGGCTGTGGCCAGTTGTCACACAGGGGGTTCTATGTTGTACTGCTAAAAAGGTATCGATTTTTGTTTGCCAATCGCCTGGCCTTATCCTAGATAGCGCTTCTTTGGCGCTCCAAACGAAACGTTCTGCAAGTCCGTTCGTCGCCGGGTGGAAAGGCGCCGAGAGGACATGTCTGATGCCCTCCTCCGCCAAGTACCCCTCAAACTGGGTTGCCGTGAATTGCCGGCCGTTGTCGGAAACTAGGGTGTCAGGCAAACCATGGGTTACAAATAGGTGCCTCAGGGCTGAGATAACTGCCTCTGCCGTCGTGGTTCTCATGAGGATGATTTCTAACCATTTTGAGTAGGCATCTACTACAATTAAAAAGGTTTGCCCATGGAATGGCCCGGCAAAATCTATGTGAATCCTAGACCATGGCCCCTGGGGTTTCTCCCATTCTCTAATTGGGGCCGTAGGGGGTAGTGGCCTTGACTCTTGGCAGGATTGGCATTTCCCTACCCTGTCGCTAATTTCCTTGTCCATCAGGGGCCACCACACATAACTCCTCACTAAACTCTTCATCCTCACGATCCCCGGGTGGCCCACATGCAAAAGTTCCAATACATTTTTTCGTAATTTCTCCGGGATAACCACCCTATCCCCCCATAACAGACACCCCCCTTGAACCGATAGTTCCGCTCGTTTTTTCGCAAAGTCTTTGAAACGCTCGCCCGGCGCAGCGGGCCATCCCCTTTGCACCCAACCAATTACAGTCCTTATGGTAATGTCCTTGTAAGATGCCCTAGCCACTTCCTTGGATGTGACTGGGCCAGAGTCCAAAGAGTCAATTAGCAGGACGGGTGTCCCCGGGGTTGGGTCTTCGATAGTCTCTGGTAACGGGCATCTACTCAGAGCGTCCGCATGCCCCAGTTCTTTTCCAGGGCGGTGGAGCAATCTGTAAGAGTATGCCGCCAGGAAGATAGTCCATCGGGTCAGCCTGGGTGAAAGTGCAACGGGTGTTGGGCGGTCGCCCGCTAAGAGTCCCAGTAGGGGTCTATGGTCCGTTACTATCTCGAAATCTCGTCCGAATACGTATTCGTGAAATTTCTTTACCCCTGAGACTATAGCCAATGCCTCCCTATCCAGCTGGCTGTAATTCCTTTCGGCCGAGGACATTGTTCGGGAATAATACGCTATAGGGGCTTCTGTTCCATTCGGTAACCTATGGCTGAGCACAGCCCCCACCCCGTAGGGAGATGCATCACAGACTAGTACTAATGGCAACGTACCATTGTATTGAATAAGGAGGCTATCACTGGACAAAAGGTTTTTTACCCCTTCAAATGCCTTAGTTTCCACTTTCCCCCAGGACCACACAGCTTTCTTTGCTAGTAATTTGTGTAGCGGTTCGGCTATTGTTGCCTTGTTCTTTAAGAATACCGCATAGAAGTTGACAAGACCTAAGAATGCCTGTAACTCCGTTTTATTTTTGGGAGCTGGGGCCTTCCTGATGGCCCGTACCTTGCTCTCAGTGGGGTGAATCCCTTCCCTTCTATTCGGTAGCCCAGGAATTCTACGGATCCTACCCGATTTGGCATTTGTTCAGCTTAACTTTAAGCCCGGCAGACCGGAAAATGCCCAAAACCTTCCTTAGTCTTACCCCCAGTTCCTCTAAGTTCCCCGCTGATACCAATACATCGTCGAAATGTGGTACCACCCCGGGTAGACCCTGCAATAGTCGCTCCATTAGGTTCTGAAATAGCCCCGGAGCCACACTAACTCTGAACTGGAGCCGGGTGCATTTGAAAGCACCCCGGTGCGTGACAATTGTCTGCGCCTCGGCTGTGCTGCTATCTATGGGTAACTGCTGATAGGCTTGAGCCAAATCGAGTTTGGCGAAAACCTGCCCTTGTCCTAACGAGTGCAGCAAGTGTTGCACTACTGGGACGGGGTATGCACTCTTCTGCAATGCTTTGTTGAGCGTTGCCTTGTAGTCAGCGCAAATCCGGACCGATCCGTCCGGTTTGACTGGGGTAACTATAGGTGTCTCCCATTTTGCATGGTCAACGGGCACTAGTATTCCCTGGCTTACTAGTTTGTCCAATTCCCGGTCAATCTTGGGCTTTAGGGCGAATGGAACCCTCCTAGCCTTTAACCTGATAGGGGCAACTTGTGGGTCTAGATTGAAAGAAATAGGGGTCCCCTCGTACTTGCCCAGGCAATCTTTGAAAACGTCCTCGAACTCCTTCAGCAGTTCACCCTTGAGGTCGACTTCATTTCTGAAGACCCCGGTCACTCCCATGCCCAAAGCTCGGAACCAGTCCAGTCCTAGCAAACTCGGTAAGGTTCCATCTACTATGGTGATTGGCAGGGTTTTCTTGAACTGTCCATACTTGACTTGGACTGACGTTACCCCTCGAACAGGGATTCGATTTCCTTGGTAGTCTTGCACTCTCAGCTTCTGGGTTTGTAGCTGGCGCTTCGCGATGGCTGGCAAGTCTCTCACGAGGGTGTCCCAGGACATAATTGTGATTGATGAGCCGGTGTCCACTTCCATTTTGCATGGCACCCCTTCAATGTATGTCTTGGTAAAAATCTTTTTTTCTAGTCGCGTCGATGCGAGGCCCACTCTCACAGTGGTCTGGTTTAACTTCGCACCTTTTGAATGGACCAATCCCGGGCCGCTTCACTGTTCCAGCGCTCTGATTGGTTGGTTTGAATTTTTGGCGGGAAGGTTGGGGGGCTCGACAGGCCTGCGCTATGTGACCTTTCTTTTCGCACCGCCGACAAATCGCGTCCTTAAACTTGCAGTGTTGTCGTTGGTGTTGGCCCCCACAACTCACGCATTTGCTCTGGTCCCCTCTCTCTGGCCTCCCGGTGTGGAAAACCTCTTCCTCTTCCTCACCTTCCGACTCGGCCTGGGCTTCCTCATTGTGGACCGGTGTTGTTTTCGCTCTGGCACCCTGTGTGTTCGGCTTTTGCAAGGTTTCTGCCACTTTGGTAGACATCTCGTGAGCCCTGGCCTTGTCCAAGGCTATTGCCAAAGTCAGGTTGCTTTTAGACAGCAGCCGCCTTTTCAGTCGAATGTCCCTGACCCCACAAATGAGTTGTTCGAGTAAGGAATCCTCCAAATCTCTGTACTCACAGTGGTTCGCGGCTTTCCTCAAGGCGGCCATGTATGCGCTTATCGATTCGCCCTCGCGCTGTACCCGCTGCCTCAACTCGAACCGTTGGACGAACTTTGAGGGTATCGGTGCGTAGTGCGCTCGAAGTGCCGTTTGTAGTGTTTGCCACGGTACCGATTGTACCGGCGTTGGCTCTGAAAGTGACTCCGCGGTATCGAAAACCTCTGGACTGCAGTGGCTCAGGAAGTACGCTCGCTTCCTATTATCTGAGACCCCTTGTAGTTCGTTTGCTTCGAGGAAACACTCGAAACGAGCCATGTACGACCCCCATTTCTCCTTGGCTGAGTCAAATGGCGCTGGCGGCGTGTAGCTGGACATTGCTAACTATCCACCCTCGAAACTGGCTGGGTTCGCGCCTTCTTTTGCTCCTTCAGCTCTTTTCCCGATCTCACTGCCTCAACATCCCACCTTCGTCGCCAATGTTAGATTCGGGCAATAAAGAGGCAGGAGACCAGTGAGTGACAACAGCTCTTTAGTTTATAGTGAACCCAGCAAAAGACATCCGGCAAAACCCCTCTTTATATACAGTTCTGGCTGAGGCTTCAACCAATCAGCAACGTGCTTGTTCCCGCCCAAATTTCCCTCCAAAACTTTAAAGATACATTACAGTGTGCATCATAAATCATTCCTTTTTTACTCCATTACAGTACTTCAAAATACTTCTGTTCAAATTGTATAGAACTAACAAAGTGCATATTATTAAAATCAGGGGCACTAGATTGGAGCAAAGAGATACTCTAACTCTGCTACCATTGCATAGTTAATTTTTTTCTTCAGTCCAGTTCTGATGCCCCTATACGGCAGAACAGATTGAAGTAAAGTCTCAATATCTTCCTCAAAAGCCCTGTTTAAATTACATCTTGTTTGGAAGCTAAATCTTTCAATCCCGCTCCCTTTCCTGGTAATTCTTCCTATACCTTCACTTTTACTAAATGAAAGCAAAATACCATTCTTTTTTAAAAAAAATTAAAATTCTTAAGAATTAATATTGAAAAAATGAGAAAAAAACTAATTCTTTTTCTACTGATTTTTCAGTAGAAGAAATTCAGTTACAATCAGGAGTAATATTTATTTCCCTTCCCTACCGGTTCACCAGTGTGCACATGCTGTCATCTGCGCATGCACAGAGGCTTAAAATGTCGCAAAAAAGCAACATCATGATGTCCGCGCGGGTGGACAAAGCCTCCCACAGCTGCTGCTACCAGTTCGCCCGAGCCAGATAGAACCAGTTGGATTTCATCCCTGGTTACAATTATAGATGGAACTTTTTGAAGAGCCAACCAATATTTCCAGACAGATTGGTTTAATTGATTTGGATAATTTAATTGATTTTCACCCCTATTTTTTTAACAAAAGTATTCCAAATCTTACCAAGGACACAGCTACTCTGTAGTATGAGAATTTTAAAAATGATGCAAAGGCATCATACAGCCAAAAATCTTGTTTTCAATACCAGAACTTCTTCAATATGTGCTATACTTACTTTCCTAAAAATATCTTATTCTAACTAATGTGCACATAATGGAGACTTTATCCCTGTTCCTGTAGTAGAGAATGACAGTACTCATTATTTAGGGACAGGAGTACAATGTTATGATGTGTCTTCCTTAAATAATGGTGATGCTCATCATCCTACTTGCTTTATTAGAAATTACCAACATTACTGTTTCTCCAAAGGTGATAGCTTCTTTCAAAAAAAGAAAGAACTAAAAATAATTGAACAGCAGATGAATAAACAGTGCAACAGTATTTTTATTGCTGATTGAATTATATTTGTTCTATAATTACTTCTTCTGCTGATATACTGAAAATGAACAATCGCCACAGAGATAAAATAAGCAGACAGCTCATGCAGTGTATATGATTCACATAAGTTGTTATTCTGGAAATTACAAGTGTATCACTATTTAAAATAGTAATTGGCATTATCAGCTAGGGAGGTTCTCATGATCAGACGTAAAGTCTGTAGTTTGTAATATGTTCCTAACTTTCACTCAGAGAAAACAATATTATTAATAAAGGGGAAATGCTTTGGAGATTACTTTGTTTTGGTTTTGGTTTTGGTTTCAGGAAGTCCATATGAATGCCTTTAAATTTTAATAGGGCACACAGTTTAGCATATTGTGCAGAGACCAGGAAATAGGGATTTCAGATTGCTTAGAAGGATCTTAAATTTTCAAGGATAGAATTCCACTGTACATTTTCTTTCTTTATCATCCAATGTTGATTGTATGTAGGATTTAAATAAGATATCATTTCTAACCTATTGTGTTCTAATATTGAGAATGGTTTCCGTTTAAGCATGTTCGAATATACCCAAACTTAAAGCATTTTTCTTCTACTTTCACTATACTCTAGTTGAATAGAAAGCAAATATGAATGCTGAGCTTGCAGTCAGAGCTATCAAAGGAAGTTATGGGGGTGGGGGAACCAGCACAGATTTCAGAACTGCTTTAACAATCTTTAGCCATGAGCCACATATAGCACAGGCAAGCATTATGCTATGACAATTCTCAAGGAGTTAGCTACCAATAACCTCCAGCATCTATTTTAAATACCAAGGCTTGCTGTCAATGTTCTTATCTCTGCATCCAAGCTTACAATAATGATTGCACAAATACACATTTAATAAAGGAAAATCCCACCTGCAGAGTTGGGCCATAGTCTTGTCCTTTCCGTATGCAATTAATGCATTTTGTGCTAAATTAATACATGAAGGTAATGAAAATATAAATAGAAAACCTATTCAAAAGTTTTTCATTACACTGCTCTAAAGGAATTTTACTAAAACAGAAAAGTATGATCATTTGCATTTACTGAATATAATGCATCTTTTTAAAAAAGATAGAATTTGAATTTTTTAAACACTGTAAACCAAGAATTGACGAACTGGCACTCACTGGATCCCAAAAGCTTCTACCCTTGGTTTTCTCCAAATTAAATAATAGCATTGAAATATTATGAAACAAGACTTTTTGAGTAGTTCATGTCAAAACAAGGTCAAAAAGATATCAGATGTCAATAATTATAAAACAGGGAGAAATTATAATGGGATAACTCCAGTGGTGGGATTCAAATAATTTAACAACCGGTTCTCTGCCTTAATGATTTCTTCCAACCAGCAGTTCACCAAACTGCTCAGAAAATTAACAACCGTTTCTCTTGAAGTGGTGCAAACTGGCTAAATCCCACCACTGGATAACTCTAGTATAAAATATGCAAGGATTCAATTTTGCTGAAGGACATGCTATACATGGTTCGTAATTTAATAAATTATGAAATATAATCTGGAATTATTTATCTTCCTCAAGCTTTCGAAAGGCATATATGAATATGTTTAAATAAGCAATTTGTCAGGGTTCCAAGTAACACCCCCACATTCTTTTTCTTTGGATCTTCAGGCCTGCCATGATTTCTGATTGAGTGAAAAGATTTGCACTGCAGGTGTGAGTATTATAAATAAAGCAAGTTTATATTGACTGCAGCAATACTAGGGAAAAATAGATGCTCACTCATCATAAAAACATTACGCTAGGATTCTGACTAGCATTAGCAGATCAATAACTTCAAACTAATTACCAAATTATACTAACTATACAAAATAGTATTTCATTGATGCACACACACAAACCTATTAATCCCACAGTGGAAGAATTTAAAACTAAACTATAAATCATTCTATGAGGGAGAAGAAGAAAATAAAAGAAGCCAATATTACTATTCAGTGGTGAAGATCTGAGAATAAAAAAGAGGACATAAAATGGAATTGCAAAAGTGAGTGGCCTAAGGTCACCCTACTGGTTTCATGCTAAGCAAGGGCTTACTAATGGTTTCCTGATTTATAGTATGATGCCTTAAATACTACACCAAATTGGCTCTCTTGTGCTGACCTACACAAGTAAACATGGTACTGTATGTTTTACTTCTAAGCAAGATGCATAAGTTTGAAATATAAAGCTATCATGTTTCCCTGAAAATAAGACTTATCCCGAAAATAAGCCTCATGTTTTGTGTGTGCCCAGTATAAGCTCTACCCACAAAATAAGCCCTACTTGAGCGACTACTTGAGCCTGAGCAGCTAGTCGCCCACCCATTCCATCTGTTTGCTCATGGTGCCGACACAAGGTGAGGTGAGGCAAAGTGAGGCGGGGGGGTGAAGCTGCTCCACATGCACACCAGCTTACCTCAGGGCCCCCGCAGCCAGGCCATCCATGCCCTGACAACTGCCTCACAGTGGCAACACCAATAGCCATGTGTCAAGTCTCCAAGTAACATGTCCCAAAAAATAAAGTCCAAGGCATCTTCCTTTTCAAATCCATTTATTAGGAACACATTAAATTGGCATGGACTTGGTAATTCTGACTCTGAACCGGATCTGGAATTATACCTAATAAAAGCATAAATTAGAAACTTCCCCCTGAGTCACAACCTCCAATCAATTATCAGTCCAACTCCCTGGTGACTCCATATTCCACCTTCAGCCAGTTGCAGGTGTCTTCTCTCTTCCCACAGGAAGAGCAGCAGGAGCCCATGTGGCTGCCGGCCCACTTCCTCTGGCACTGGCGCAACACCAGAGCAGGAGCAATGTGCCATGGCCACAATGCAAGACAGGGGGTTGGAGCATGCCCTGCACTGGCTTATCTCAGGACCCCCACAGCCAGGCCATTTATGCCCAAACAACTGTCTCACCTCGCGGTAGCAGCTCCAACAGCCCTGTCCAGCAAGATGAGATGGGGCTGCTGGCCCACTTCTGCTTGTTCATGGCCACAACAGAGGAGGCTGAGTGATACACCAGTGCCATGGCCACAAGGTGAGACAGGTATCGGGCTACAGGGCAACCTGGCTGTGGGGTATCCTGAGATAAGCCAGTGCGGGCCATATGAGGCAGCTCCACCCTCCCGCACCTCACCTCATTTGCATCAAGATAGCAGACATACAACAAGAAATCGAGAACAAGAAGTCAAGAAGAAGAAGGAAAAAAAAACAAGAAGAGGAGAATAGCACTTGACGTGGACAGAATCCTTACCTATTGGCTAAAGAAACTAACATGAAGTGTATGAAATTCTTCTTTCTCACATATATTCATACTATTCAGTTTCTGCTGGTTGTGGCTCTGTTAATAAGGTGTTGTTGCACTCCAATTGGGAGGACACTTTGGATGATTCTTTGGAGAATAGGGCAAATGCTTCTTGACTTCTGCTTAGCTTGGTAACCAACCATGTGAGCCTTTGTTTAGCAGTTTGTATGGCTTCAGATGGAGTCAAGACCTTGTTTTACTTCTTTTTTAGTCTTATCCTTAATCTTCCCACCCTTCTATAGTTCCCTTCAGCCATTCATATCATTCAATTATCTCTAATCAACATCAATATTCAAAATATGCTAATTTTCAGTATTCATATATTAAATGCTCTGCTCTGAGTTTTACAGTTTCTTTCATTAGTTTGTGGAATCAAATTCTATAGGGCTTAGTCCCATCCCCTCCACCATTAGTGGGGGTTTTGACACTGCCATTCAGAAAGTCTCTAAGGGAAAAAGAGTTCTATTGCCTAGGTTAGTGAACTAGCCTAATTGTCAGATGCTCTACAAGGAGTAAAATGAGTTTGTGCTGATATAGATTTTTTCCAACATCAACAGCTTAAATTGCAGAGATCTCTTACTGACACCTTAGACTTTTATCATCTTGGTACATCATTTATTAAATCAAAGGCTCGGGAGTAGTTTAATGTTTTCTCCAACATAATGCATTTTGTAGTAAGGTACAGTGGAGAAAACAGGATTCATGACTTAGCTAAATACAACATATAAGCACATTTGACTTATCTCTTGCTTGTGCCTTTGCCAATTCAAAATTTTATGTGTATTTTAGATTTCCCATTATATACAATAAATGCTTCAATTCAGAGTATTATTTTGAAGAGCTTTTTTTCAAGCTGAAACTTGAAACTGTGCTTCCAAAGCTAACGTTTTAAAAAAGTATTTATTTTTGTGCTGACCAATTATTTCAGACTCGTGGTAGTCTCTTGTTTTAACAATATATGCTTTTTTTTAAATAAAAAAGCATTTTACTTCCCCAGGATCAACTGTCTGTTCTTAGATCACTAAAATATTTAGTTACATTATTTACTTTACTTTAAAATTAGTTACTTTAGTTTTCTTCAGGGCTGGAAAAGATCTGTTTTATCCCACTAGTAAAGAAAGACAATGCCAGAGACTGCTCCAACTATCGCACAATTGCATTGATTTCTCATGCAAGTAAGGTTCTGTTAAATATATGTTCTGTCAGGAAATTTCTCTTTAGTTCTTGGTTGCTTCTGTCCTTGATTAGTTTCCATCCATTGCTGCTGCTTCTTTTTTTCCCTCCTTCCCCCATCCCCTCTCCCCCCTCCCCCCAACTTCCCAGAGCAAATACAGGGTATCGTATCTAACCATCATAAACTAAATATGCTAATTAACATAAACTCCCATCCCTCTTTTTGAACCTCAACTCCCCTTTTCCATAAAAAAAGAAGAAAAAGGAAAATATTAATACTAATACAATTATCTTTATTCATTTAAAAGCTATTTAGTATTTTGTTATTTCAATCTCCATTATATATATCTTTCAAAAATAATCTTTCAAATATGGTGATAATTCTACCTTCTCATCTAAGTCCATTAAATTTAAAGTCCAATCTTCTGTAATAAACAATATCCCATCTTCCAATGTTGTAATATCAAAAATTATTCCTCAGTATACCTTATAATCCATCATATTTATATCTCCATCATACTTAATAATAAACATCATCTTTCCTTATATGAATTTAACATTTACCTCATATTCTTCCCCATATTCCCCATACCATAACTTTCTAAACAATTTACATCCCATTTATCATACAATTCATAACTTCTTTCTACTTTTTCTATTCAGAAATATCGCTTATAATTTACCCTATCCCATGAAAGGAAAGTCTTTTCATTTGAAAATATTACTTCTTTACTCCTTGCTGTTTACGTTTAGTAGTTACAATCATACTTTGATCCTTCCCTACGGCTTTCTGTGTTTCTTCTCCCAAATTTACAGTCCCAATTTTAGGTTGTATTTGCTTTGCTTCCTTTTCCCCCTTTTTTTAAAGCATTCCCACCTCTCCTTTCATCTTAACTTCTAACAATGACAAAATTCCAACCTTCAATACTTTGGTATAAAATTCTCTTGCTTTAAAAACTGTATTAAGACAATATCTCCCTCCCTAATAGTTTACTGTTAATCCATCTGGTACATTCCATCTATACTGTATCTGGAAATTTCTAAACTGATCCCCCAAAAAAGCATATTCTTTTCTATTTCTTAACATTTTAGGAGAAATTTCTTTCAGTATCAATACCTCTTGTCCCAATATTTGAATTTTATCTTGTGAATTTTATCTTGTGAAAACTTGTGAAATTTCATTCCTAATGTTCCTAGATGTAAAATAAATTACTACATCTCTTGGCAAATGTCTCTGCTTTGCAACCCATGAATTAACACGGTAATTTTTTTTAATTTGAATTTCAAAGTCCACTGATTTTTGTCTGATCAGCTGTGCAAAAGCCTCCGCAAAAATCTTTTTCGAGTCCTCTCGTTTATTTTCTTTCAAACTGAGGCGGGAATGGCCGAGTGATCCCTAAATCCATAAGTTGTTCTCTCTTTAATAGGTTACCTGTACTTTTTACCTATCTCTTGGTATTCAATTGCCTTATATTTTATATACCTTATGATTAGCCGCTTTGTAACCTCAATATAAAAGAGGAACTGAAGGTACCAGCTGTACCAGAACATTGCTGAAACTTACAAGAAATGGAACATAACAGGAAGCCATGTGGGTGGTGTATGATATTTGCTCAACCGTTACCATGTTAGGATATTAGGTGCTTTTTGCTACACGCAATGTATTGTTTGACATGAAACTGTATTTTCTGTAATTTTCCATAGTTACTTCTGCTTTTTGAATTAAGGTCTATAAGAACACCTGCCCGGGCGTATCCCGGGCAGTCCAGATTTTGCTGGTTGAACGCACTGGGCTCTGATGCATCATTAAAGTCTGTTTCTCTCACCTTCCTGGTCTCGAGTCTTTCTATTGGTAACATGTGGCAGTGACTGGACACTTGGACTTTGCTGCTACATTTCTGGCGACCGCGGCAGGACTCTGAGGGGTCTTGGGACCCTCTGGACTGTCCACCCCGGTGTCGGGGTTCATCTTGTCAAGAGGAACTTCCCAAGCGCGCACGGACCACTTGATCCGAGGGACTTCCTGGGGACGGGGTGACTCCGGCAGCGGCGGCTGACATCTCCAAGAACCAGTTGAGAAGGCGCAGAGACCAGGCCCTGTTAACAACTAGTTACGTGGTGGTGGGAACCCCAAAAGGCAAGTATCTGGGGTTACTGGTGTATTTATCCGTGCTCAGAAGGTAGAGCGGACAGAGAGGCCTGATCTCCCTCTCTTTCCAGGGTAATACGTAGTGGTAGAAAAAGGTGGGTGGCTTGTCTTTAGGTGTGTGTGTTTGTGTGTGTGCGTGTCATCCGCAGTTCCCACAGGAGACCGTGATCGTCCGGGTCCTTGGGTCGGATGAGTTTGTGTGGACAGGACATCCTTGTGTTTTTCTGAGAGAAAAGGACCCCTTACCTTTCTCTCATCCCTTTCCCCTTGTTATTCTGTCTGGGACCCTGGGTGGATCATGGGAGGTGGAGAAAGTGTTCCCTTGACACCTTTACAATGTATGCTCAAGAATTTTAAGGCAGGTTATATGACTCAGGACTATGGCATTGAGTGGAGTAGGCGCGAGTTGAGGCGTTTTTGTGAGGCAGAATGGCCGACCTTTGACCTCGGCTGGCCTGACAAGGGCACTTTAGATGCTAATATTGCCCTTAAGGTCCACCAATTGGTGTTTCATCCAACTGAGGGCCATCCAGACCAGGCTCCTTATATTGATGTCTGGTACAATCTTCTGAGGAGACCCCCCCCTTGGCTTTTGAAATGCAAAAATCAACAATGCCTTCTGATGGTGTCCCGGAATCTGTCTGAAAAAGAGACTAAGAGACGACTGCCAACTCCCCCAATCCTTCCAAGTGCCCCTGAAGAACTTCCACATCCGCCACCATATATGCCTCCTCATAGTTTGGATACTTTTCCAAGAAGGCGTTTGAAGTCTTCACCCTCAAGTCACCTGTCCTATGGCAGAAGGGAAGTTACTGGATCTGTCGTGACTGTCCGGTCCCTGACATCTAGTGGCCATGGAGCAGAGAGACGGATGTTATGTTCCCCTGTGAGTTCCTTTAAAGGATCCCAAGACTTGACCCTAACACATGACCCAGATATGCCTCCACTTGAGGGATCAGAGGAAGGGGAAGAAAAGGGGACTGAGGCGACAGTGGCTTCTCCAGAAAGAGAAGAGTCTCCGGTGGCTACACGAACTAGGTCCAGGACTGACCCGCCGTCGCCCTCTGCCTTCACGGCTCCTTTGAGACAAGTGGATCAGTTATTAGTGGATAGGGACGATCCAAATAAGGTGGCAACTACTCCTCTCTTCCAACATGTCCCATTTTCCACTTCGGATTTGTTGAATTGGAAATTCCACTATGGCCCTTATAGTGACAAACCCAATGAAGTGGCGGATCTTGTCAAAACAATCATTGACACTCACAATCCATCCTGGATGGATTTGCAACAACTTATGGGGACTTTGTTTAATCCTGAGGAGAGAGAAAAGATCCGAGTTGCTGCCACTCAGATTTTAAAGCCGGACGTGCCAGTTCCCTATAATCTCATGGACTGGGTTGAGCGAAGGTTCCCGTCTGCCGACCCTAAGTGGGACCCGTATGACAACCGTCACATGGCTGAATTACAAGAATATCAGAGACTATTTGTTCAGGCAGTAAGAGCGGGAGGGAAACCGGCTACAAATATGTCAAAACCTTCCTTGGTTATACAGGAACCCAATGAGAGTCCTGAAGCCTTTTACTCCCGTCTGATTGATTCTTACCGTATGTATACCCCCATTGATCCAATTCTGCCAGAAAATGCCAGAATGTTAGCAATGGCCTTTATTTCACAAAGCGCCCCAGATATTAGGAAAAAACTCCAGAAACTCGAAGGGGCATTGGGCAAGCCACTGAGTGAATTGATGGAGGTCGCTAGAAAGGTTTTTGTTAATCGGGAAGTTCGTGAAGAACAAAAGAAGGACCAGAGGATGCAAAAGAAGGCTGAATTGTTGGCGGCTGCCATGATGAGTGGACCCAGAGATGGCAGAGGTCTCCGGGGCCGAGGGACGGGAAGGACTTTGGGGCCTAATCAATGTGGCATATGTAAACAGGAAGGCCATTGGAAAGGTGAATGTCCCAATAAGGAAGATTTTGCCCGTCCTAGTAGCCGCCCTGGAGTCCCCCTACTGGATTGCGAGGTGTTCAAGAGGTCCTCAAAGGGGTCGAGGTCGCCGTGGCCTATTCCCGAGATCTCCCCTCCTCGGTTTGGCCGAGGCGGAGGAGTGGCAATGAGGCCGACCGGGTTTGGAGCGCCTCCCCGAACCTGTGGTCCGCTTGACAGTTGGAGGCAAGACGATCCCTTTCCTTGTCGATACTGGTGCGACTCGATCTGTTTTAACTCTACCCTTGACTCAGCCGTCCACTTCTTCTATCAATATCCAAGGTGTGAGTGGCGAGGCAGTTGAAAGACCTTTTCTACAGCCCCTTCATTGTGTTGCAGGGGGCCACACCATTAGTCATCAATTTGTTTATATGCCAGACTGCCCTATGCCTCTTTTGGGTCGTGACTTACTTTGTAAATTGCGGGCGCAAATCTCCTTTTCAGAAGATGGCCCAATGCATTTGAAATATGGCAAAGTTAATCTGGACATTCCCCGGGAGGAAGTGTGGAGATTGATGGTGGCCTTGGACGCCCCGCAGGGTGGGAAGTGGATGGACTTTGCTGTTCCCCACCTGTGGGCGGAAGATAATCCTCCAGGTTTTGCTGGCCACCATCCTCCTATTGTGATTGAGGAAATTCCCCGAAGGAATCCAGTCCGGATTCGTCAAAGAGCCTATCCCAGACACATTGTCGCGTCCATTCAGAAAGTTATTGAGACTTACCTTACTTATGGCATTCTGATACCAATAGACTCACCATGGAACACTCCCATTCTACCAATCCCAAAAGGAGATGGCCACTTTAGGATGGCGCAGGATTTGAGACGTGTTAATGACGCAACTGTTACCATTCACGCGACCGTGCCCAACCCATATGTTCTTTTGGGACTAATACCCCCTACTGCTTCTTGGTTTTCGGTCATCGATTTAAAAGACGCTTTCTTCACAATACCTATTCACCACCAATCTCAGCACCTGTTTGCCTTTGAATGGGAAAGCCCTATAACCGGACGGAAACAACAATATACCTGGACTCGTTTACCACAGGGGTTTAAGAATTCTCCCACACTGTTTGGGGCTGCACTTGCTCGGGATTTGGAGGCTTTGGAGATCCCTCCTCCTGATGTTGTCTTACAATATGTTGATGATCTCCTTGTGACTGGGACTTCTGAAGACGTTTGCTGGGAGAACACTTCCATTTTACTACATCTTTTACAAGACTTGGGTTACAAGGCCTCCAAGAAGAAGGCCCAGTTGGTTTTACCCAAGGTCCGGTATTTGGGTTATGATATTCAGCAAGGCAGCCGCACCTTGGCCCATGAGCGAAAGGAAGCTATTTGTCAATTGCCAGTTCCTAAGAATCGCAAGGAGTTGCGGGGTTTTTTGGGGGCAGCCGGTTTCTGTCGAATCTGGATTCCCAATTTCGCCATTCTGGCCAAACCATTATATGAAGCCACCAAAGGGGCGGATAAGGAACCATTGAAGTGGGAGAAAGGGGAACAACAAAGTTTCACCACTTTGAAGCTCGCTTTAACTCAAGCACCTACTCTCGCCTTGCCTGACTTGGAGAAACCTTTTCAACTTTTTGTCGACACAAAACAAAACATGGCAGTTGGTGTGCTCACGCAGAGGATGGGGACATGGTTTCGCCCCGTCGCGTACCTGTCTAAGCAGTTGGACAATGTTGCGAAAGGATGGCCCACCTGTTTGAAGGCAGTTGCGGGGGCAGCCCTTCTCACGCACGAGGCCAATAAGTTGACCTTTGGCCATGACTTGGAAATTCATACTCCACATACTTTACGTGCTGTGTTGGACAATAAGGGACACCTTTGGCTTACTAACCCCCGAATGTTAAAATATCAAGCTATGCTTACTCATAACCCTTCAATTCGCCTGGTGCATTCTAATGTATTGAATCCGGCCACCCTGCTTCCGGAACCTGACTCGCAGGCGTCCCATGATTGCCTGCAGACGATTGAGGAGACTTTCTCGAGTCGCCCGGACTTGAAAGATGTGCCCCTTGTTAATCCGGACTACACGCTCTACACTGATGGTTCCAGTTTTCTTCATGATGGTGTTCGGAAGGCTGGATATGCCGTCGTGACACTGGAGGATGTTTGGGAGGCTCAACCACTGCCCCCTGGCACTAGTGCCCAATTGGCTGAACTACACGCCTTAACGAGGGCCCTTGAAATGTCCTATGATTTGCGGGTCAACATCTATACGGACTCTAAGTATGCTTTTCTAACTGTCCAAGTTCATGGGGCCCTTTATAAAGAGCGGGGAATGTTAACAGCAGGTGGCAAGGATATAAAATATGGATCTCACATTCTGCGGCTCCTGGACAGTGTATGGGCTCCCCGAGAAGTTGCAATAATGCATTGTAGAGGTCATCAGAAAGGGGTTTCTGATATTGATTGTGGTAATAATAAGGCTGATCGCACCGCCCGCTCTGTTGCTCTTGCATTTTTGCTATCTCAGACTCTTTGTCCCTTGTGGACGCCTCCGTCAACGACATCCCCGTCGTATACTCCAGAGGAAGTGACTCAGGCTAAATCGTTAGAGGCCTCCTTGGTTGACGGTTGGTTTATCCTGCCGGATGATCGTGTTTTTGTTCCCCAACAGTTGGCGTGGGACGTTGCTTCTTCCTTGCATCAACAACTACATTTGGGGAAGTCTGCCTTAGCACAAGCCTTGCTCCGAGAGGTGTATATTGATAAGGTCCACAGTTTGGCAACTAATGTGGTTCTTCGGTGTTCTACTTGTGCCGCCAACAATCCTCGGCAGGGACCCTCTTTGCCCCAGGGCCACCAACCTAAGGGCTGTTATCCCTTTGAGTCCCTCATGATCGACTTTACAGACATGCCACGATCAGGGTCTTATACTGCTATGTTAGTTATTGTTTGTACCTATACCGGCTGGCCTGAGGCTATTCCCACTAGAACGAAAAAGGCGGCTGAGGTTACGAAGGCCTTACTTCAAGTTGTAATTCCACGTTATGGCCTTCCAACACGCATCTCATCTGATAATGGCCCTGAATTTATTCACCAGGCAACTCAGAAGATTTCTCGTATGTTAGGTATCAACTGGAGATTGCACTGTAGCTTCCATCCGTCTTCTGGAGGCTTTGTTGAAAGGTTTAATCGAACCATTAAGGATAAGGTAGCTAAAATTTGTCAAGAGACTCATCTTAAGTGGCCGGATGCCCTCAACATGGCCCTTCTTGCTGTTCGTTGTGCACCTCGTAAGACCCTCAATGTTTCCCCTTTTGAACTTTTATATGGCAGAATCCCGAATCTGGTTGCTCCTACAGGCCTTCATTTGACGACTCCTCAGTTGGGTGATACTCTCAAATGGAAACAATTGCAAGCCCTTAATGCCATGGTCCGCCGTTTGCAGACGTATGTGTTGTCTTGTCGTCCCCATGTTATTGTCACTCCAGTTCATAATATTAAACCTGGCCAAGAGGTGTGGGTCAAACATTGGAAGCAGGAGCCTTTGGCCCCTAAGTGGAAAGGACCGTATACTGTTGTCATGTCTTCTCCCCTTGCTGTTAAGGTTGCTGAGGTCAAGTCGTGGATCCACTGGACGCGCGTGAAATTGGCTGCTCCTGGTTCCTGGTCCGTCACCGCTGATCCGGCACATCCCTTGAAGTTGGCTTTTCGTAAGGCTCCCTCTCGCCCGGCTCGTCTTCGCCCCGCAGTTGACATCTCCCCTGTGGGTATCACTCCGGAAGCTGATACTTGCACGGGCCACTACAATCTTCGTTCCGGTGCTCGCTCCGGTGACAAACATGGACTCCGCTTCTAGATTACGGGACACTGCACGCATTAGGCGTTACCTTGTGCCTTCTGTATGGCTTATGACAGTACTCCTTTTCTTATGCATTGTTATTAATACTATGTATCTTTTTAAGGTTTTCTATTTTGATCGGCACCCGGGGTTGTCCCCTATTTCTGATCCGGTCAACCTTACTGGTTGGGATGACTCCTTTTCGCCAGGGGGGAATGGGGTCCCGGTGGATGGCCATGGGCCCTTTCCTCCTTGCTCCCAATGTTTTCTGTATCTCCCTAATTCTATTCACTTTACATATAGTCAAATGCGGATCCCAGACTGCCAAATGGAGGAAGGCCTCTCCCCGTGTGAACACAAGGGGCGGCGGTTTTGGCGTTGTAGGCTGCCCTTGAATGGGACCCTCTGGGATTCTTGGGATGGTTACAATTCTACCGTTATGTGCCATGTGCTTGACATCCCTTGGACTCCGAGACGGTCCCCACGGAGGGCGCGTTCAGTAAGTTTCACCTCCTCGGTGTCCGCTGTGTCATCACCCTTGACCCTTGCTTGGGACCGTAATTCTTATTTTTTGGACGTACAAAATATATCCCGTATAGTGAACAAGACGGATTGTTGGATTTGTATGCATGTTCCTCCACATGCAAAAGGAGGACTTATAATACATGCCATTCCATTTAATAAAACCATCTGGCTCCAGAACAATTGGAAGTGGTATCGGGGTAGAGCAGGCATTTTGCAAAGTGATGATGTGCCAGCTCCCGTTCTGGCTGTTGCCAGCAGAATCCAAGAGGAGGCAGCATTCTGTTGGGAATTTACTAATACTACCGGGACTGCTTCGCTGGCGGTGGGAAAATACCCCAACTGTAGGACCACATTTGTACTGACTCCCATTATGTATAGAAACAACACCTATCTCAATGGCACATACACTGAATACCTCCATAACTTTACTGAGTTTGCCTGCACCAACCAGCTAACTGGTGGCTGCTCAATAAGTATAGGCTGTCCGAACTACCAAACATCCCGGGAGTTGGCTAAAGTCCGGACTTCCTTTCCCCTTTGTAATATTATAAGGGCCATGGTCCGACAGGTCACTGCGGAGCAGAATCACACAATAAATATAATAGGTGATTTTTGGATGTTGTGTGGGAGGAGGGCATACCAACGTATCCCGCCATGGTGGTCTGGTCGTTGTACTCTAGGACATGTTGCCCCGTCTGTTATAATATCTGACAGCCGTCCAAAGGGCCGGCTAAGGAATCGTAGAGATACAGATGTTCAACAGCCCATTAATTACTATCTTGAAACCCAACTTTCCCGAGCTGCTCTTCCCCCTTTGGGGGTGGCCATGAATTACAGGGATCTACATGCTTTGTCAAATTGGACTACTGTTTTGTTTAATGATACTATCAAGGCTTTGAAAATGATTAATGTGGAAATTGCACAAATCAGGGAAGTTGTTTTGCAGAACAGGTATGCTTTGGATATTATTTTAGCTGCAAAGGGGGGAGTCTGTGCTTTGATTCATTCTCATTGCTGTGTGTACATCACGGACTACAAGGTTAATATTTCCGCTACTGTGCACCACATGGAAACTGTGGTTGCTGAGAACCCTATTGATACTACTGTATTACAGTCCCCTTGGGATTGGCTATGGTCTTGGCTTCCTGATTTTGGGTGGGTGAAGCGTATTATACCCATTGCTTTTTCTATCATCATTGCTTTGGTGGGTTGCTGTTGCTGCATACAGTGTATCCCAGGTCTCTTATCTCTGTTCAGGCCCCGGTTCAGACTGAAGAAACGCCCCCCCTCAACTACTGTGTTGTATGCTTGGGATGTGGAAAGTGACTCTCCCTATGTTGAAGTTTCACGTGATTGGTCTAATTGAATCTTCAAAAGGGGGGAATGAGACGGGAATGGCCGAGTGATCCCTAAATCCATAAGTTGTTCTCCCTTTAATAGGTTACCTGTACTTTTTACCTATCTCTTGATATTCAATTGCCTTATATTTTATATACCTTATGATTAGCCGCTTTGTAACCTCAATATAAAAGAGGAACTAAAGGTACCAGCTGTACCGGAACATTTCTGAAACTTACAAGAAATGGAACATAACAGGAAGCCATGTGGGTGGTGTATGATATTTGCTCAACCGTTACCATGTTAGGATATTAGGTGCTTTTTGCTACACGCAATGTATTGTTTGACATGAAACTGTATTTTCTGTAATTTTCCATAGTTACTTCTGCTTTTTGAATTAAGGTCTATAAGAACACCTGCCCGGGCGTATCCCGGGCAGTCCAGATTTTGCTGGTTGAACGCACTGGGCTCTGATGCATCATTAAAGTCTGTTTCTCTCACCTTCCTGGTCTCGAGTCTTTCTATTGGTAACATGTGGCAGTGACTGGACACTTGGACTTTGCTGCTACAAAACCTCTTACTCTCAATGCAAATTCCATAACTCTGTATTGCAGTAGAACCCTCTCTTCTTCTGCTCTCTCCACCTTAATCTGGAGCACCTCTATTTTATTTTTTTAAGTCCAAATTAATTTGATTAATTTCTTCAACTCTGTCATCCAACTGCTTTATATTCTTTACCTTGGTCTGAAACTCCTCTATTTTGCTTTTTAAATTCGAATTAACTTGATCCACTTTTTCACCCAATTGTTTTGTGTATTGAACCAAAGTCTTAAATGCTGCCAGCACTTCTTCTCGTATCTCTTCATCCTCAGCTGCAACAAAGTCTTTAATTTTCAATATTTTCTCCTCAATTTCTTTAATTTTTTTATCCCAAACAGAAATTTGAGCCTTCAGAAATTCCTTCAACTCCTCTTGTAATTCATATAGTTGAACTAATGGCACTCCGACTTCCTTGAAAACAGCAGGCTATTTGTACAGAAGCCATCTTACTTTAATTTTATAATTTGAAACAAAGTCAAAATCTTTCCATAAATACAGTATTTAAGATAAATTAGGTTGGTTGTATAATCCTTCGGGCTTTCACTTTATAGTTTCTTCATATAAACGTATAATCCAGCAAGTTTAAGCAAAGTTACAAATGGTAACAATGTTAATAAGCACCACCTTGTCTTTCAGACGCCATTTCCTTTCTTCTCAAACAAAATCCACACAGGGGGTTGATGTCTGGTACTTACATCCACCTTGCCTCCTGACATTGCTCTGTCTGGTTAAGTCAAAAATCCATTTAAACTCATTATTGATCGCAGATGTGGACGTGGTGTTTTGCTCTGCCAAAAAAAAGACAGAGGCGTCCTGGATCCAGAGCTCTTCGGGCTATCAAGGGAGCTCTTCCCTTCAAGCCTCCAGGATCATTCCTGGGGCTTTGGGGGGAGCTCTACCTCCACCCGATCGCTCACCTTTCCCTCTTCGCCCAAGGGAAAGGTTCCCAAGCCGCTAGACAGCTGATTTTCGCTGTCTTAGTGGCTCTACGCAATCCAGGGCTGGCGGTCTAAAAAGACCGTCCTCAACAACCATCCATCCATTGCTTCTTGTTCTGCCTTCAGGTGCTTTGGAGAATAGGTTGACCAATCATTAAAAAGAGGCTGTAGAATGTCATCAATCAAGAGTTACCTGATGTACAAGCTGGCTTTAGAAAGGGGCACAGGACTTCAGATCCCATTGTCAATATTAGATGGATTATGGAAAAGGCACATGCTTATCAAAAGGATCTATATACAGTATGTGTAGACAGTTTTGACCGTGTAGAAAACAATAAACTATAAACAACTTTGCATAATCTTGGTATCCCAACCCACCTGATCAGACTTATCAGATTACTGTACACTAATTAGAAGGCAACACAGAGTAAGAACACTCTATGGCAACACAGATTGGTTCAGGATCAGTAAGGGAGTTAGACAGGGTTGTATTCTATCACCATTTTTGTTCAATCTGTATGCTGAAGTGACCATGCATAAATTAGATCTGGAACAGCCTGATGTTGGAGTGAAGATTGGGGAAGAACACAAATAATTTAGATACATAGATGATATAACACTATTGGCTGAAAATAAGGAAGGCCTGGGGAAAAATGATCTGGATAATCAAGGATGAAAGTGAAAAATTAAGATTGAGTCTTAACATCAGGAAAAACAATGACAATAGCTGCAGATGGATATAAAAAAAACAAGGAGGAAATTGAGTAACTTTAATATATCTTCCTTGGATCAAAAATTGTTCATGATGGCACTTCTACTCCTAAAATCAAACACATGATAACCTTAGACTGCACTGCAATGGTTAACATGAATAGGATTTAGAAAAGCAGAGATATTGATGTAAATGCAAAAAGCAGGCTAGTTAGAGCAATAATCTTCCCTATAATGATGAATAGGTGTGAGAGTTGGACACAAAGAATGGCTTATCAAAGAAGAATAGATGCCTTTGAACTGTGGTGCTGGAGTAAATTATTGCCCATATATACTATGGACAACCAGAGCAACCGACAGTGAGCTACTGAATCATATAAAACCAGACACATCATTAGAAGCCTAAATCACAAGACTATGTCTGATTAATTTTGACCATATCATAAGTACAAATTCATTGGAGAAATCAGTGATGCTAGAAAAGGCAAGCAAAGAACATACTGGTTTGATAACATCAAAACTGGTACAAAGATAAAAATAAAACAATTGAAAGAGTCTGTCCTTGACAGGGTAGCATAGACAGCTCTTGCCTATAAAGTCACCAAGACTTGGACACGACTAAATGGTTAGAACAATAGCAACAACAATTACTTTATGTCATTAAGTACTTTGTTACTTAGAATTAGAGCTGTTCATTCACTTCTGGATTTTTACAAGGACTGATTAAAAGATCAATATGTTTTAGCTTGGAAAAGAAGGCGGAGGATATAATCACTGACTAATAGTAAAAGCTAATCCTCACAAATTGGAATGAGAAATGAAAAATAATTACCCGTTAAAAGGGTATTCTATAAATTCAAATGAAATTTAGTTTCACCAACATTCAGACAAATCTATTTAATGAAGCTCCTGTGAATATTTAAAATACATTTGCTTTAATAAATTATGCAGTATTTTATTATAAATTTATTCATTTTATAGTGGCTAACACTGTCTGAACTTTGCCTACTTTATAATAACGACAGTTTAATTCAAATATCTATTGTAACTCTCTTGCTGCGATTCAAATGAAAAATACATGATAATATAAATCTATGTAAGTTAAGAAAACATACTTATGACAGAGCAGAATATTGATTGGGAAGAAGCATTTTAAAGCTATTGATTAGAATTTCATTGCTACATTCTGTTCTATGGGAAGTCTTACTTTTTTGCTGCCCCAAGAACTGAAGTATTCAGAATGCGGCTGCACGGGTGATAGAGGGAGCCCCTCGTGGCTCCCGTGTGACACCTATCCTGCGCAGACTGCACTGGCTACCTGTGGCCTTCCGGGTGCGCTTCAAGGTTTTGGTAACCATCTTTAAAGCGCTCCATGGCATAGGGCCGGGCTACTTACAGGACTGCCTACTGCTACCGAATACCTCTCACCGACCCGTGCGCTCTCACAGAGAGGGACTCCTCAGGGTGCCGTCAGCTAGGCAGTGCCGTCTGGCGACACCCAGGGGAAGGGCCTTCTCTGTGGGGGCTCCCACCCTCTGGAACGAACTCCCCCCAGGACTTCGTCAACTTCCGGACCTCCGAACCTTCCGTCGCGAGCTTAAAACACATTTATTTATCTGCGCAGGACTGGATTAGATTTTAAATTTATACTGGTTTTAATGGGTTTTATTATTTATATTGTTTTTTTAATAATTCGGCCATGTAGAATAAGTTTTTTAACTGTTATTTTAGTTTGTATTTATATGTATTTTTTACTTGCCTGTGAACCGCCCTGAGTCCCTAGGGAGATAGGGCGGTATATAAATGTGATAAATAAATAAATACATTACATACATTGTAACTGAAGCTAGTATGCAATGAAGGCTTACAAAAAGACCAAACTGGCCTGCAAGAAAGACCAAGTGAAGAATAGAAATGAGATATGGCAAAGCGAAGTATTACACAGCCTGTTCCCTTAATAACAAATGCATACAAAGCCATAATTGAGAAGACAGAAACATACAGCAAATCCCATCTCTTCAAATAAGCTAAAAAACTAGATTACCCAGGTGACTACGAACAATGGCATCAGAAAGTAGCAACCATGGTTATTGGAAGTTCTGCCAGAAATACCATTTGCCTGCAGGCAAAAACTGGTGGTTTTTAACTAAATAACTAAAGTATTAGAAAATGAAGAAGCTAAAGTGTTCTAGAACTTTAGAATTCAAATAAACAAGCAACCCCACATCAAACAGCACACTTAACGATTGTCATTAAGGAAGACAAAAAGTGGCAATAGTGAATGCTGCAATATTTTGAGACAGTAGAAGAGAAGACGACGTTCTAGAGAATATCACAAAATTCAAATTCAACTAGAAATAGACAAATCACCATCACTCAGATGCAAAAGCCAGCTTTACTTGGAATATTACATCCTGCAACAGTGCCTTTAACACCATCAAACAACAATATTTCCCAGGTTTTTGGGAAGGGCTTGATAAATGGATAAAATTTCTAATCCATCCTAAACATCTGACAAACTATGCAATCAACCATAGTAATTTATTAAGCATGTATTCCACATGACACCCAGTGAGTCTAGACTCTTTAATACTACTGTATATTATACTATCCTAAAAGTGGAAAATATTTTGCCAAAATGATTAATGTCCTCAAGGAATCTATTTATTTTCAAAAATAAAACTGAACAGGGAAATAATTCAAACATTTTATATGTTTATGGAGAAAAAAATGTTGGGATTTCCAGTTAATGGGGTTCCATTTGACAGATCGTTTATCAGTATAGTGTCCCTTTTCTTTGAATAGGATGCTGGACATTATTATAGATATTAGAGGAACAGATTTTTATTACTTTCCCCAGATGGGGAAGGTGGGGAAGAATTATTATGATCAGCAGTTGTTACTAGTCTGTTTGTCTGAGTCATTCTCATAGCCTCTTTCCAAGACTTTTCCTGAAGCCTATAATAGAAACATCACCTAGGAAATACAATTCCTAATGTACTTTTGTAATGGTCCCCAAAACATAAACGGTAATGGTGCAATCATGCAATCTAAAAGATGAAGAAATCTTTTAGGAGAATCTTCCTTTAAAATGAAATGTGATATAAAAACAAGTTTAAAGGGGAAAAACATGAAATAAAAAAAAGGTTTCCAAATAAATGCAGTAATAACCTGTTTGAATTGGACCCTGGGTTTCAATATACCGTATATGCAGAATGAGAATACTTTGCATGGTTGTTATTAGATATACCATTTTTGTCCTTCAATTTCTGTTCCTCTTCAAAATAATCATTTCACAGTTGTAGCGAAAGTAGAAATCAGAGGAAATATTCCTAGAGGAGAATGTTTGTTTTGCCCATCTGCGACATTAGAAGATCTAGGCAGGACATTAGGAAATTACTTGGTATCTATATCCACTTCTGTAGTTGAGTGATAAAGAAGCTCACCAATTTCATTCATGTATTTTATGAAAAGAGCTTATATCTGGGACGCCTACTGATGAACAAAGGAAGATACTCACATTTGAGTGGCAATGCTATACCTTATCAATACAGAGTACATTTTCAGAAATGTACTTCCCAAAATAGTCAGATCCGGTACTGATATAAGTTAATTTAAATGTAATATGAATACATTTAAAAGCAATACAGCTGCTCACTTTCTCTATATTTAATCATTTTGTCCTTCTCTCATTTTTCTGTCCCATTCAGTGGCAACCTTTGGAAGACTCTACACACAAGACTTTCAGGCACTGTGTTTAATCCTGAAGTCTCAAACTATACATCCATATAGAAATGAATTATGCTTATTATGCTTCAAACACATTGACCTAATAGGCAAGAAGACTGAACATAAAATTGTCACTTGACATCTGTACACACATTGTGTGATTCAGTATGACCAAAATTTACTGTTGCTATCTCTCACACAGTACTTCTGAAGTAGGTGTTAACATTACAGGGAAACCTGTAATGTTTCCCTGTAATGTTAACACCTTTAGGGACAATTGTTTACTAATTTTGTGGTTTAAGTTCTTGGTAACTGGGAAAAATTATTGCTAATTTCGTTTTGGAGATATTGTTAATGACAGAACTATTAACAGGCAGTAGCAATGCTGAACAGTAGCATTGTTTGAAAAACAGTAAAAATTAGTTGTGTTACAGTGCCTATCACTTTTCTTATTGTTTTACAGAAAAAAATGTTAAAATCAGGCATTAGAACACTATTAAACGATTGACATTATCGCACCAATGAAAATCAACTCAATGTTGGTAGCCTCTTCTTTTTTCCAAAAGATATTTACTGGCAATAATTTGGCCAGGAATTGTTGGTTAAAGTTGAAAAGACAAAATTATTAGCAAAGTGAAATGACTAAATGATTGATGTTATACATCCATGAAATCACGCATACACATATGCACATACTGTTTATATCATAAGTGTAATTAAACAAGAACACTAGCTCTTTTTAACACTCTTGGAAAAAGCTAAATAATTGATTTAGAAATTATCAAAATGCATACAAAAATACATAAATCAGATTCATACTGCTTAAAAACAAATTTCATGGAAGAAGATATTCACATGATAGATGAAATTTGAATGATGGAATGTCTTTGTAGTTCAAGATCACACATTTGAATGCACCCCTATTTTAAAAAAACAAACGTGCCAGAATGCAGACCAGAATCTGTATGGTCTGATTCAAATAGAATAATAAGTCATAATGTATGTAGTTTGTTTGGGTTTGGGTTACAAACTAGTCCCTTTATGATTTATTCAACAAACCAACTCAGTGACTAAACTCAGACATGGGGCCATTATGTCATGGCTGAAAATAATCATATTTTGTGTATATCATGTGAAGACAGATCTCCCTTGAGAAGTCCATAATGTTGAGGTAAGTAGAAAGGAAAGAGAAGAAAAGGATAAGCAGCAACAAGAAGTATGGGTTCAGTTTTAGCAGTGATATATGAACTATTGGAAGAAATGAAAGGCAAAGTTGGAGACAGATTCTGAAACAATCTAGCTATATGGTTGCTATGAATCAACATCATATTAATGGCATGTAATCAGAGAATTTATGTGTTCTTTTCCTACAGACAGAGAATTGTGTATCTTAAAGTAAAACATTTTGGTATTTTACACTGCTGGTAATAATTTTATTTTGATACTATTACTTTAGACCAGTGGTAGTCAACCTGGTCCCTACCCCCCACTAGTGGGCGTTCCAGCTTTCATGGTGGGTGGTAGAGGTTTTGTCCGATACTGAAGCACTTTCCTTTTTTTTAATTTAATTGACTTTTTTAAACAAAATCATAGCATTATTTAAAAACATTTTCATTAGGTTTTCATAATTTATGCTTCTATGTATGCAAAGTATAGATAAAAAAGATTTAACTACAGTAAGTTGTTTTATAAAGATTTATTCTGCCAAACTTAGAGAAAGTCCAACATAAAGTCATTTGGTAAGTAATTATTAATTTATGCTTTAACTTGCTGTAACTCTGTTTTATAAATTTTATAAAGTAAAGTTACTTCCCTACTTTATAAATCATCATTACTGTGGAACCGGTGGGCGGTTAGAAAATTTTACTACTAACAGAGATACAAAAGTGGGCAGTAGGTATAAAAAGGTTGACTACCCATGCTTTAGACAAAAGGTCCATTGAAAATTTTCATAGCCAAGCCACATCCACCAGTCAGAGAGGTCCATTCCTATTTTTCATGTTGAACACAAGATGCAGATACAGAAAAAAACCCCAACCCAAATTATTAAATTAAATGTGAGATCTGGAAATGAGGCAATTAATGGTTATTGGCTGAGTATTATTACTTTAAAAGTGGAAGACAGCATTTAAAAATGATGTGATAGTGATGGATACTTTATAATTTTGTACAAACTTAAGACATGAGACCTTCACTGTATTTCAATTAGCTAGATATTTTGTTATTATTGTATATTGTCTTTTTCCCAATGAATCAGGGATAACTATTTTAAAGAAAGCCTTTTTCTTAAAAAAAAAAAGAAGTTTAGTTCAATGAGTTCCTACAATTATACTCAGTGCCTACTTTACCATTCTTGAGCAAGTTGACATAGTAATTGATTGCTTCTGAAATCAATCCTGATTATTTTGATTGCTTCCAACCCCAGATATTGTTATAGGACAGACTTGCTTATTTATTAATCTCCTATTCCTCTGATCTCAATAAATTTTATTGAATAAATAAATACATAAAATACTTTCATAGCATAGATGAATGACTTCAATCTGAAATGAAGAGAATGCAGCTCCAGCAACTTTAACTATTATCAAACCTGGTATTTTTCATAGCAGAATCAAATTTAGGGAGGCCAAAATTACAGTTATCCCAGAACATGAACTTCAGGTGTTCCAGCAACTTGGTCTTAAAATAGTGGTTCTGCTGGAATAATTATTGCAGCTGTCAAAAGTACAGCCTTCAAACAAAAAACCACTTTGCCCTCAAACATTTACAGAACGTACTGCAGATTCCTTGATCAAAGTTGGAAATAAGCAGCAGTTAATAATCATGATTAACATGTTATGCATAGCTAGCCAATCTCAGAAGTTAAACAAAGTCAGTCCTGGTTTCTGGACCACCTGGAAATTCCAGGGCTGATACAAAATAGGAAATCAAAAGAATATCCCAGAAGTACTATAGTAATGGCAAACTATTTCCATATTATAGCCAAAAGCACTGCATGAACGCAGTCACCAGGCCTTGAGCTCCTTCTCTCTTTTGTCTTTAAGATAGAAAATCATGTTCTTTGTGCTTTACAGATTGCAATATCCTAAATATCCTCACAAATGGAAATGTGTCCATTGTCTCTTTTTGAAGCAATTACCTTTATTGTGCAGACAAGGGCCTGAAAAAAATTGAATGTTAAAATACTCATATTTTCTACAATGTTGTTTGACAGTTACTTTTCAAGGTTGTCTGCTATTATGGTCTGTGAAATAAGTAAATTGCAAATATTCTCTGTATTGAAGTTTGCGTGTATGTGTATATGTAACACAAAAGTGAGTCAATCTAAATTAACTTTTCAGGTGGAAACCTCACCAAGCATCTTTTCATCTATTTATGAAAGTCATAAATCATTATGGGATTTAAATTTTGCAGTTAGGATTTTTTGGGGAAAAGCATTTTTAAAAAATGGTGCTGTGATAATTTTATATTGCTGACAGGATGAGGCAACTTCCACATACTATCACCCTTCCCACATGCATTCATTTACAAGATCTACATATATTTGTGGAATCTATGTGAATTATACTACTATAATACCTACAACCTGGACTCGGGCACACATTTCACTATCTTAAAAAGTGTATAATAGATAATGGGAAAAAATGGATTGATTTGCATTGAGAGAATTAGAAATAATATATATGTATGTATGTATGTCTGTATGTACACATATATATACATAAACACACACATATATATACACACATATATACGTATATATGTACATATACACACATATATATATATATATACAATAAAAATTTTAATTAATTAATTAATTAAAATTTTAATTGTTTTAGTTCTGGAGCTTGCAGAATTTCTGTTTTTTGTTTTACGTGTGTGTGTGTGTGTGTGTGTGTGTGTGTGTGTGTGTGTGTGTATCAGCATACCTCAGTTGATTTGGATACAGGTTTCAAATTTATATTCTGCAAAGTATTCTAGGTAAGGATCACAGTGGGTTTGATAGCTTTTTAATATTCTTTCCATGATTACATTCTAAACAGGATCTGCAGAATAATCATACTATATTTAATGCATTGTATTTGGATTTTGCTCCTTAACTTGTTTAGCGATAGTAAATCTTTACCATATTTAAAAGATAGAAATATATGTATATCAGATAGAACTGCATTACATTCTAAAGTATATAAATTTAAAACTTAATTCTATTGCTTTTAAAAATTCAGTATTTCTTGCTATAAAAGCCAGGTTCACTGATGATATGAATGTACACAATAATTTATGATCTATTGTGACATAATTAGATAAATTATGCAAAGAGCTAGCTCTCTAGAAAAAATCCTAGAAAAATTGAAGGAAAGAGAAGAGGACAATCAACAGCAATATGGATTAACTCGGTTAAAAGGGCAATGTGGGTCCTGTCGGAAATGCTGAAGGATCAAATCAGATATAGCTATCATAAATAAAATCTATCTGGTTACTAAGAGTCAACAAAAACTTGATGCCACTTAATCAAAAATTAAAAACCTGCTTACCCTCCAATACAATTAAGTGAATTTAAATCTCATTAATTTAAATAACCTAAGGCTTGGATGCTCTCTACTCTCATTAAGCATAACCCCACTGGATATTAGAAAATATTTATTAATATGATGGCACTTCGTGTACAACTTGTGCACAAACAAGTCGGCATATAAAAAGCCTTCTCTTTTTTCAATGAGAATCAAAGATTTCCTTACACTGTTCAATAATGCATCTTAAAGCTTCACTGTTCCTGACAATTGTAGAATACTGATGAATGTTAATTAAATATTGCCTGTGGTATAAATAGTTTTAGGGCTCTTCCAGTTCAGCAAGATTTTATTTTGTTTAAATGTTATTTAGGTTCTAAATCCATTAACTATAAGGCATTGTTCTGGTATTTAATGCCTGACTAGAAAATAGAACTCACTTTTGTCCACAAACTAACCCTGACATTAGGATAATAGCATGAAAACCCTATTACCTTATCATGAAACATTTCCTAATGAGCTTAATTTGCAGTTTAATTTAGATAAGTGATATATCCTTATTGTCAATAGTAAAGAGGCTTAATACTTAGATATTTGGTTAGTAAATTTCCTTTGGTATAATATTTTCTTTCTATACTGAAAAATACAATTTTACAATTGCTGGATCATAAACAAGAAATGGGAACAAAATTAGAGCTGCTCTTTAAAACTTACTTCTGTGAAATGTTAAAAGCCTTGTCTGGCCAGTATATGATGTATATGAACTTGAGGGTCCACATTATTTATGGGTGTACTGTGCATGTAGAAGAACTGTCAGCCATACGTGATCCATAAACTAATAGCCATAAGATTGAAAAGTAATTTTCTACCCACAGTTCCCAATACTGTTTAGCCAAACAGGATTGGAATCATCATCAAATAATGTATCCACATTACTCCTCAGGTCACCAATTAGCTACTAAATTAGAAGTCCAACAGATACCATCTTGCTCCCAAAATAAGAAAAATTACTCCCATGGAAATCAAAGCTGTTTCGTTATCAAAGTCAGACTGGAACGTGTCCAAATAACCAACATTAACCAAGTATGCTGCTGAAGATTAAAATCCACTTAAAGGTACATTTGTAAACAAATGATTAATTGCTGAACCCTATTAAAATAAATGTTATAGAATATATATTCATTACAATAATCTTAAAAAGGAGACATCCAAAGATCTGTTGCAGCCAGTCTCTCAATAGCTCAAATGTCACCACAGAAAAAGTACGTTACCAGCTGTGACCCGAATTCAGGGTCTTTATACATGTTATTTAAATTGTATTAATTATGCATAACTACAATATGTAAATTTGCTACAGCTTTCCAGCTAATTGTGTGTGCCTAATGAAGCTTTCTATTACTAGACAAGTTGGAGATCCATGCAATATGCAACAGTTTTACTGACCAGTTTTCTCACAGGTGGTAACCAGATTCGTTCTGCTGTTTCAGTTAGGATGCTATATTTTTATAACATTTGACTAGCATCATCCCAGCTGTAGATATATTACACTTCTTAGCATATGAGTGGGTTGACAGAACTGTCATACTTCAGGTTAATATTAATGTCCAATAAATTGGTTCCTGTGCATTTTCATGAAAATAGATAGTCAAATCTCAACTAAGTGATTATTTCTGACTATCATAATGGCAAGTTTAACAGAATAACAGAGTTGGAAGGGATCTTGGAGGTCTTCTAGTCCAACTGCTCAAGTAGGAAACACTATGCCATGTCAGACAAATGATTGCCCAATTTCTTCTTAAAAACCTCCAGTGTTCGAGTACTTGCAACTTCTGGAGGCAAGTTGTTCCACTGATCAATTGTTCTAACTGTCAGGAAATTTCTCCTTAGTTCAAGGTTGCTTCTCTCCTTAATTAATTTCCATGCATTGCTTCCATGCATTTGCCTGCTTTGGTGAATCTAGGTTGACCTCTTCTTTCTGGCAGCCCCTTAGATATTGAAATACTGCTCTCATGTCATTTCTAGTCCCTTCTTTTTCATTAAACTAGACATATTCAATTCTTCCAATCATTCTTCAGATTTTTAGCCTCTAATCCTCTAATCATCTCTGTTGCTCTTCTCAGTACTCTTTCTAGAGTCTCAATATCTTTTTTATATTGTGGTGACCAAAACTGGATGCAATATTCCAAGTGTGGTCTTACTAAGGCATTATAAAGAGGTATTAACACTTTGCATGGTCTTGATTCCATACGTCTGTTAATGCACTAATGCACAGCCTATGACTGTGTTGCCTTTTTGGCAGCTGTAGCACCCTGTTGTGTCATATTTAAGTGATTGTCCATTATGTAAAAGTAAAAGCTAAACAACAACATAGCCCTGCAGATTCCTTCAAGGATATATTTTTTAAAAAAAATGAAAGCTCCAAAAATCAAATGAAATATAGCGTCAGTACCCTAGAGATTAACATTTTATAGTGTAAAAAGAGGCCTTTGAAGCTCAGTATAGTCTGATAAAAAAACCCAGTTATATAAATAAGGCTAGAGATATTAGCAAGGCTTGCAGAAATCCCATGGAAACACAATAACAATTGTGGCATATGCCAGTATATTGAATCATCATTAAAACATTGAACATAGTAACGGATAAACAATCTCAGGGGATCCAGAAAAAGGGTAACTTACTCTCCATTGCCTTTTCACAGTATGTGTGTGTGTGTGTGTGTGTGTGTGTGTGTGTGTGTGTGTATATACCTACATATATATATAGGTCTTGGCATATTCGGGTCTTTTCCCATGTAAGGTTGACAGTATTTTGGCAACGTTTTGACGAGGTCTCACTCATCATCTTCAGGCTGGTGCTTTCGGCTTCGAGCTTCTGTGGGCAAAGCGTGGTCGGAGCTGCCGTCTCTCTATAAATACTGGTGGGGAGGTGGGGAGTGTTGCTGTGAGCGGGTTGGTTGGCTGTGTGGTTGCATTCTGATTGGTAGATGGAGTGGGTGTTTGCAGATTGGTTGAGGTGGGGAGTGTTGCTGTGAGCAAGTTGGTTGGCTGTGTAGTTGCATCCTGACTGGTAGATGGAATGGGTGTTTGCAGATTGGCCGGCTGCCTCGCAGCATCCTGTGTGGGTGTGGTCCTAACCTTTTGTTCCTGAGCTTTGGTGTTGTGGCCTCTGGAGTTCTGTGATGTGATGTCTTGAGCAGATGGCTGTGATGCAGCATCCCGGGCCCTGGCCTGGCTCCGAGTCCAAGGTCCTGTCATGTGTTCCTGGCATGTGTCAGCTTGCTTTGCATGGGGATCGGGGGGCGGGGGGCACAGCAGACAGTGGTGTCAGCATGGTCTGGCTTCTGGATGGTGGTTGTGTTTCATCTTTTTTTTTTTTAATAAAAAAGTTTTATTTTTACAATCATATCAAATAATTCATCCAATGTACAATTATATACAATTAGTCGGGCTTGCCCAGTCACCACCCCCCTTTTTAACTCTCTTCCCTCTTCTACCTTCTTCTGCCTTCTTTCCAAACCTTCCTCTCCTTCTCTTATCTACATCCTCTCCTCCCTCCACCCTACACTCCTTCTCCCTCTTCTACCCCTCTTCCTTCCTCTTCTCCTCTTTCCTACCTCCTACTCTCTCTTTTCTCCCTCCCCACCGTTCTAAAATGGTAACTGGGCAGACCCGACCCTACATTAATTCTTCAATAATCCCTGTACATTAACCATCACTCCATCTCTACCTCAACCCCCCAGTTCCCTCCCCTTACCCCCACCCCCACCCCGACTTCCCAGAACAAAATGCAGGGTATCAAAACTAACAATCATAATCTAAAATAATTCCTAAATTATAATCTCTAGTCACTCCACACTTAATCACACTCTCAATTCCCCTCTCCTTCAGAAATATATCTAATACAAAATATTTCCTAAATTTACTCATATGCTATTCGATATTTTTTTATCTGATACTTATTTTGAATATAATCAATCCACATTTTCCATTCTAAAATATATTTTTCTTGTGTATAGTCTTTCAAGTAAGCAGAAATTTTTGCCATTTCTGCTAAATTTGATACTTTGAGTGTCCATTCTTCAATTGTAGGTAATTCTTCTTTCTTCCAATATCGAGCAATCAAAAGTCTTGCGGCTGTTATTAAGTTCAAGATCAATTTAGTCTCTATAGCTGTACAATCCATAATTATTCCTAGTAGAAAGAACTGCGGAGTAAATTTAATCTTCTTTTTCAAAATATTCTGCATGATCCACCATACTTTAATCCAAAATGCTTTAACTTTTTTACAAGTCCACCATATATGGTAATAAATGGCATCTTCACAATCGCATCTCCAACATTTAGCCTGTACATTAGGATACATACATGACAACTTTTGGGGTCTAAATGCCATCTATAAAACATCTTATAAAATTTTCTCTCATATTTTGCGCTTGTGTAAATTTAACATTCCTCACCCAAATTCTTTCCCAAGTTTCCAACATTATTGGTTGCTGAAAATTTTGTGCCCACTTAATCATACAATCCTTAACCAGTTCAGTCTCTGAGTCTATTTCTACTAATACATTATACAACCTCTTAATATGCTGTTGGCCTTGATCTCTCATTTGTTTTAACAAATTATCCTCAGTTTGCTTAACACCTATTTTTTGATCTAATTTCCATCTAGCTTGTAATTGTCCATATTGGAACCATGTATAATTTTTCCCTTCTTCCCCCATCTTTTCTCTAGATTTTAATTGTAATTCCCCCTTTTCCATACAAAGAAGTTCTTTATAGGTAACTACCTCCATCTTTTGATATATATTTATATTTTCTATCATGTGTCTCGGGATTGCCCATATTGGAATCTTTCCATCTAATTATATTGATATTTCCTCCAAACCCTCAATAATGCATTTCTAATTATATTATTTTTAAATATTTTATCTACTTTCTTATCATATAATAAATAGGCATGCCACCCATATAACAAACCATAACCTTCTATATTCAAAACTCTTTCCTCAGTTAAATTAATCCAATCAGTAATTAATGATAAGACAACTGCTTCATAATACAATTTTAAATTAGGCATTTTAAGACCCCCGCTTTCCCTTATATCCTGCATTATTTTTAATTTTATTCTTGGTTTTTGCCCATCCATACAAAGTTATTAACCCCTTTTGCCATTCCTGTAATTTAATATCATTCTTAAGCACCGGTATCATTTGAAACAAAATAGAAACCTGGGCAAAACATTCATTTTATAGCCGCTATTCTTCCCAACAGGGATAGTTGTAACTTCTTCCAACTCTCCATTTCTTTCCATACCTTCTGCCACAATACCTCATAATTATTTTTGTATAATTTAACATTTGAAGCTGTAATATATATTCCTAAATATTTAACCTTTTAACGATTTCAAAACCTGTAGTTCTTTCTAACTCTTCTTTTGTTGTATATTCATATTTTTAGTTATCATCTTTGTCTTTTGCTGATTCACCTTAAATCCAGATACTTTACCATACTGACCAATTATATCTTTTAAACCAGTAGCTGAGTATATTGGTTGAGATACAGTAACAACCAAGTCATCTGCAAAAGCTCTTAATCTATAATCTTGATGTTTAACTCTAATTCCCTTTATTCGATCGGAACCACGTATTTTATTCAGAAGAATTTCTTAAGTTAAAATAAAAGTAATGGAGACAGGGACATCCCTGTCTCGTCCCTTTCCCAATTTTAAAAGTTTCTGTTAACCCACCATTTACTATTATTTGTGCTGTTTGCTTCTGATATATTGCTTTAATTGCATGGATAAAATAATCCCCAAATTGCATTTTTCTATTACTTTAAACAAAACTGCCAATCCAATCTATCAAAAGCTTTTCAGCATCCAAAAAAAACGCTGAGACTTGGTTGTTTCGTTCCAAATATTCAAGTAAATTTACGATTTGCCTCACATTATATCTCATCTGCCTACCCTTAATAAATCCTGACTGATCATTATGAATTATTTGATTCATCACTGGCATTAATCTATTAGCAAGTATCTTGGCAAATATCTTGTAATCAGTATTTAAAAGTGATATAGGCCTATAATTCTCTGCTTTAATACCATCTCGATCTTCCTTCGGTATTAACGAAATAAAGGCTGTCCTCCATGAAGGGGGAACATCTCCTCCCATTTGAATTTTATTAAATAACTCTTTAAGTGGTTCAACCATCTCATTTTGTAAATTTTTATAATAAACAGCTGTTAAACCATCTGTTCCTGGTGCTTTACCGATTTTAAGTTGTTTAATTGCTAACAAAATTTCCTCTGAAGTAATTAATTGATTCAGTTCTTCTCTTTGGTTTTCTGTAAGCTCACAAATATTTTGTTGATGTAAATATCTTTCTATCTCTGTATCATCAATCATATCCCTAGAATATAACTTACTATAATACTCTAAAATGCTTTTTAATCAAGTTCTTTTGATAAACTTCCTTACCCTATATTCTATTTTATCAATCGTTCGTGATTTCTGTTTTTTCCTTATTAAATAGGCAAGCCATCTTCCTGGCTTATTGGCATTATTAAACGTATTATGTTTTACATATTGTAAACTAATTGCTACTTGATCTGCCATCAACATATTAAACTGACCTCTTAATATATTTATTGATTCTTTTATTTTACTATTTCCTGGGCTATTTATCAATAACTGTTCTTTCTTTTTAATTTCCTCTTCCAATTCCTTTTTCTTTTTCTGCAATTTATTTTTATATTTAATATTCATTTGTATAAGATTTCCTCTCATATAAGCCTTACTAGCGTCCCAAATCATCTCTATAGATGTCTCTTTTTTCATATTCATAATAAAAAATTCTTTCATTTGCTTTTTACATTCATTTACATTTTGTTCATATTTAAACAAATTCTCATTCAACCTCCATGATCTCCTAGCCTCCTTTTCCCGATCAAATTCAATCCAAACTGGACTATGATCAGATAGAGTTCTTGAACAAATCTTAGTCTTCTTCACTCTAGAATACAAATCATTAGTAATCAAAATAAAATCAATCCTCGAAAATGATTGATGCCTGTCAGAAAAGAAGGTAAAATCCCTCTCTTCTGTATTATGTTCTCTCCAAATATCTCTTAATTCCAAGTCCTCCATCATTTCAAAAAAAGCCTTTGGTAATTTCGCCCGGCTTGATATCTTCCTTAAACTTTTTTTGTCTTTTTGAGTATCCAACACACCATTCCAATCACCCATTAATATATATGATTTATAATCCCAAAATACTATTCTTTTATGTAAAACTTGAAAAAATTTTCTTGTTGTTGATTCGGAGCATAAACTCCTATTAATAATGTCTTCTTTCCCTCCAACAAAAGTTCAATAGCAATGTATCTTCCTTGCTTATCCACCTCAATTAATTTTGCTGATATATCCTTCTTTATATATATAACTAAACCATTTTTTTTCTCCAAAGAGGAGGCAACAAAATGTACTCCCAGTTTTGAATTTATCAAATATTTCTGGTCTAAAGATCTAATATGTGTTTCTTGTAAACAGGTAATGTCATTTTTAAATTGTTTCAAATAGTGAAATACTTTCCTTCTCTTCTGCGGTGAATTCAAACCATTAACATTCCAAGATAATAGTTTAATTGCCATTATCGGCCAAAGGAAACTTTTGGAACACTAGCCGCAGATCACATTTTGCTTTAGGCCTTGCTCCTCTCACTGTTTCCGTTGTAGTAGTTGCCAGTTGTTGTTGTGCCTTCATCTCTTGTTCCTTGCGTTTAGCAGCAGCTCTTGTCAGCCTTTGTTCTTTTGAGTCTGACCCCATCGTAGGTATTTCCAACACTTGTAATAAATCTTCTTCCATCACAATCTGTTCTTGTACCTGCTTCACTTCTCTTTCCTTCACTTCAGTCTCCCTTCTTCTAGCTTCCAATGGAGGAGGACTTCCAACTTTTAATGCCTCAACATAAAATTCTCTTGCTTTTCCAACTGTATTGAGACGATGTACTTTCCCTGCATAATATACTATTATACCAGTTGGAATATCCCATCTATATTCAATCTGACGTTTTTTAAGTTCATTCACCAGGAAGGCAAATTCCTTCCTAGCCCTTAACATTTTTGGTGGAATTTCCTTTAATATTAAAATATCTTGACCAGCAATCTGAATCTTCTCCCCCTTATATGAGGCTTGCAAAATCTGATTTCTCACTGTTCTATTTGTAAAATAAATAACAACATCCCTTGGCAACTTTTTTTGCCTTGCTATCCAAGAATTCACACGATATATTTTATCAATTTGATAAGCCACATCAGCTGGGCGAGCTGCTAATACCTCAGCAAATACTTCAGAAAAAATTTCCCTTAAATTCTCTTCTTTATTTTCTTTCAGACCACGGATTCTTAGAGCAAATTCCATATTTCTATATTGTATCAAAACTATTTCATCATCTGTTTTTTCCATTTTACTTTGAAATTCAGCCATTTTATTATCTAATTTTGAATTATGTTGCTTAATTTCTTCCATCTCCTCTTCTAATAAAATCACATTTGTTGCCAAACTTTGTACTGCAATTACAAATCCTTCCTTAACTTCTTTATTTCCCACTTGAATTTCTGATATCTGCTCTTTCATTTCAGACATCTCATCAGTTATTACTTTAAATTTTTCTTGCATAAAGTCTTTTAAGTTCTCTTGTACCGCCTCTAAATTCAATGTTCTAGTCTCTGCTGTATGAGCTGGAGAGGCACCAGCTGATGAAATTCCAGAGCCCTTTGTTACAGTAGACTTTAATTGTTTGGCTGCCATCTTCTATAAAATTATTTATTTATTTCCAACTTAATATTCACTTTAAATCTTCTTAACCTCTGAGAAACACAGTCTTTTAAAGCAATATTTAAAAAGAAAATCTCCCCTAGATTCTAGGCAGCAAAGAGTTAAAGAGTTGAAGTAGCAAATAACATGCAATTTACCAGGGGCAGACAGCAAACGCTGAAAGTATCACTTTCGCTTTCCACTCATTAACTTGTTAACAATTCGCCTCCATTTTCTTGCTGTTTTCAAACTTGTTACAAAGTATCGGGGAATTGGCTTGGCTACTTGCATAAAGTTCTCCCACTTTCGTTCTGTCCGGTATAATCCTTTATTGTCCAAAATAAATCTCGGTGTTTGGTCGTGGTGATTGGTTCCGCCAAAGCAGAAAAATCCTCGGATCTGGAGCACTTCGGGTTACTGGAGGGAACTTAACCCTTCAAACCCCTTTTTTCTCAGGGGCTTTAGGGAAATTCAACCTCTGCCCTCAGCTCACCATCTCTTCTTCTCCTGAAAAGAGGGTTTTTCGAACCGCTGGACAGCAGATTTAAACTGTCCTAGCGATTCCACATAATCCAGAGGTTGGTGATCGTAAAGATCACCGCCATCACCTACGGTGCCAAACAGGAAGTCGTGGTTGTGTTTCATCTGTGGGATGGGTTTGGGTTTGAATCTGATGAGGATGATCGGTGGTGGCGTTGTGTGTTATCCTGGGTCCGGTGTCAATTTTCGTGGCTGGGATTCATTTGTTGACTAAGGCCAGTTTCCAGATGTCTGGTAGGCAGGAGATGTCATCCCGTTTGTTCATGTTGTGGGGACGTTTCTCTATTTCGATGGCTTCCATAATTATTCTCTTGTTATAGTGTCCAGTTTTGGAGATTAATTTGGTTCCTTCTCCAAAACTGAACACGATAACAAGAGAATAATTTATTATAGTTGTTAAATTACTGGCTGGCCCCACCCAGCCACTGATTGGCCTCGCACACCTTGGCTGGTGTCAGAGTCACATCACGGCATAGCTTCAGTTGCTCTTTGGCTCTTTGGCTGCCACCGCTGCCACTCTGGAGCTCGCCTTCAGGATGAATCAGTAAGTTCTTGCTGTCTTCCCTGGGAAGGGCTCCATTGTGGAGGGCTGTGTGCCCATACCAGGTGCTTTGTCTCAGGCCTCCTGCCTTCCATGGTGCGGCAGGAGGAAGAAGTGTGTGGTGGGGAAGCCTTCTGATTCTAAAGTCTCCAAAAGAAGAGAATTTGCTTAAATTGAGTCTGTGTGTGGATGTATTTCAGGAATAATGGAATAACAGAGTTAAAAGGGACTTTGGAAGTCTTCTAGTCCAACTCCCTGCTCAGGAAGGAAAACTGAGGATGCCAAAATCTGAGTGAAGGGCCTGGGAAAGGTGTCAGAATAACAGAATAACACTTAGAAGAAACTTTGGGGGGGGGAACCCTATACCATTTCAGAGAAATGGCTGTCCAGTCTTTTCTTAAAAACTTTCAGTGATTAATTGTTAATTGTTCTCACTGTCAGGTAGTTTCTCCTTAGGTTTCGGCTGCTTCTCTCTTTATTCAGTTTCCATCTACAACAATGGCTTCTTGTTTTGCCTTCTGCTTCTTTGGAAAATATATTGCCCCCCCCTCTTCTTTGTGGCAGCCCCTCAAAAGCCTGTTTTGTGACCTGCCAATCACACTCTTGGGCAAAGCATGTGAGCTATTTCCTCCTTTCAGTGGTCCATGAAAGTACATCTATAGTATGTAGATGTAGATAATAAAGTCAAAAAAAGGTGAACAACATTTTTACAGAAATATAGATATGTTGAGGCTGGGCATGACAAGGAGTGGCTGGGAGGGGAGGGGCCGGGTGAGGCGCCCCTTGACGAGTGATGTCAATTTGGCCATGCCTACCCCAGTCACATGACCACCAAGCCACTCCCACCAAGCCACGCCCACAGAACTGGTTGTTAAAAGATTTGAATCCCACCACTGGTTTCACACCTATAAAAAAAATATTGCCAGATTCAGGTCTCTACTATCACTATGCACACAGTAAACTACGCACACAGTAAACTATTAGTGAGGGGCTCTGTTCAACCTCTTTCTTTCACACATGATATCTGTGCTGAGTTGCCTCTTACTCCTCTGGACTTCTCTCCCTCCTGAGAATCCACATCCTTGCTATATTCCATCATATAAACCAATTTTATCCTCCTTCCTATCTTCATCTTTCAATAATTTCACAGAATTTGATTTCATTTTTGTCACTTCTCACAAAATTCTTCAAAATCTCAACAAGCTCCTTTAGTAAATCCAACATAAAAAAATTATTCAGGTCACTCAATGGGATTGTTTGAATATTGTTTTTAATTATTAATATACCAGCAGTTTCTTTTGCATATCTGATCTAAGATCTTTTTCATATCATTAGTGTAGAAATTCCACTTTCAATTTAGTCTAATATTGTCAGGTAGAGCTTGTTCCTGTTCCATGACATATTTAAGACACATCTGTAGAGGAAGACAGTATTAAAATTAACTTCTGGGTCAATTGCTCAAAAATACCTTTAATATATCCAATGTTAAAATATTTTGCTTTGTTCCATAATTGTAAGTCATTGTAATCTTTAGTTCACTTTAATATCTTTCTAAAATCTTATTTCTGTTTTTTAAACAATCAAAGCATTTTCCATGGAAAAGATTCTTTATAATTAATTCCAAAATCTTATTTCCTATTTATCTGGATTGTTAGCCCATTTCCAGCTTTCTAGGATCAAACTTTTAATCATTCTTTTGCTGTTTATTTTAAACAAACATTTTAATATCTTAAATTCATAATTAAAATTTCATTTGTTATGGATTGAAGGAAATTCACTTGGTGCTGTCATACTTATTTAATTCAAATGTTTCTAACAGCTGAAATGCAGTTAACTAGCAAGTTCCTAAAATGATTAGAAAAAGAAATATGTGAATTTAGTGCCCCTTTGAAAGCCACCAACCAAGGTTTAAGCAAGATGGCAATTCCCACATCTCCCAAAACTTTAAACCCACACAGGCCACTTTCTTGCAGTCTCTGTAAATGGAGCAACTGTATGGAGCACTTGTGGGTGATCTCAAGTTCTGTCCTTGACCAAAGAAGAATTACAAAGAGCTGATCTACTTTTCAGAGAACTATCTTCCATCCACCATTTCTTCCCCAGAAGTCCACCCCACCCCAAATAATATTGCTTTATCTGAGAAACTAAAAAAAATATATCTTCCTAGTATTTGTCACCTAGGAAAATATTTAAGTTTTTTGTCTTCCTTTGCAGAGATATGTTAATTTAGATACAAAAAATGGAAAGCCTGTGAGCCCAGACACAGATTACCACATTATAAGATGTTTGTGTTGCAAGGTGAATTGTTTCTTTCATACGAAATGGAGTTTCTGAGGGATCAGATTCATTCATTAAAACTTAATTCAAAGCCCAATCTATCAATCTCAGACATTTGCTGCTGTACCCTCAGGATGCTGTTATCACTCTCATCTCTGCTTTGAGACTTAAGAAAAGCAAGGTGTTTAAATGTAAAAGAGAAGCCTAGGTTTGTTTTTAAATTCATATTAGGGGAAATATTTCAGAAGTCTGAGTAATGTTGTTTAAAATGTACGCGTAAAAGAGATACATATTCCTAACAGCACCCCAAGCTTTATGCAAATTATTTTAAAGCATTCAAATTCTATAGATATTAAAGGAAGCTGGGTACACTTTTGCAAAATGCATTACAATCTTTTAAGCAGCAAATATCCAGATTATTTGTTAAGCTTTTTCAAGAGCTTTATGATGCTGCATCTAATTATTCAAGCACATTTTAATGCTTTTTATGCAGGATGCAGACTTAGGCAGCATCCTATACTATTTACAAAGATCAAGAAGTGTATTTTGCATTTTAAACCATGGACAAAGGAAGAGAATACAAGGAAACTAATAAAAATAACTTTACAGAGAGCTTTTAAAAATTCCCAATGCACAGTAACTATCATGCAGCAACCAATTATATTCATGTATATTAAAACATGACAAAATCTCTATAGTCACTAAAACAAGCAATTTGCAATGGCAATCGGCTCTGCAGATATTCAGTCTTTCATTCAACAATAATTCACATCTGGCTATCACAAAGGCAATGTGTTACAGTTATCCATAGTGGTAAGCTAAATGCAGATGAGAATTGAATGGCATTGTGGTAACAGGCTCAATTGTTGAGCACATTTACAGGAATAAACTGACTATCTGTGATGTTCCAGGTAGTGATTGATACAGCTAACATAAGGACATGTAAAACTACTGCATTACAAGTTGAGCCATTGTTTCATGCAACCAGTGCTGTAGACCCTGAAAGTAGCTCCCTTTAATTCAGGCAAGAAGTTTTCCAGATTGGCTTAATGGAAAACAAATGGGATCGAATCAGGGATTTCCTACTTATAGACTATTTGCTATAATTACAGAAGCACAGCCATCCTCTCCCATCCCATTTGCAGGAACATGCTAACTGTCTTAAATAGGGGAAAGGAAGAAGTAGAAGCAACTCTTTTATATACAGATGATTCCACTTATTTCTAGCAACTGTGTTGTTTAGAATGGATGTATGGGGCTGGAAGTATTAATGAATCTAGAATAATAAAAGTTGTAAACATAATTTATCTGGTAATATAACCTGCAAAACCTTTAACCTGCTGTTAAAGAGCATTTAACCTGTGTGCCCTTTGTTTGTCACGGGAAACTATGATCCTGTTTATTTCAAAGATTCATGAGACACATGAATTGTTAGAACTTCCTCATCAGAATTTGAGCCAGTTTGATATAGTGGTTCAGTCTAAAACTGGGCTGTAAGTTCTACTTTCATTTAGGCAAAAGCCAACAGTTTTTATCTTAACCTTAGGAAGCAGAGGCAATGTCAAACCAATTCAAAAATTTTGCCAGGAAAAGTGCAAGGACAACTATTTTTTTCAAAAGTTTTGCTCCCTGAAAAACTGTTAGCGATTGTGATAGATCCCTATCAAACTAAATGCAGATATGATACCAGAATGACTGTATCACATAGAAATCTTGAGAAACGTGAAACTAACTTTTAATTATTAGTGTATTTAATCACATGCTGCATGAAGTTCAAACAAGACTAAAAGTGTTCTGCTGCTAATTTTCATTTGTACCCAGTGCCCAATGAGTCCCAAAGGTGCTCTTCAAAAGGCAACTGAACTTTCTAATTTTTTTCCTTGAAAACGTTTTGCTTCTCATCCAAGAAGCTTCTTCAGTTCTCCTATCCGTGACATTTGTAAAATTATAAAAATTGTTTTTGTTCACATGGTTTTAGTATTAGATTAGAATTTAGGGTGCCTTGTTTTGTAACAGGTTTTAAAGGTTCTAATTTTCTTTTGTGATTATTATCACTTATTTTAACCAAAGGAAACAAATATGTTGATATTAGAATAAAAATGAATGTTTACATTTGGATATGCTTTTCTTCCAAAGAATTTAAATTAGTATGTATCAATACGTATTCTTAAAAACAATTCTGTAAAATAGATGGTTTTCGATTAGTAAAGGAGATTGTATCCAGAAGATAACCCCTTCCCGGTATCTATTATATAAGAAATAGACAATTTCTAAACATAAATCCAATTCTGCCTACCAGGCAGAATGTATGTATGTATATATGTAGGTATGTAGGTATGTATTATTTACATGACTTATATATTTATATATAAGTCATTAAATAATATATATTATATTATATATTTATATATATATATATATATTTATATATACATAATATGTATATAAATATATGTATATATAATGTATATATATATATATATATACATACATAATGTAATATGTATATATAATTTATATATACATATATATATATAATTTATATATACATATATTATATATATATATATATATATATATATATATATATATATATATATATATATATATATATATATGTATATATGTATATATGTATATATGTATGTGTATGTGTATGTGTATGTATATGTATATGTATATGTATGTAGGTCTTGGGTTATTCGGGTTTTCTCCTGCGTAAAATTGGAAGTGTCTTGGCGATGTTTCGACGAAGTCTCATTCGTCATCTTCAGGCTTCAGCTTCGTGCTTCTGGGAGCAATGTGTGATTGCAGCTGTTTCTTCCTTTTTAACTGCTAGTGGGGGTTTGAACTGATTGGGTGGGAGCTTGGCTGCGCTCTGATTGGATGGGGTTTTTTTGTGCTCTGATTGGCTGGGGGTGTGTCCTGTTTGGGTGGGGGCTTGGTTGTGCTCAGATTAGTCTGAGTTGCAGAGGGATTTGAGCTGGTGAGCTGCATTGCTGTTGTTTGGCTTCGTGGTCGTGGTCGTGCTACATCTTCATAGTGGGTGTCAGTCTGCTGCATGTATGGATTGGAGGGGTTTGAAATGGCTAATGTTGCAGATGTGGTCTGGCTTCTGGTCCTTGGTCGTGCTTCATGATCAATGTGGGTTTGGGTCTGCTTTCTGGGTGGATGTGTGGTGGTGCCATCCTGTGTGGACCTCGTGAGTGTGAGTCTGGTGTCATTCCTCGTGTTAGGGTCTCGTTTGTCAATAAGGGCAGGTTTCCAAATGGCTGGTAGGTGGGAGGTATCATCTCGTTTGTTCATGCTGTGTGGGCGTTTTTCTATCTCAATGGCTTCTCTGATTATTCTGTTGTTAAAGTGTTCAGTTTTGGCGATAGTTCTGGTCTTTTTAAAGTCAATAGCCTACACCCCAAAATACAGTTCACCATGGAAACAGAAGTTAACAACCAACTTCCCTTCCTAGATGTCTTAGTCTACAGGAAACCCAATGGCTCCCTAGGACACACCATCTACCAGAAGAAAACACACACAAACTGCTATCTGCACGCACTCTCACACCACCACCCAGCACAGATCAATTTCGTAGCCAAGACACTCATCTCCAGAACAAAACGCTTAGCTGACGAACAACACCTAAAAACCGAACTACACACTCTCACTGGCGTACTAACATCCAATGGATTCCAGAGAAATAAGATTACCAAACTAATCCAAAAAGAACCCCCCACTAAAATACAAGACAGAGAACAAGAAAACGGCACAGCCCTCCTCCCATATATAAAAGGCACCACAGACAGAATCAGCAAGATCCTCCACAAACACAACATCAAAACAGCATTCTGCACAAACCGAAAAATATCCACCATCCTAGGAAACCCCAAAGACAAAATTGAGTTAGAAAATCAAGGAGTATATGAAATCCCATGCATTGCCTGCCCCACCACATATATCGGACAAACCAACAGAAGAATAAGTGCATGCATTGAAGAACACAAGAACTCAGTCAAAAAAGAGGAACCAACTTCTTCCCTGGTCCAACACCTTAAAGCCACAGGACATGATATTGACTTTACAAAGACCAGAACTATCGCCAAAACTGAACAGTTTAACAACAGAATAATCAGAGAAGCCATTGAGATAGAAAAATGCCCACACAGCATGAACAAACGAGATGATACCTCCCGCTTACCAGCCATTTGGAAACCCGCCCTTATTGACAAACGAGACCCTAACACAAGGAATGACACCAGACTCACACTCACGAGGTCCACACAGGATGTCACCACCACACATCCACCCAGAAAGCAGACCCAAACCCACACTGATCATGAAGCACGACCAAGGACCAGAAGCCAGACCGCAGCTGCAACATTAGCCATTTCAAACCCCTCCAATCCATACATGCAGCAGACTGACACCCACTATGAAGATGTAGCACGACCACGACCACGAAGCCAATCAACAGCAATGCAGCTCACCAGCTCAAATCCCCCTGCAACTCAGACTAATCTGAGCACAACCAAGCCCCCACCCAAACAGGACACACACCCAGCCAATCAGAGCACAAAAAAACCCCATCCAATCAGAGCACAGCCAAGCTCCCACCCAATCAGTTCAAACCCCCACTAGCAGTTAAAAAGGAAGAAACAGTTGCAATCACACATTGCTCCCAGAAGCACGAAGCTGAAGCCTGAAGATGACGAATGAAACTTCATCAAAACGTCGCCAAGACACTTCCAATTTTACGCAGGAGAAAACCCAAATAACCAAAGACCTACATACAAACACCCGTGAAAACCTCAGAAATCTGAATCTGCACTACTATTAATCTTCTCATAGTTCCCATCACCAATCTCTTTCTACTTATGACTGTATGACTATAACTTTGTTGCTGGCAATCCTTATGATTTATATTGATATATTGACCATCATTTGTGTTGTAAATGTTGTACCTTGATGAACGTATCTTTTCTTTTATGTACACTGAGAGCATATGCACCAAGACAAATTCCTTGTGTGTCCAATCACACTTGGCCAATAAAATTCTATTCTATTCTATTTATCTCATACAGTGACTCTAGGCAGATCACAATAATCCATCAAACAAAGTCAAAATCAAAGATACCCTTTCTGTTGTGACTCGTCCTCCCTCTTCTCCTCAGCCGGGCCTCTCCCCGTCTCCAACCGGGCCTGTTATCAGACTCCGAGTCTGATAATGAAGATGAATGGCCTGTCATGCCTCCAGCACCCAGCCCTGGCTCCATGCCTGGAGACAATTCCAGGAGTGAAAGGAGTTGCCCAATAAATCTCACTCATACAGTGTGTGTTCCTTTGGCTCAGCCATCAGAGCAGGAAGCCAGCCAGGTATTGGAATTGCTCGGGCCTACTCCTTCTGACCCCTCCCTTTCTCAGACAGAAGATCCAGCTGAAGACAATTCAAAGTGGGAGGATCCTTGCTTCCAGAGATCTGAGAGGCGACGCCAGCAGAAGGAAGGGAGGGGCAGGCCTGGATAAATGCTGAGTTATGGAGCCACACCCCACAGCCTATATAAAGGACCTGCTTTTGGCATTCCAACCTTGAGACAAGCAAAGTCTTATCGAGTTTGCTGATACCGGACCCTATCGCTGAAGTCACAACTTGGGCTCCTGCCTGCCCTGATAAACCTTGAAGGAACTTGGCAAGCTGCAGAGGCTTCGTTGCCAAGTTTGTCACGGACTTCCTTGACTCGTTCGTCAGAGTAGGGGGTTGGACACGACACTTTCCTTCCAGCACTAGAACATCTTCATAGTCCAACTCCCATCTTAGTCTAATACTTGGAGAAGCGCCAGATCTTCACAGCTCTCCAGATTATCTTTTTCACTAGTAAGTCTTCTCCTTAAAGCCCTATCCCACTCCCTGTTCTAACTGGAAGTAAATGTCACACTTGCATTTCCTGATAGACTTGGAACTGCAGGTCTGTGACTTGGTAACTTCATGCTGACTAACTTTATGATACAGCAAACATCTACAGTTGAAAAACCTGCAAGAGATTGCTTATTTGGGCCACCATGCCCTTTCTAGAATGATGGAAGGCATGAATGAAGCTGATCTGTATACAGCAAAGTTGGAAGTGCTAGTTCCCCACTTCACCTTGCATGCACTGCTTTGGCTCTGTTAACAAAAGTAAGAATGGTAATTTCACGATCATATCATAACTATTACACTGATTCTTCTATTAAGTACAAAAAGACCTGCTATTTTAGGTATGAAAGAACTATAATTATCTCTGAATTGAAGAAAATATAGATTATAAATAATCAAATCTGTGCTATCATGTCTTTAAAATTATCAGGTACTGAACAATAGTATATAAAAGCTTTTGCCTTTTGTCTAAAACTGCTGGAATGAAGAACTTATCTAATACCACTACGTTCGCAACACTTATAGATTGTCATGTTTTGAACAAACAATAATCAGACTTTATCATAGTTTAAAGTTATACTTCATGAAATTTTGATCTGAAGTTTATATTCTATGGAAATAAACCTTATCATCATCATCCAATTTATAAGAAAAAAAATCAATTATCAACATTTTGGACCTATGATATGTAACAAGAAATTCTTGCCTACATGTCATCCAAAGTCTTGCCAATATATATAAAACAAAGGAAACTGATTCTCTGATCTGTCTCCAGTTCAACTAGCTTTTTAACTGAGAAAGACAAAAAACGCTTAATGCATCCAAAATATCCATATGCAAGCAAGATCAAGCAAAAGAGAATATAAAATAATAGTCCAACTTTAAAGTGTCACCAACGCATTCTACATGAACTTAAAATCTAATTTTAAACCTAACTGAAAATTATTTGAAAAACAATATAAACAGTTTGATGTGTCTATACCTACAAATATTAGAATTGTGCAAACAGTAATTTTCCCAAAAATGCTACTAGATAAGGAAGTTGAACTTTGCAGAAGCAGGACTAAATGATATGGACAAGTTTGAATTTGGTGTTGGAAAAGCCTCTTAAAAATACAATGAATATCCAAGAAAGCAAATAAATGGATTGTGTAATGAATCAATTACATTTTGTAATTAACCCCATGCCCCGTTTTGACTGCAGGAAGCTGAGTGCTGTCCCGCCACCTGGCCATGCCCACCCAAGCCGGTCATTAAGCCAGAGAACCGTTTGTTAAATTATTTGAATCCCACCACTGTCTAAAAGGTTTGTTTGACTAGTTTTAATCTACTTAACTGGGAGGCGGGGGTTTAAATCAGCATATTTCAACCCCAATTTCTGCTGAAAGAATTAAGAACAGCATTGCTACCACTCTCCATTTGTTAATTAGTCTATGAATATAATAATATTGATGTCACACCTAAGAGCTGTTTTATGTATGACTTTTGAGGGGATTTGCTTCTATTGAAAACTTTTACCTTTTCTTTTTCAGTTTACAACACAATACACACACCTGCACATTCCATGCCTGTAATAAAGGGACTGCAATCCATAAAAACATATGCCACAATACAATTGTTACTCTCTGGTGTCTCAAACAACACTTGACAGCTCGCAATCACAGCAGCATCAGCACAGTAGCCTCCATTTAGGCAAGTGTAAATAGACAAAAAATTAAAACAATAAAAATGAAGCAGAATCTTTTAAGGAAATTAGAATTTTTGAAGAAGTTACACATTCATAGGGAAAAGGATGAGTATATATGCTTTGTGTGCATTTAAATAGGTCTCTGCACTGCCTAGCCTGTTGTGGCATAAAAATAAAGCCTTTTATCTGGAAGTCCTTAAAAAAAAAATCAGATACCACCACATGACTCAATATGACAAGTACATTACTAGCCAACCTGATACAGACAATCAGTGATTCATTCCTATATCTCATGAGATAAAGTAAAAGAGTTTACAATCTGGAGGAAAAGGATTTAAAGGGTGGGGGCAGAGGCATTCAATGCAGAAGCAAACACAACTGCCCGGATTAATAAATCAACACACAAACACACATGAGGTTGCTACCGCTGCTGCAGATTTTATAGACACTACTGACACAGTTCAATTATAACGAAGTCTGCAGCCTCATTACAACCACAGTTCTCATTTAAGAGGGGAGTATGAAGGACTAGACAGCAGGAAGAGAAGAAAAGAGATGAAGATAAAGGAACTCAGTTTTATTCATTAATATTTTGATATTGTACCTCGTAAAGATGGTTCAGACATCATTCTGCCATTGCCTGATCTGTATTTTACCACATTAATGATAGCTTTCTTTTAGTAGCAAACCATTACCATAAGGAAAAAAAATACTAAAAAGTTATGATATTTATGTAGTTATTTACCAAGCACATCTAAATTATATTAAAGTAACCAAAATATCTTTACAATACCCAAGGCGTGTCAAAACTTTTGAGCACTCTTAATCAGGGGTAAAATGCTCCCAGTTCGGACTGGATCAGCCGATCTGGTAGCAATGGCGGCAGGTGGTTCAGAGAATCAGTAGCAAAAATCCAATGATCACAGCTGAACCACGCAATCGTCAGAGCCTTTATTTTTACTATTAAAAGCATTTTTATAACCTATTCAGCTGAATAGGTAGTAAAAAAATGCTTTTAAAAGGTTAAAAAAAAGGCTCCAATGATCGCGTGCCTCAGCTGTGATCATCGGAGCCTTTTTTTTTAATCTTTTAAAAGCATTTCTTACTATATATTCGCCGGAATAGGTAGTAAAAAATGCATTTTAAAAAGTAAAAAAAAAAGGTTCAACGATCTCAGCTGTGGTCGGAACCTTTTTTTTACTTTTTTAAAGCATTTTTTACTACCTATTCGCCCAAATAGGTAATAAAAAAATACTTTAAGAAAAGTAAAAAATGGCTCAGACGATCGCGTTCCACAGCTGATCACACACACACACAACACACACACACACCCCGTGCACTGTTCTACTTACCTTCCTTCCCATGCCTCCTTTTGTTGTGCTTTGCATGTACATGCGTACGCACCTGGCATTTGGTGTGTGGTGTGGTGCATACAATGCATGTGTGTGTGCAGTGCGCATTCGGCACGCAGAGTGCATGTGCAGCAACCGAATCGGTAGTAAACCAATTCAGATTTCACCACTGCTCTTAATGTTTGGAAATTGAAAGTTGAAAAATTTGATACATTATAAATAAGCTTGTAATAAATAAATAATCAGATTCAGGGCTGAACAATCATTTACCATTATTGATAAGATTTATATTCCACTTTTTCTCTAAGAGTTCAAGATACAATACATTCTCTTCTCCAATCCACAACAATCCTGCAATGAAAGATCGTCATTGGCTGAAGATCACATAGTCAGCAGGGTTAAAAGTAGAAATGGCATTGGATTTCTATGGTCTTAGTCCAGTGTTGAGTTGTTCCCAGTTCGGTCAAGTTCTATAGAAACTGCTGGTAATAAAACCAGCGGGAGGCTCCGCCAACCCGCCACCACATCATGGGTGATCTGCGCATGTGCAAAAACATGTGTGTGCACGCAGCCCCATTTTGAACTGGTAGTAAAGGTAAGTAGAACCTACCACATCTTAGTCTAACTGTTTAATCATCTCTCTGAATCAAATCATTCAAATTATCTGCAGTAACTGCAGTAACATCTTAAATAAGTGAGCAATATATTATTACTTGGAGAAAGTCAGATATCAAAGGAATCTTCTCAAAGGTTTTCATACTTTTAAAATATGTTCCACTTTTCTGCACATCATGAACTCTATAGTGACACTAGAATAAAACAAGTGGAAAAATTAATGAAAAAGGCAGTATTACAGTATGTATTATTTTTATTAAATTTCTACACAGCCCATCTCACTAAAACAGTGAGTTCAATAAAAAAAGATATATTTCAAGTGCCTCTAATAGGAATAGTAATAATGGCATAAAAATTAAGCATTACCACATAAGACCTCTACTTATTTTAGCAGAAGGCTATCTTAAATTTGTGACTGAAGGCAGGCAACATCAGAGACCCATGTTCCCCATTTGGGTGAGGTCAGCCTATAAATTACTAGAAACCCTGTAAAAAAAAACATGTCTCTACTTTTCTTTCTAATCCAGTTTCTTTTCTTTCTTCATTAGTTTGGAAAGCAGAGATGAATATTTTCACATACAAATGCTATACCTGCTATTAAAATTGCCACTTCATTTATTTATTTATTTTATTTATTTATTTATTTATTAGATTTTTATACCGCCCTTCTCCCAAAGGACTCAGGGCGGTTTACAGCCAGAATAAGAACACAAGCAATATACAATTAAAACAAAATTAAAAAACTTATTATATAATTGGCCGAAAATTTAAAAACATTTAAAATCTAAAAACCCATTAAAATTCATCTAGAAATTTAAAATTTAAAAATTTAAAATTTGAAATTTAAGCCAGCCCCGCGCAAGTAAATAAATACGTTTTCAACTCGCGGCGAAAGGTCCGAAGATCAGGTACTTGGCGCAAGCCAGGGGGAAGTTCGTTCCAGAGGATAGGAGCCCCCACAGAGAAGGATCTTCTCCTGGGGGCCGCCAGCTGGCATTGCTTGGCGGACGGCACCCTGAGAAGTCCCTCTCTGTGTGAGCGTACGGATCGGTGGGAGGCATGGGAAAGCATTTGGTGCCTGTTAAAGGGGAAAGCATTTGTATGCATCCAGAGAGAGAAATATGGAGGGAAATATTCTCCCTGATGGCAAATAACAGAGGGCAGAGCTAGAAGGCAAGCAGGCAAGGTGAACATGTGGCTACAGTCATTTATTAAGAAGTAGTGAACTCATAATTTCATGAACATAATTGAAACATTTTGCTTTCCATCGGGGTGGGTTCTACTTACCTTTACTACCGGTTCGCATCGTGTCCACGCTGCGCATGTGCAGATTGCTTTTGATGATGTTGGGGTCAGTAGGTGGAGCCTCCCGCTGGTTTTACTACCAGTTCTATAGAACCAGTCTGAACCGGGGGCACCCACCACTGCTTTCCATGCTGAGTCAGTCTACTGATTCAGTAGATTTCACAATTCACTATCAACATATTTTGAAATAGAATTTTCTGTCCAGTTAATGGACTGGTTAGTTAAATAAGACTGTGCGTGTGAGGAGGACATTCCTGGAGAAAAGTGATTGGTTTTGATAAGTTTGATGAAATGTGATGGCTAGAAAGTTTTTGTTGTTGTGAACTGACAGTCATACTAAATTGTATGATCCATGCAATGTTTTAAAAACAGATTTTGACTATATTAAAATTAAAAATTTTAATTTTTATTTAACAATCCTTGCTATATTGCTATAGAAGTATTTGAGTGAAGTACAAATTCAAAATATCGTTTTGAATATTCAAAATATTCAAAATATTGTTTTGAATATTGCTTCATGTATAAAAAGCACTGTGTACTAAATAATGAAGATATCCCCATAACAACAACAGCAACAAAACTCCAGCTTTATATAACCCCATATCATGCAACTCCCCATAACAATGACACCTATACTGACAATTTTAAATCTTGTATTTCTGTATGTATATATACACACACACATGACAAACAAAAACTGTAAAATAGCTGTTGAACAAAATTTAACCTGTAGACTGTGCAATCTGTCTGTTCATTTCCAATTAAAGAGGGAAAGAGAAGTGTGAATGAGCAGCAGCTGTCACAAAGCGACTTGGAGGTACTCCATTTTAGAAATGCAGGGGACAGAATATGGGGCACTTCTTATGCAACAAGTTATACTGATGTTAATGTCTGGACAACCATTTTTTTCCCTAGGGTTGTTTAGAAGCCTGAAAAATGACAGGCTATTTTAATATCATCATATCATGAGTGGTGCTGGTTTCTGGCAACATCCGAAGCTATTCTTCTAAATCATTTTCAAAGTGTGATTCAAATCCTTGCATAGAATTATATTGGAGTTACATATTGGTCTCTTTTTCCCCATATGCCTGTGGCCTGTTCCCATGAACATCTTGCCTCGCGTATGCCATCACATATCTGTCAGAAAATCACAATCTGCCCTCATCTCTTTAGAGTTCTCTCCTTTCCCTGCTCATAAGGTTCCACACTCAAGCCCACATGCCCCACCTCACATACACAACCTCAATATTCCAATAAGAACTCCCTAGTACCTGAGGCACTTCTGCAGTATTCTGCACTCAGCACCTCCCATTAATCAGGGTCATCTCACCTACTTGCCTGTCTACCAACCTTATCATGCTAACTGTCAATCCTCTCTCACCAGATTCCTGTAGCCCCAATTACATAATCTATTATTCATAGGAAAGGTAAGAAGAATCAGTACCAGCACCAAATTTTCTAATGGCATATGGAGTCCCATTCCAATTTAAATCCATCCAGTCAAACTCTCTTGGGTCACAATGACTGCAGATTAAATAGTTGATGCTAATGGCTGTTCATAATGCCTACTAGATCTGTCCCAGGAGAAGGCAAGATGACTACCCAGTTACATGGGGAAAGAAGACCCAGGGCTCTGTCACCACATCCATCTTGTTCCAGCCCTGTCTCCACCACTGAAAAATCCCTCACCTCAATATAGCCAGTTGGAAAAAAATGGCCAATTCACACAGCTGGTGGTCTCACAATCCAATTGCCATTGCCTTTTCTAATCTCCAATAGCCAGTTGTCAACCCCACAATATGGGTAAAGGCCTGGGCCTCAGATGCCATTCATGATCCCATTCCAGGCAACCTGGCTTGAATTGCAGACCAGCAAGACCACACGAAAAATCACCTCAATCCAATTGGGAAAAGTCTCCAGGGAACTCCACATGAGAGCCGTGGTGGCGCAGTGGTTAGAATGCAGTACTACAGGCTAGTTCTGTTGACTGCCAGCTGACAGCAGTTTGATTCTCACCAGCTCAAGGTGGACTCAGCCTTTGATTCTTCTGAGGTCAGTAAAAGGAGATCCAGTTTGTTGGGACAATATGCTGACTCTGTAAACCACTTAGAGAGGGCTGTAAAGCACTGGGACGTGGTATATAAGTCTAAGTACCAAGTGCTATTACAATATAATCCCAGTTTCCATACATCTAAATCTCCACAACATACTAAAACTAATCAATAGCACCCATCTTTTATGCATCCCAACTCAGTGCCATCTTTTTTTTTAAAAAAAAGTGTATTTAATTATTTTATGACAGTGAGCTGTAATAGAATTTTACACGAATGCTAAACAGTGCAAATTTAACTTTCCCAATAGATATGCCTGTCTTGATCCCCCTTTTATGGCATTTCTTCAATCTTGGTTATGCAGCATCCAAATTTTCTTCAGTTTGCAAAATTGTAACAAGAGTACAGTAGCTTGCTCTTACAGGCAAACTAGGTGGTCTCCTAGATTGCCAAATTAAGTGCGACACTAAATTTTGAAGGATAACAAATAAAAATGAAGATGAAAACAAAGACAAATAAACCAGATTGCACAGTTCACTTAAGGCACCAGTTGTTGGCAACGTGACTAGTGCTGCCCTGAATAGCAGTTTCCTAAAATAATGAAAAACTTTTCAAAAAAAGCCTCAAGCTTTACAATTGCTTTCTAGCAAGTTTTGTCTTGTTTAGTTTCCTGGGTGGAAGAACAACAAAGGATCAAACATCTTCTTTATGATACAAACAAACAATTTTGGACAAACAGCATAAAATTTGTAGCACTTTGTTTATTAGACTGCATAGTAAGTGGATAACATTTCTTATAGAGCTGCAACTAAAATGGATGTCATTATTCATTACAACCTTGTTGCTCATAAAAAAAATTGATGCTAATATGCCAGTCTTGAAAGAAAAGAATACTGAAGATGAAGAATTTCTGAAAACCATAATTGTCTATGAGAGATTCTCAGTCATCCATGTCATGGTTGTTCTTCAGAGCTGAAGAAGCTTTTTGGATGAGAAGCGAAACTTTTTCAAAGAAAAACCAAAAAGTCCAGTTGCCTCTTGAAAAAGCACCTTGGGAAATTATTAAAAAAACATTAGATTGTGCAGAAATGAATAGATTAACTTTGATGATCAAAGAAAGAGAGGATTCAGAATATTTTAAGATATGGGATAAATTTTATCATTGGTTAGAAAAAAGACAGATAGCAACGGGTAATAATGTAAAAGAAAGGTATAATTAGAATACTGTGCTGGTGAAAAAATGGTAATAGATTAAATTGAAGTGAAGAAAGAAGAAACAACAAAAAGATGGAGCCATGAAGAAAACACCGAGATGTCACACGGAAGGAATGATTGATGTACTAAATGTTTCTTTGTCTATAAAACAAAAAACTTTTTTGAAAAAAAGCATCTTGGGACCTTGTCATAATTAATTTCTCACACAAAAAACACACAGCTGGACTACTGAAATGGCAGCACCATAGAGTCATTGGAAAAACTACCATTTGAATATGGCCTGTATAAATATGAACACATGAAAATAACTGCTTTAAATGGGTGGGTTACTATCACAGTCATCAACAACTTTTGTTATCACTGTTTTTTTCCATCCTGTTAATTATTAATTTGTTAGTTTTGCCAGTCTCTTATCAGAAATTAATAATAACTATTCAAAGTTAGGAATTGTAGAATACAGTACACATTAAAACAACGTATTTCCAGAAAATATACATTTGAATCAAGTCTGTCTTTCATAAACAATTCCTTATTGAATTGGAGGGAGGTAAAGGGGCACTACCATAATGTTCATCTCTCCACAATATTTTTTCAGAATTTTCTTAATTAGCAATAAAACAGAATTGGAAGTAATGGCTAATACTCTAGAAGGCAGAAATAAAATTCATAATTATCTCATTAGAGCAAGGATCTAAAATAACATAATGAAATTTAATAGAAATAAATGTAAGATTCTTTAGTTAAGAAAAAAGAAAATACTTTGATATAGAAAGTATAACATTCCTTTGAATTATAGTTGACCATAAACTGAATATGTGTCAGCCTTGCAGGATAGTTCAGATAAGAACTCTCAGGAGGACTAGCTCTATCTTTATTGATTATATTTTTTTAATTAAAAAAGTTTTACCAGAGTTTTAACAAATAATTACCCTCCTCCTCCCTCCAACTTCCAGCCCTCCCCCCCTTCACCCAACCCCCCTATCCTCCTGACTTCCCAGAGCAAATACAGGGTATAGCATTTACCAATCATAAGCTATAATACGCTAATTATTCATAAACTTTCATCCCTCCCCTAGAACCATAACTCCCTTATTTCATATAAAATTTTTTTAACAAAAAACGAAATACTGTATACGAATACAATTATAACTTTCTAATCATTCATATGCTATTTGATACTTTTTAGTCTGATATTTGTTTTGAATATATTCTATCCATCTTTTCCATTTCACTATATATCTTTCTTGTGAATAGTCTTTCAGATATGCTGAAATTTTTGCCATTTCTGCTAAGTATTTTCTTCCCTTCCATTAACAGCTCAATTGCAATATATCTTCCTTGAGGATCTGCCTCTATTAATTTAGCTATTAATTCCTTCTTTAAATATATAACTATACCATTCTTCTTTTCTGGTGCCAATGCAACAAAATGAGTGCCAAGTCTAGAGTTTATCAAATATTTCTGATCAGATATTTTAATATGTGTTTCCTGCAGGCAAATTACATCATTTTTAAATTGTCTCAGATAATGAAATATCTGCCTTCTTTTCTGTGGTGAATTTAAACCATTAACATTCCAGGTTAAAAATTTAGTTGCCATTCTTGGTTCCTTGAAGCTTTTGGAGCATCACCTGGAAATCTTCCCCCATCTTCCTTTTAGGCCTTGCTCCCCCCACAGCTTCTGTTTTAGTGAAATCTTGGATTGTCACTTGTGATTGGTGCCTCTTTGTTTCTTGTTCTCTACGTTTAGTAGCTGCTCGAGTCATTCTTTGTTCCTTTGCTTCTTCTATTTTTCCCTGGGTTTCTGATATTTGAAATGTATCCGGAAGTTGCAACAAACTTTCATCAACAGCTACGTCCACAGCTTGAGCTTGTGCCTGCATTCCTTCTCCCTCCATCTTCCTCCTGGCTTCTGGAGATGATGGATTTCCAGCCTTTAATACATTAACATAGAAATCTCTTGCCTTCCAAACTGTATTGAGACGATATCTTTGACCCATATATATCAATGATATTCCAGCTGGAACATCCCATCTAAACCACATCTGTCGATTTCTCAGTTCATTCACCAAAAAGTCATACTCCTTCCTAGCTCTTAACACTTTGGGTGGAATTTCATTCAGCACTAATACCTCTTGGCCTGTTATTTGAATCTTGTTTTTGCACGCTGCCTGTAGCACTTCATTTCTAATCCTCCTGGTTGTAAAATAAATCACTACATCTCTTGGCAAATTTTTCTGTTTGGCAACCCAGGAGTTAACGCAATAAATTTTGTCAATTTGAAATGCAAGATCTGCTGGTTGTTCTTCCAAAATATGTGCAAAGGCCTCTGCAAAAATCTCTCTCAAATTCTCCTGTTTATTTTCTTTCAGGCCTCTCACTCTCAGTGCAAATTCCATAGATCTATATTGTAGCAAAATCATTTCTTCATCAGCCCTGTCTACCTTAGTCTGAACTTCCTCCATTTTATTTTCCAAATTCAAATTAGATTGACTAATTTCTTCCACCCTTTCATCCAGCTGGACCATATTTGTTGCCAAACCTTGAAATGCTAACACAATGTCATCTCTAATGTCTTTATTTCTTGCCTCAACCAGATTTTTAACTTCTAATATCTCCTCTGTAATTTCCTTGAATTTCTCCTCAATAACTGATGTTTGCAGCTCTAGCGTTTCCTTTAGAGATTCCTTCATAGATTCTTTCAAAGAATCTTATAAGGCTTCCAAATTCACTGTTTTTGAATCAGCCGTATGGGCTGGGGAACCTCCAGGTTTTTAGAAAGAGCAGGTTTTATTTGTTTAGATGCCATCTTTTATATTTGTACTTTGCAATAATAAAGTCAGTAAAAACAGTTTTCTAATTCTTTTCTTATTCTAATTCTAATTCTTTTCTTAGACACAGTTCTATAAACTTTTCCTTTCAATGTTCTTTAGCCTTTTCCCACTATTAATCTTCAATTAAACGTAAAATCCAGCAGCCTTAAAAGAGCTACTCGCCAGCAACAGTAATAAAAATTTCCTTAACTTTCACTTTCACACCCTGTTAGAGCACAGGTGCCATTTCCTCTAACCATTTCCTCTAGCCTTCTCAGTTCGTTTCACTTCAACAAAAAACAATGTATCAAAGGAGTTAGGATTTGTTACTTGCAGCTACTGGTGCTCCTGTTTTTGCTCCGTCTGGTTTAGAATACCAGCTACTGGTGCTCCTGTTTTTGCTCCGTCTGGTTTAGAATCCGATTAAAGTCCAATATTGATCCCACAGGTGGTCATGGTGCTTTGCTCTGCTCCCTGATCTGGAGCTTCTTCAGGCTTCTAGGGATCTCACCTTTCAAGCCCCATGAATTACTCTGGGCAATTACTCCATGAATTACTCAGGCTCTACCTCTGCCTGATTGCTCACCTTCCCCTCTTCTCCCAAGGGAGAGGTTTCCGAGCCGCTAGACTGCTGATCTACGCTGTCTTACTAGCTCTATGTGATCGTGGGGCTGTCTGTCTAAAAAGACCATCTTCAGCACTCAAACGGTGCCACCGGACGCCCTTTATTGATTATATTAAAAGAAACTCTCAAGTATCCCACCCACCCCTCATTTTTATTCTTCCAAGAACTAGGGAGGGTAGCTGCTGAGACTCCTTCACCAACCCTCGTTTTTCAGACTCAAATTTCCTTTACCAGACATTGTCTAGGCTGCAGCTCTTCCTTCTGTTTTCCAAAGTCATTTCCACATACCATTATACCTTGTCAATAATGTGGTCTGGCTTCAAAACAGGCCTGAAAACATAATTTCAGGCTTAATCAACAGAAATATAGGCCACCTCATTAAAATAATAGGGCTATCCTATTTTGTATTGATAAAATCCTATTTTAAATACACTGATTTAGTAAAAAAGAATTAAACAAACTGGGGAAGATTTTGTATGAGAAGATACGTTATAAAGTTATGTTTAGCTTTGAGAAAAAGAAGAACACAAATTGTTATATAACATTTATGTACATTGTAGAATAATCAACTTAAATTTCACAAGCCTTCATTCCAATCAAAGGAAAAAACTAAAGATAAAAGCAGGTCAATGGTAAAACTGGGCTTCGTTCATTGGATACAAATAGGCAAAGCTTGGAAAAACGTATAAGGATGCTATAATTTGGATTCTTGCATTAAATATGATCTCAGTAGCCTAACTGCCTAGGAAAAAGTATGCAATATTTCTATTATAGTTCTATTATGCAATGGAAAAAATACCATTGTCTTCCCTTTAAAAGAGTCTACAGTGAAGTACATAATGTTACAATGTGCTTCCCAAATCTTTCAAGGATGTAGGTAAGTTATATAGATAACAGGCAGAACAAAGATTGTTAGAAGTGGAATGAATTGCACAAGAATATGATGTAGATTATTTTAATTATTATTTATTAAATTTATTTGCAGAGGCTTGTATTTGCAATTTAAATCTTTAAATTTAATTTAATGAATTAATTCAATTCAGAAAGCTCTGTAAGTATAGTGAATGGTGAAAGCAGCCTGTGAATTGGACAGTCCATAAATATAGCTATCAGTTCTTAAATGAATAAATGAAGCAATTAAAAATACTGTATAAAAATCACCAGCGGGAGCAGATGCGTATAACAGTTACACATTATTACCTTTAAAACTGTTGTTCCATTAGCTAGGTAGAACTTATTTAGCAAGGCATTTATTCCAAATGTATTAGGTCCCAAAGGTGCTTTTTCAAGATCAGAAAAACTCAGGAGAATCTTCAGCCAACACAATATACATGCACACTTCAAACCCAAGAATATACTAAGGCAGAAGCTTGTCCACCACAAGGATAAAATACCCAGACACAAACTGAGCAATGTGGCATATGCAGTACAATGCAGTGAGCCATGTGCAAATCAGTACATTGGGGAAACAAAGCAACCACTTCATAAACGCATGGCACAGCATAGGAGAACAAACCCTTCAGAACAAGATTCAGAAGTCCATCTGCATTTAAAAGATAAAGGCCACTCTTTTGAAGACAGCAGTCCACATTTTGGACAGAGAGGACTGCTGGTTTGAAAGAGGGGTCAAAGAGGCCAACTATGTCAAAAATTGAACAGCCCTCTCTCAACAGAGGGAGAGGGATAGAACATCATCTATCTCCAGTCCTTTCAACTGTTCCAAGAAGGCTCCATACCCATTTGCACTACTCAGGTGACCCTGATGATACAGATAAACCTCCAGGTGGCTGCGATTCTCTAAAAGAATGCAAATGACCAGCTGTCTGAAAGGTATAAATCCTTCCATTACCCATAATCCAGTCAGAGTTGAAGAAGCTTCTTGGATGAGAAGCAAAACATCTTCAAAGTAAAATAAGAAAGCCCAGTTGCCTCTTGAAAAAGCACCTTTGGAACAACAATGACCTAGAACATTGTAAACCTCCATAGATGTTCCATGTTAGGGTACATTTTTTTCTAATATTTCATTTTACCTATTATAAAAATGCTTTTTTTCTTTGGAGACTTTAAATGTTAATTTTCTTTGATCTTAATTCTGTTAGCAACTGTTCTGAAAACTGTAAAAGCAACAGAAGAATAAGATGCAGTTTCTTATACAAACAAAAATAGCATGTTCATGAACAAAAAAGAATATTTATTTAAGTCATACATTATTCATGATTTATTTCTTATCCAGCAAAAGTGTCATTAACTGGACATCTGCTTTAATGGCCCCATTTATTGCAATGGATCATCATTTGCTAAATCGCATTCCTGAACTATATTACTTACATGGAATAACAATTTAATTGTTTAAATTAAAAAAGAAACATAATTTTGAAATATGTGACAGTAAGTCTGTCAGCCCAGCGATAGATGACAGCACAATATCTTGCAAAAAGTTCCTGTTGTGTCAATCCAGATCACATAAGTGATTAACAAACTATCATTCAAATTTCACCATTTTTGCCTAAAGGTTTCAGCATTAATGCTCCGTACATATCTTGAGCTTGCTATAATTTTAAACTACTTCACATTTACGAGTACCAGGAATTTATAATGATAAGTACCAGAAATTTACTAGCAGTGAATTAATAATGTACTGGAATATTCAATTTTATATATCTTCAATATAAGAGCAATATTTTATTTTGATAAAAAGACTGGAACACAGAGATCCAACCAGCAACCCAACATATAGTTGCAATCTATGGGGGGAAAGCAGTTCAATGAGATTAAGTAGACCTATCTAAGATTAATTTTATTTAAGTTTGAATTGAGATCATAAAATGACATCGAGGCTTCAGATTTAAGATCTGATGCATCAGATGCTCCTTCTGACAATGTACAATTCACGTCCATATATGAAGCATGATGAGAGGGCTGAGGGGTGTGATGGACTCTCCCATTGACCTGAGAAAATGATAAGTTCATTAAATTCTGTATCTCTGAAAGCTTTTAGGAGAGGGAGTGAAAAACTTCTATAACTTACTTATTACATTTATCTGCTGCATTTATTTTTTATTTATTTATTTATTTATTTATTTAATTTTGTCATAACAATATACACAAGCATAACAAGCATAACACAAAAGATTATACAATATATAAACATATATATGAGGAGAAACAAGGTAGTATAAATAAATATATATATATGTGTTTTCTGAGGTTTTCACGGGTGTTTGTATATAGGTCTTTGGTTGTTCGGGTTTTCTCCCGTGTAAAATTGGAAGTGTCTTGGCGACGTTTCGACGAAGTCTCATTCGTCATCTTCAGGCTTCAACCGTGCTTCTCCCAGAAGCACGGCTGAAGCCTGAAGATGACGAATGAGACTTCGTCAAACGCCGCCAAGACACTTCCCAACTAAAGACCTAAATATATATATATACATACATACATACATACATACATACATACATACATACATACATACATACATATATATATATATATATATATATATATATATAGGAAGAAACAATAGGACAGGAACGGTAGGCACATTTGTGCTCTTATGCACGCCCCTTAGAGTCCTCTTAGGAATGTGGTGAGGTCAACAGTGGATAGATTTTTAATAAAACTTTTGGGGTTATGAGAAGAGACCACAAAGTCAGGTAATGCATTCCAAGCATAGATAATTCTGTTACAGAAATCGTGTTTTCTGCAATCTAAACTGGTGCGGTTGACATTAAGTTTAAATCTGTTGGTAGCTCTTGTGTTATTGTAGTTGAAACTGAAGTAGTCATTGGCAGGAAGGACATTATAACGGATGATTCTATGAGCTAAACCCAGGTCCTGTCGAAGGCGACAAAGTTCCAAGTTTTCTAGACCCAGGATATCAAGTCTGGTGGAATAAGGTATTTTATTGGTTACGGAGGAGTGGAGAACTCTTCTCATAAAATACCTTTGGACATGCTCAACTGTGTTGATGTCAGATATATGGTATGGGTTCCAGACAGGCGAGCAGTAATCAAGAATTGGCCTAGCAAAAGTTTTATATGCTCTGGTCAGTAGCGTGGTGTTTTTGGAAAAGAAGCTACGTAGAATTAAGTTAACAACTTTTAGAGCCTTTTTTGCTATATAGTTGCAGTGGGCTTTGGCACTTAGATCGTTAGATATAAAAACTCCAAGGTTTTTGACTGGGTGGGGGTCATCTGTGAGGTAATGTCCCTCAAGCATGTACTAAGTGATTGGGTCCTTTCTTCCAATATGTAGGACTGAGCATTTGCTGGTTGAGATTCGTAGTTGCCAAATTTTAGACCAAGCGGTTAGATGATCAAGGTCTTTTTGAATTGTAGATGTATTGTCAGTGGTGTTAAAAAGTTTGACATCATCAGCAAAGAGAACATAGTCACTTGAGATGTGATCACAAAGATCATTTATGAATACTATAAAGAGAGTTGGTCCAAGAACGCTACCTTGAGGAACACCACTCTTGACAGGAACAGGATTTAATATAGCACTACCAACCTTAACCACTTGTTGTCTGTTCGACGGAAAAGCAGATATCCAGTTGTGTAAGGGTCCTGAAATGCCATAGGATTTTAATTTTAGGAGAAGTTTATCATATACTACTGAGTCAAAAGCTTTACAGAAGTCTATGTATATTGCATCTATTGTTTTACCTAGATCAAAATTTGTAGTCCATAGGTTTTTACAGTGGAGAAGTTGTAAATTGCAAGATAATTTTTTTCTGAAGCTAAATTGTTTATTTGAGAGTAAGTTGTGTAATTCTAAGTGCAAGGTAATGGATTGGTTGATGATGGATTCCATTACTTTGCAGGTGACGCAGCATAGGGAGATTGGTCTATAATTTTCAACTAAGCTGGGGTCGCCTTTTTTGAAAATTGGAATGACTGTGGCTAGTGACCAGAGATTGGGAAGGGAACTGGTTGTGAAAGTTTTATTAAAGATTATACTTAGGGGTTCTGCTAAATTACAAGAAAGTTTTTTTAAGAAGTAGGCACAAAGTCCATCAGGTCCAATGGATAGAGATGGTTTCAAGTTGCGAAGAGCTTTTCCAACATTATCTTCAGTAAAATCTATATTTGTTAAGTCGTCATACTCATTTCTTGTACGATTTGGGAATGTCGGATATGTATCATCACTATTGACAAAAACTGAGCCAAAGAATTTGTCAAAGAGGTTTGCTTTAGTTGTTTCGTTATTGTATTCTTTGCCGTTAGAATCTTTTAGTGGTGGGATGGATCTAGAGTCTTTAAGCTTATTGTTAACAAAATTATAGAAGGCACAACTGGAATTTGTGCGCAGAAGATCCTCTTCTTGCTTGGTGTGGTAATTTGTGCATTTGGTTTTTATTTGGTTGCATATAGTTCTGTAGCGATTTTTAAAATTTGCTACATAGCCCTTTTTGTTTCTTTTCCAGAGGGATTTTTTTTTTAGATTGAAGCTTTTTTATTGATATGGGTAGTTTGCTTTTCCTGATCTTGGTGGTAGTTTGTAATACGTATAGTTTGATGACTCTATTGATTTCAAATAGGAAAACTCTATAGTGGTCTTCAGCAGTTATACAGATTGAGAACAGATTTTGCCAGTCCAGAGATGAAAGATCATTGTTTATAAGGTCATAGTTGGCTTTTTTGAAGTTGTAGTTAGGAATGCTATTGATATGACGATTTAAGTCATGACGTATATTAAGACGAAAGTCAATCATGCAGTGATCACTGTTGGAAAAGGGTTCTTTTATTTGTAGTCTGTAAATGGTATTGATGTTGTTGCAGAAGATGAGGTCAAGGCAGTTGCTGAGTCTTGTACTGTTAGTTACAAGTTGTTCAAGACCTAGGTTTGTAACAGCGTTGTATATTGTAGTATGGATTGGATCAGTTGTACATTCATTTGTTGTCCAGTTAATGAGAGGTAAATTTAGGTCACCCAGGAAAATGAGGGGATATGGGCAAGAGGCAGCCCATGTTAGTAGTGAGGTTAAAATATTAGCATGAGTAATGTCGTAGTCAGGGGCTCTGTAGCATAGTATGAATCGAAGTGTGGTGTTAAATGATAGGTCGCATACAATAGTTTCAGGAAGAGAAAGTTTGTGTGCAACTTGAATGTTTTTTAGATTCAGTGACTTTTTGTAAAAAATAGCCACTCCACCACCTCTTTGGTTTTCACGATCTGATCGATGAACTTGATATTCTTTGTTTGAAATGATGGAGTCAGGGAGGGATAAGATTAGCCATGTTTCACAAATAAATATAATATCAAATGTACCACTGTTTAGCAGGAGGATAAGTTCAGGTAATTTGTTAACAATACTTCTTGCATTCATCAGTTTACATTTAAAATCTGTAGAGAGTGGTGTTAAAGATGTAAGGGGCGTGCATACCTAGTTTTGAATATTAGTTGGTTGAGGGATATGTATAACTGGTGGTTGTATAGGAGGTTGGATGGGTGGATGGATGTTTTGGGTGGTGAGTGTTTGGATGTTAGGTACTTGACTGTTTGTTGATATGGTTGGTTGGTTAGTTGGATGGATGGTTGAAAGGCTGGTTGGATGGTTGTTTGGAAGGTTGGTTGGATGGATGTTCGAATGGCTGGCTGGCTGATTTGTTGGATAGCTGTTCGGATGGCTGGTTGAATGATTTGTTGGATGGCTGATTGGATGGCAGTTTTGATGGATGGTTGGGTGATGGGTACTTGATTGAACATTGGGATGGCTGGTTGGAAGTTTTGGGTGATGGGTGGTTTGGTGGTGAGTTTTTGATTGTAGGATTTATTTTTTATGCAATTGGCACGGTAATCAATATATAGGTTTGATTCACCATTGTCTTGTCTTCGTTTAAGTTTAGTGTGGAGTTCATGAGAACGTATCCGCTGCAAGAAAGATAGATCAGGGCGTGATCTAAGTTTACTGTAGGCAGGGTTTGTTTTAGCAAGTGAGTTGATGGTATGTATGAACTTGCGTTTGCTGTTCTCGTTTATGCAGATGACTCTGCAGAATCTTGGTGCTATTGATCCGTCACTGTTTTTATATTCTGGTCCATCTCTGGAGACTGCAATTATTTCATTTGGGGAGATGGATGATGAATTATAATTTCCAATTATGTTGTGAATTTTGGTGATATCGGGTTCGTTTGTGTTTTCTAGTCCAAATAATATTGCATTATTTATTTTTTGTCCTCTCTCCATGGCATCTCTAATTAGTTGGTCAGTAGTTATTTGTTGTTAAGGTTGAGTTGAAGGATGAGTATTATGTAATGTTAGATGAGTTGGGAAGAGATTTAGATCTGTTGAGTATTCATTTTTTTGTGTTGTAAATTGTTTTACCAGATTTGTGAAACTTTGTTCAATAACTGTTAGGATTTTTTCCCCTAAGCTTTGTTCAATAGCTAGTATCCTTTTTTCTAGATTTTGTTCAATAGCTAGAATTTTTTTTCTAAGTTTTGTTCAATAGCTGCTATTATTCTTGTTTCTAAATTTTTATCAGCGTCAATGGATGATCTGTTGGATTTTTTGGCTGGCATAGTGATTTTTTTAAATTTATTATGTAATTGGTATTGAAGAAGTATATTTCTTATTTCTTTTATTTTATTTCTCACTCTTTTCAATATCTTTCTCTTAATCAATCTTCCTCAACTGCTATCTCTCACTCTTTCACTTTCGCCTGGCAATCCACTATGTTAACGGTGGAGATTTGGCGGAAAATTTAAAAAGATGAACCTGGGCAGTTAAAGTCCTTTAGGCTTGGGATGATGGAGGCGGGTGGGGTGCAGCGGGGGTGGTGCCAATCCTACCCAACAACTCACCCAGTCCTGAGCGACTGAGTCTCTCGGATGTGGCTCCGGTGGTGGTGTCTGCTATGGTGGTGACAGGCCTGTGGTCAGGCCTCTGAGAGTGGCAGTTACAAGATGGCAGTAGTAACGGCAGTTGAGCAGTAGTTGCCGGTGGTTATGGAGGAATGGTACGCTGGAATTATCACTCACGGAATATATCCTCAGGATCCTCAGGACTTCGTCAAAGTGGGGATACCTGTTAGTCCTGGTAGCGAGGGATATTTAAGCAATAATTGTCATTTGACCTTTGGACTCAGAGGAGCTTCTCTCTTTTTCTGTTGCTCTCGTGCTCACCGGAATCCTCGATTTATCTCACAGTTCGAACCAAACTGAATGGATTCAATCATTTTTTCAGCTCTCAGTTTCTTTAATGTGGCAGTGGTCCTTGGTACTAGTGGAATACTAGTACCCACAGAAAGTAGACCTTTCTGTTTTGGTCCTGCCAATATAACTGGAAGATCAGGTCAGCTCTCAACATTGAGCCCAAGACTGATCAGTCCAACAAAATTGGTCAAACTCTTGGATCAAATCTTTTTGTATTATATTCTGGTTGACTCAGGTAAATTGAAGTCCTTCCACAATACAATGAGAGGAAAAAAAGCTTACGTTGTCACAATGAGAGCAGACTTTGGGACCAAATGGGATATGAATTTTTATGTTTTAATATAGGCATTGGTCTTCTAAAAAATCTTCTTAAGAATGTGCTGCCTTTAATAAAAGGAAGGAAAAGCAGAAAACATTCCATTTGTTCTATGCTGCCTTTTCCTCTGTGACATATCTATTTCTAAGGCATTGTGTTTATTTTTACAAGCCTATTTATGTTATCACTACTAAGTAGCATAGATAGTGCCAGAAAGCTATCAGCTTTGATATAACCAAGTTCTCACAGGGTTGAGGCAATGGTGGGTTGCTACCGGTTCGCCCCAGATCTGGCAAACCGGTAGTGACGGCAGCGGGAGGCTCCGCCCACCCACCCAGACCTTCTGTGCATGCACAGAAGTGTTGCACGCCTGTGCACCCAGGTGCCCATGAGTAAACCAGTAGCAATGGGTTTTGAAACTCGACCCTGGGTTGAGGAAATCCTTTCCAGGAAGGGACAAGGATGTGCAGAAGCTATGTCAGCTCTCCTAATACAGAGGCAGAAAAACTACATCAAGAAACCAAGGTTGTTCAGCAAGTATGCCAGCCCTCCTGGTACCTCAGAAAACCCGACTACTGAAAGCAGCTAAGCATTTGGGAAAAGTGAAAAGGTTACAATTGATTTTTTTTCAAATGTTTTGAAAAGGTGGATTTGGAAAGTTTGGATTTTATAAACTAGAATAGGACATCACATTGGTTCAAAAAGTTTATTTCTAAGTTTCTACTATTTATTTAAAAATGTGAAAGCTTGTTTTATCCTCTCCCTAACTTTGTTGTGCCCTAAAAAAAGTGATGTTTCAAAAATATATTTCAAAAATCTATTGTGGCAAAAGCCTTGACGTATCCAGTTTAAAGCTAGCAGATTACACTTTAGTAAAAAGTCTGCTATATTCTCATCTCCCAAATGAAGCTCTTTCAGAAGCTTTGAATTTCTCCCATTATACCCTATAGAATATATATTTTCCCTAAATAAAGTCTTGAACTGAAGTGTGTTGTCATGAAATCTCAAACTCTATACTTAAATTATGTTCACTTTGAAGCTTGAATCTTTGGTCTGAACTGAATCAGAGCTGAGGCACATTTGTCAAACATTCAAACATTCTTCATTCTGTTTAAGTAAATTATGAATACTGTTTCTCCATGTGTACTACTTTACTTGTTACAAGATTAGTTTTAATAAGTACTATATTTTGGGCTTGTGTAGACATTTATTATTTTATTTTTATTGTTTTACTCTACCCCCTATTCACTTTTCCATTTCTGGATTTGATTTAAGAGTAATGTTATGTAATTAATACACTGTAAATCCAAAATTCCTGAAAAGAATCAACACAAATTACATGCAGTTTTCAGTGGACATATGATCTTGCTCACCATCTTCAGGAATCACCTACTACACAACAGTATTGATTAACTGACCCATGATGTTACTTAATTTGGGTAATGAAACATCTGCAAGAAAACAAGCAAGCTCAGAGAGCATCAAGGACCCCTCCTACCAGATTATTTTTCTTTCTATAGTTATGAGTCCAATCCTACTGATTTTTCTATTTACCATATCTCTTTCAGCTCTCTTTTAATTTTTCATAGATCTTTTTACTTGCCTTTCAGAAAGCATACTAATCAACACATGGTCCTCTTTATCACACAAAGCACTGTCTTTTTCTTGTTGTTGTACATGTATTATTATTGAGCTCAATCATTTAGGCTTAATATGCATTCTGCTCACATAAATTATTTTGATAACTACTACCTAGAGTCTTAATTTTTTTCCCCAATTAAGAGCTTAGGTTTGTATATATGGCCCGCAGCAAATTCTGAAAATATAATTGAATATGGCATGTATATTTTGACAGTCTACTAATGTTGCAATTTTGTGCAATCTTATATCCATTTGGACTTAAATAGATATTCATTCTTCTTATTCTTTCTATAGCAACAAAAGGTGGCGCCTGCGTAGCTGCGCCGCCAAAATGGGCGACTCTGAGGATGAATTTCGTGGCGGGATCCGCTGGGCGGCGGGGAAGCGGCGCGGGATAGGCACAGGCGCCGCCCCCCCCCCCGCCCCGTCCCCCATCCCCCCGGAGTGCGGACTGAAGCGAGGCGGTGCCCCTCGGCTGCCCGGGAGGAAGAGGCAGCGGGAGGCGGACGGAGAGCCGCTGGTGGTTCCGCCAAGTTCCGCTGGAGGCCGGGCCAGGCGGGAGGCGGCCCAGGGCTGGTGAGTCAGGCGGGAGGCGGGAGTGGGGGAAGAGGCTGAGGATCGCCGCCTGGGAGCCACTGACTGCCACCTGCTCTCCGCCTAGAGGCGAAGGGCCACGGAGGCCGCCGCCCGCTGCTGCTTCAAGGGCCGGAGGACGCCAGCGGACTCAAGGTCCGGGCGGCCCTACTGCTTTGGAGGCCCGGCCGCGCCCCTGCGCCCGCTGCCCACCAGCTGCTGGAAAGGGCCCGGCTAATGCGAGGCCGGGCTGGCTGTGGGAGCTGAGCTCGTTGGCGGGCACCCAGGCGTAGCTGCGCCCGCCAAAATTTCTAATAGCTTTTAAAATGCAATAATCTCTTCCTTGTGGCAAATTGTAACAAGGGATCAGACCAAGAACGATTCCTGCAAAAACAAAAACAAAATGACAGCTCAAAAACTCAAATGAAGCAGAAGCTAGTCTAATAGCATTCTCCCAATAAAATTCAATATTTACCAGGGGTGAAATGCTACCGGATCAGACCGGATCGGGCGAGTAGATAGTGGAGTTTGGTTCTGGTTCGCCGATCCGGTAGCAATCGCTGGCTGGCCATGCCCCCGAACCAGTCCACGGCTCGAAGTCCAGCCTTCGCAACACTGAAACACCGGGAAGGCAGCTCACCACATGCTCGCCCTCGGGTCAGGGGCCAGGGCCCATTCCCTGAGGCCCTGGAGCCGCCGCCTTCCCCAACCGGGTCAGGGAATGCACCATTCTCCGACTCTGGCCTTTCCCCGGAGCCGCCGCCCGCTGCCCACCAGCTGCTGGAAAGGGCCCGGCTAATGCGAGGCCGGGCTGGCTGTGGGAGCTGAGCTCGTTGGCGGGCACCCGGCCGTAGCTCCTTGGGAGGCCGATCAGGTGCGTGGCTGCGGCGGCGTCGGGCTCTTCTCCGGGTCCTCCTTCCCTTGGGGCAGCTGAGCCGTTGACGGGCACCCGGCCGTAGCTCCTTGGGAGGCCGATCAGGTGCGTGGCTGCGGCGGCGTCGGGCTCTTCTCCGGGTCCTCCTTCCCTTGGGGCAGCTGAGCCGTCGCTCTTTTGCGGCGTTTCTGTCCCCGGAGCATCCCGAGGCCGAGTTCGCCTTCAATCCAAATATTACATTAAAATCAACATAACACAAACACACACGTACACAAACATAGAGATACACATGCACATATATATAACTCACACACATATAGTATACTTAAGCCTAAACTGTGCATAGGGACTACCCAGACGGCTGAAAAAGTGATTTCTGACAGGTTCTCACACTTTGACTGGTCCTCACACGCATAACTATCTTTACATTTTGCACCCTATCTTGTAACCGTGGTGAAGAGAAGCAGTTGTGAAATGAGTGATATGGTTGTTAAAAATGCTGCAATGGGCATAAATGTGAGGATGGTCATAAGTGTGAGGACTGGTCAAAAATTACTTTTTTTAGCCCTCTGAGTAGTTTCTATGCCCATAGCCACATCCACTCAGTCACGAGCAGTTAGCCACGCCCACCAGTCACATGACCACCAAGCCACACCCCAAAATAAGCCACGCCCATTCCCCCCCCCCCCCCGTGGCCCGGGCCTTTGCTTATTTTTCTGTATTTGGCCCTCACTCAAAAAAGTTTGGACACCCCTGACCTAGAGTCTTAATTTTTTTCCCCAATTAAGAGCTTAGGTTTGTATATATGAACTAAGACTTCAATGATTTAATTTGTAGGTTACAAGCATAATTGTATATTAAAAACATAATTCTATCAAAATTAAATATGCAAAGCATGTATATTTTGACAGTCTACTAATGTTGCAATTTTGTGCAATCTTATATCCATTTGGACTTAAATAGATATTCATTCTTCTTATTCTTTCTATAGCTTAACAAAAATATTTTTTAATTTTCTCATGCACTATGTTAGATGGCAGCTAGTTATTGGCATATTCAACTTACTTGAGCTGAAAAACGTTCTTTTAAATAAAGCTATGGTAATACAAATATATTGATGTTCAATGGCATAAATCCATAATTCATTCAAAATCCATAGAACCTTTAGGAAAGGATGCTTTAAAATGCAAGATTAGCAAAGCAGCATTGGAAAGTTTTGAGAGTGCCAAGACTCATATGAAGAATTCACATTCCTTCACATAACAAGTTCATTACAAACACTATTCTAACACACATGCACCCACAAGCCATCTGTCTGTTCTCAGAACAGTTAACTCCTACATATTATCATTAGCCAAAATCAGCTCTTCATCCCCGGGATCTTTGCTCATAAAGTTCCACATAAATCCCTTGAAAAATTCAAATTATACATGCGTCCGATTTAAAACTGAATCACTTTGGTGCTTAAAACTTTTTGCCAAATAAGATCTAAAATTCATCTGCTACAGGTGTGCAAATAGCTTCTCCCCTTTCTACATTACTGCATTTATTTTCCATTCTCAGTTTAAAGTAATTTCTTTTCTAGACAGAAAATCCCACTGTTGCAAATCAAAATTTCTAATAGCTTTTAAAAATGCAATAATCTCTTCCTTGTGGCAAATTGTAACAAGGGATCAGACCAAGAACGATTCCTGCAAAAACAAAAACAAAATGACAGCTCAAAAACTCAAATGAAGCAGAAGCTAGTCTAATAGCATTCTCCCAATAAAATTCAATATTTACCAGGGGTGAAATGCTACCAGATCAGACCGGATCGGGCGAGTAGATAGTGGAGTTTGGTTCTGGTTCGCCGATCCGGTAGCAATCGCTGGCTGGCCATGCCCCCGAACCAGTCCACGGCTCGAAGTCCAGCCTTCGCAACACTGAAACACCGGGAAGGCAGCTCACCACATGCTCGCCCTCGGGTCAGGGGCCAGGGCCCATTCCCTGAGGCCCTGGAGCCGCCGCCTTCCCCAACCGGGTCAGGGAATGCACCATTCTCCGACTCTGGCCTTTCCCCGGAGCCGCCGCCCGCTCTTCCTTCGCCCACTTGCTGCCCGCTCGCCGCCTGTTCCCCCTTCGCCTTTGGTCAGTCAGACCCAGGGATACCTCATTCCCCTGAGACCCCAGAACCACCCCCTGCTCGCCGCCTTCCTCAAACAGGTTGGGGAATGCACCATTCCCTGACACCAGCCTTGTCCCGGAGCCACCTTCCACTCTTCCTTCGCCACGCAGCATCTACTTTTTTTTTTTTTTTTACATTTATATCCCGCCCTTCTCCGAAGACTCAGGGCAGCTTACAGTGTATAAGGCAATAGTCTCATTCTATTTGTATATTTACAAAGTCAACTTATTGCCCTCCCAACAATCTGGGTCCTCATTTTACCTACCTTACTTTCTTCCAGCGGCTGGCTGCCAGGAAAGGCAAAAGTCCAAAAGTTAGAGTCCCTCTCCTTGAATCTGCTGCATTTTCCATGCACTGACTGCGCAAGCGCACACCCGTTTATTTCATTTATTTATCAGCGGCAGGTTGGGTGTGCGCTTGCGCAGCCAGGACATAGAACAAGACGGCATATTCAAGGAGAGGAACTCCGGTAACTTTTGGATGCTTGCCTTTCCCGGCAGCCAGCCGCTGGAGGAAAGTAAGTATATGTCACGTGGCGAAGGAAGAGTGGGCGGCGGCTCCGGGACAAGGCTGGTGTCGGGGAATGGTGCATTCCCTGACCTGGTTGAGGAAGCGGCGAGCAGGGGGTGACTCCGGGGCCTCAGGGAATGGGGCGTCCCTGGGCCCCGGCCCCTGACCAAAGGCGAAGGGCGAGCAGGCGGCGAACGGGCGGTGAGTGGGCGGTAGCTCTGGAGAAAGGCCGGAGTTAGGGAATGGTACATTCCCCGACCCCGTTGAGGCAGGTGGCGGCTCCGGGGCCTAGGTGAAGGGAGAACAGGTGACGAGGGAAAGGGAAAATATTTTTTTCCCTACTGGGTTCTGTGGGCGTGGCTTGGTGGGGGGGTTGTGACTGAGTGGGCATGGCTGTGAGTGACTGAGTTGGCCACGCCCACTCAGTCACAGACACACCCACCCACTAAGCCACACCCACAGAGTAGGTAGCAAAAAAATTTAGATTTCAACCCTGATATTTACTAACAATTCATTCCAACAATCTAAATCAGTTGCATCTAACCTGAAGGCCATGGATCACATGCAGCCTAAGACAGCTAGTAAGGTGGCCACACAAGATCATAAACTTTAACATTATTATTTGATTTATATGCATTAACTATATTACATATTTTATATGTACAATTCCTCTTTACTCAGTGTGAGCCAGGCAAGCCAAAAGGTTGGACTTCCATGATCTCAGTTATATCTAGAAGTGGGCATTATTGGTTGGAAAATGGCAAAATGAAATTGACTATATATACTATAATCAAAAATGAAACAGTCAAATTAGACCTAATCCTGACTGTAGCTCAGATCACAAAGTCCCCTTTTTAAAATTTCTTAAGAACTTAAAGCAAAACAAAACAAATCATCAGACCAAAAATCTATGGCCTCAGCAATATTCAGTGTAATTAAGTGGTAAATAGATATAGATAAAATATATCTATTTTATTCGATTAAAACTGTGGACTGTAATGTCTATAGCTTTAAAAGTGAAACAAAAGTATCTCAAAATGAAAAAATGAAATGAAAAAAGCAAAAGTAAATACAATTGCTGCCTGCTAAAACATTGAAACGAACTCAAGAGGACGTCTAACTAAATACTAGTTCATTTTATTAAAAGTGTAAATGATTTCCAGAAAAAAGCAAAGAACTTGAAATTAAAGATAATAATTCAACAAAAATGACAAAAAACAAGGAAAAAATTATGCAATAATGGGCCCAATAAAAGACAATAAAATTTTACTGAGATAAGAAGCTTTAAAGAGATGTCACAAATATATGGATTTTTTTTTAAATTCCAAAATTGATTAAATGTGTTAACGTTTGCTCATTGAACTACAGCCAGGCATCCGGGGAAAAGAAGGAGACCCTAAAATACTGCTACAAGCAATATTGTTTAAAATATTACAAATTATGTAGTCAAAGTGCCATATGGAATTTGCCAGGAGCTAAGAAAAACACAGTGGTGGCGAAGAAGCTGGAAAGACTCAGTATCAAAAACACGTGGCACTAGGGAATGATCAAATTACTTATTGTAGGGTTCTACCCTATTAAAAGATAATGTCAACTCGGTGCAAAAGAAGAAGTTGCTTGTTTGTTATTTGTGTTTGTTTATTTCTAGTATTTATAGATCTAATCTAATTGGACTCTACTGTAGGCACAAAGTCAATAAATAAATTCACATATATAGGGCGTATGAGAAACTCAAAACACATTCAAACAGTATTGCTTGAACATGTCTGAAAAAAAAATCAAAACAGCTGGAGCCATCCATAACTCTAGGGAAGAAGATTCTAAAGAGTGAGGGCCACCACTGAGAACTATAAACTGCTCTCCTATCATCTGGTCTATATCGTGTAAATCTCAGCTAATTTCTCTAGGGTTCTAGACCAGGGGTGAAGTCCAGCAGGTTCTGAGAGGTTCTGGAGAACAGGTAGTGGAAATTGTTGAGTAGTTTGGATAACCAGCAAATGCCACCTCTGGCTGGCCCCAGAGTAGGGTGGGAATGGAGAGTTTGCAATATCTTGTTGTTGTGTCATTTCTTCTAGCCATGTCTTAATTTTATTCCAATGATTTTTAGCTTCTGAGAATATCACACATATGATAATAGGATCCTGGTAACTGGAACTTGCTTCCTTGCTTGCTTGTTTCATGTATGTTGGCAAGGTATTGCTCGACATATCCTGACACTGTGCCACATACAGTTTTAAAAGTAATAACTAATACTTTAAATTGGGACTGGAAGTATACCAAAAAAAGTTCAAATGGTAACAGACTACATCTTCCTTAACTGAAAAATTCACAAGGATCATTATGGTAGTTACCAGTTAAATAAATCTACTGTTACCTGGAAGAAAGGCTATTACAAACTGGACAAAATCATACTCACAACCAAGATATAAATTAACAAGGCCATAGATTTCCCAGTTGTAGAATATGGCTATAAAAGATTGATCATCAGAGAAAGGTGATAAAAAAAAATGAATGTCAGAGAAAATTGTTAAGAATAAACTTGGATTACAAGAACAGTAAAATCCAAAACAGTAAAAACAGTAAAAACAGTAAAAACAGTAAAAAAGCGTAATTATTTTAGATACATAATGTGAAGGCAAGAGTCATTGGAGAAGACCCTGGTGCTTGGAAAAATTGAAGGCAATAGGTAAAGAGATGAATGTAGAATGACTTGGCTAAATTCTTTTATTAATGACACATGCATTAGTTTACAAGAACTCAAATAAACAGATATATGCATTTAATATCAGAAAATTTCTACTTTACTGGACAGGCTATGCTAGAATTGTTTTAGAATACATTTCAGGGAAGTATACCATACTTTTTCTATTAAGTTAACTTTTGTAGAACAACACATAGTAAAGCATCAAAAACACTGATATGGTAGATAAGTCTGTGTGATAACCAGTCCCAATGAGTTCAGTGAGTTTTTTCCACAAATGTAGGACTGCAGATAAAATATATTTTGAAACAAACTAAAACTATAAAATAACAATTGCAGTAAAAAATATTATATGGAATCAGGTGCACTTGTTAAGGTCTATTATTTGTGATTTAAATAAGAATAAAGCAATATTTTAAATATAAATACTATACTGTATGTTAAAAAAATTACCAATAATATTATGGCTACAATATGATCACTAACAACCATTTGGTGAATGGCCAGTGTTAGTAACATACCATAACTTTCATTGTGTATATAATTTTGCACTTCAATTTTGTTTTCTTCCACTTACACTCCATTAATTTGATTGAGATTAAAACTGCACAAGATTGCAAAAATATAGTTGTAATAATACAGTAAAAATTCTATTTGTATTGCACATGTAGAAAGGTCAAGAAATAGCTCAAACCAACATTCAATCTCTCAGATTTATTAATGTCTGCTCTCAAGATGTTGCTGTAACCTCAGCCTACCCTTCATTAAACCCAGGAGAGGAATTTCACTGTAAGAACCTGTAAGAACACTGTAAAAAATGACCAAAAAAAGCTATCGTATTATCACTTCATATTCTAGGAGTTACATTTTTTATGTAACATTTAAACAGCTAGCTAAGGAATCCTCCAAGACTGGCTGAAAGCCATGGAATCCATAAGTCTCGGACTTTGAGCCAGTGTAATAGATCTACTGTCCTTCAGTAAGAACCAGTTATTAAATATTAGATTCAAATATACTTCATTTCCCTATTAAGACTGATCACTTATACAATGTTGGTTATAATTAGCAATTGATTCATCAAAAGTTAATTTAGGTACAGCGGAATAAAACATGAAGTGCAAAAGTGACTTAAAGAGAGGGAGGTAGAATTCCAAGAACCTATATTAATTTCAGGATTCAGATGTTTCTAGCTATCCAGTTCTAGAATCCAATTTTGAATAACTATCAACTGTTTTGAATCACACATACAGCTAATGAAATTTTAAGCATCTATTTCATCATAGAAAAACTACTAGAATTCTATTAATGCCACCATCAGCTGTAAAGCGGAATTGGACTGGATGATAAATAGAAGTGAATATAATGTCCATGAAGGGTATAAATACAGATACAGCTATCCTCATATAAAGTATATAAAGCTTATAAAATATATTAAAGAATTTCATATTATATTCTAATATTACTCAAGTTTGGAACAACTTAAAGACAAATGTTTGAAACCCAGTAATTTATGCTGCTTGGCACATTTCACTGACAAAGATGCAATATTTCCATACTGCCCTGAGGTCATTGTGCCATATTGTCTTATGAAATGGGGAGAGTGGGTTAGGATTATCACCTCATGATTCAAGAGGGAATTAACACCCATTGCATCCAATGTGCAGCATCAACAAGTAAATCACTCTGAACACTTGAGGAGCTGAAAATTGTACCTTGCTTTCTGCAGTGCTTGCAACGCAGCAGGCTTGATGGTTACCATAGTAATCATGTGACAGCTTCTGATTTATTACCTTGACTGCACGATTGTAAAGGTTCTCAGGCTACCTTCTGTGGCGTTTCGAAATTCGAAAGCAATGCCATGATGAATGTCAGCCATCTGAAAGCTGTACTCAGTGGAATGCCACAGCCAAGAGCAGTGCTATAAATGCAAATTATGTGGTTTCTTGCTCTTCCAAGAACATTAAAAACACATGAAGGAGATGAGCTTCCACCTCTGACACCATGATTCTTTGCTACAGAACTCTTAATTTTCTGCCAGAAATACAAAAAAGATGCAATAAATTCTTCTAAAGAAAGCTGAGTGATACATCATTTACAAAACAGTGAGACTGCTTGTGACAAGGATTCAAAAGAATAGTGGTTTGATTGTGCCTTTTATTCTTTTTAAATAAATCTGAAACAATCAAACAGCACATTACTGTATTATGTTAAAGACATTTTTGTTATTGAAATATTACATATTTCAATATGTAATATTCATTACATACACACACATATATACATGAGATTGTTTTTGTCCATAATTCTTTTTATATGTATCTAATGAAAAAGATGAGAAAACAGGATTTTTGTATTCACATACATAAGCACTATATACTAATTTATATATTAGCAGGTCCCAAGTGGTCAGCATATTTATTGATTTTCCTATCCACATTCTTCAGACTGACAGTAAGAAAATTGTGTGTAAATTTAATAAAATGATTTCTTCAATCATTACTGTTAAAGAGTAGGTTATCTACTAGTATGTTTGAAAAGCTTTTCATTTTGAAATATACGTACTCTTGGCACGTATAAACTTTTTGTCAACTATTTTTTTATAGTGCTTCTTGATCATTATAAGGCTACTTCGTAAACACTGTCACATTAAATGGTTTTATAATTGCAAGTTTGTTAATATATTATTATCATTACATGGAAGGAGAAAAAGATATACTATCTCTACAAATGTTTAGTAATTTAAAGCAGAACACTTTTAGGCATCATTATAGAAGGCAATACTTCCAAATCTGGCTTTTATAGCAAGGTTATTTTTATAATTGGACTCTGTTTGAAATGAAGAGTTCTGGATACCTAAAAGGTTATTTAAGAACAAGAGTGTTTGAAATAATATGGATCATGCTTCTATCTAAATTAATAAAGGAAGACAATTCACTACAGTGGACAGTTGCAATACAACTGAGCACTCTGTCCTACCTAATTGAATGTTCAATTCTATTGGGTATGCATGGGTATCCCATGAGCTCAGCCTAATGGAAAAGCTCATAGGCTTTAAAACAGATGCTCATGAAAACAAGCCTCAAAATTGCATGGAGGATTTGACAAGCAAGAACAGAATCACTTCAGAGAATCAGCTAATTAAGAAGGTGAGTATTCAAACAAGAATTGGCATTTGTTCACATTTCTTCTTATTTATTATTCTGTTGATAAGAATTATAAATTCACACAACTCCATACAAACTCTGGGCAGCTTACAACAATAAAAACAATACAAAACTATAAGCAAAGCAGAAAAGACACTTGGAAGAGCCCATCATTCAACTCAACAGAGAAAACCCTATGAGAGATTTACTACCACCACCAAACCAAGCCCTAGAAAACAGCTATGAGACATTTCAAATAAAGGCAAGGTACTGTCTTTACAAATCCCTGGAAAATTGCTGATCCAGAGGGCAGACACAAAAACAGAGAAGGCCCACTTTTGAGGTCCATCAGATGACGACTTCATCTGATTGGCAACTCTGTTAGTTCAAACAGGATGGGCAGAAACTATCAGAGATGGGCAGTCACTCAGATAGGTTATGTGCCATGAAGGGATTTATAAATAGTAATCAGCACTTTGAATTGCACCTAAATGGCAACCAGTGGTGTTCTTGGAACAAGTGTTATGTAACCATACTTCAGCATGCTCATAACAGCCCATGCCACTGTATTTCAGAAAAACTGAAGCTTCCAAGTGGTCTTCAAGAGAAGCCTTATGTAGAACACCCTGAAATAATCAAAATACAAACTGACCAAGGCAGGAATGATTATCTGGAGGGCTTCTTGATTAGGGATGGGATGGGATGGGAGGGGAGGGGAGGGGAGGGGAGGGGAGGGAAGGGGAGGGGAGGGGAGGGGAGGAGATGAGATGAGATGAGATGAGATGAGAGAGAGAGAGAGAAGACAAGACAAGACAAGAGACAAACTAAGGGATAGGATAGGATAGGATAGGATAGGATAGGATAGGATAGGATAGGATAGGATAGGATAGGATAGGATAGGATAGGATAGGATAGGATTAGGAAAACCTTTATTGTCATTTATCTGTTGACACAATGGCAGACATTAAAATTCCATAATATTGTGGAAAAATTGCTGTATTGCAGGATTTTGATTATTGATATGTGCCATCAGAGGCCAGTTTGACATCTTCCTAAGTACTTTTTAACATTACATTCTACTTGTAAATGGAGCATACTTGCTTTTGGGGGGGAATTCACATTTATATTAATAATAATGTTTACTGCTAATAAAGAATGATAATTATTTAACAGGGTATGGTATGAAACCCAAACAACACTGGCTATGTAATTATTATTAATTGAATAAAGTTATATTCTGAAAAGTTATTAAGGTTTTGTTTGCTTCTTTGAGGGTTTGTTGATTTATTTATTGGTAATTAAAGCATTTCTAATCTACTCTTCAGTCAAAAGAGTTCCTAGAATAATATAGTAAAAATGAAACTCTATTTGAATTTTGACTTATGGGAGTTTTTTGGTCTCAAGTCTAAAAATATGCAGAAAAGGGCATCAGGGTGGTAACCTTAGAAGCAAACCTATAGTCATTTCTTTTCCCTATAAATTCAATTAATTCCTTGTAGACGTGGGAAAAATGCGAAGAATAAATAAAATAAACAGACTTTTAAAATTCTCCTATGAAATTTATTGCAGGTAGCAACTATAATCAACAGAAATCTATGGTGGCATAGACCTGTCTGCTGCTAAGTAGCACTGGTCCCACTGAGGGATTTGAGTCAATAAAGCTGTCTTGCAGACTCATTTCTAAAATATTTATTTATGCAAATACCATTAGGAGAAAAGTGCTGAGGGCTTCACATTTTCAAAGTTCACATGAAGATACTGATTTGCAAATCCAAGGTAACTAGATCTATTTATTGGCTTACTTTTTAAAAAAGTTGGGTATAGAAAGATGATTAGGAATACCATCCTACTAATAAGGATTTCATGGATGTTGGAGACTCCACACAACATTCACTATGCAATACACCGTGTTGCAGATAATTAAAACTCACTTTACAGTTACCTCTCAGGATGAGAGCATCAAGATTATGTGAAATAATGTCTTTATCACACTAGAGAGCCAGTTTCTGTAGTGGGTAAGGCATCAGGTTACAGGATAAACTGCAGGGATTTGTCAAAGCAGTTGCCAGGAGACAACACTATCTTGAAAGCACAAAAAGATATCATGCTGCTAACTAATTAAAATACCTTACATTATTACCACATATATCAGAACTGCCTATTATAGGTATTACAAGAACAAATAAAAATTATAACTTTGCTTATTTTTCAGCCATTCTCGTATTTGGAAAGAAACTAATTCAAAAAGGAAAGTATTGTACCTTAATAACTTTCACTTCTATTAAATTTGTTGTATCTATTACACAAAGGCATTTTTGCAGTACAAAAACAAAATGTATATCTTCCATTCCCAAAGAAAAATCATCAGTCCCTTGAATAGCAAAGGGCAAAATTTAAAACAAAACAGTATATTTCTTTGTCTAAAAGATTGAATTAAAATAGACATAAAGTATATCATGCCCAGCACTATCATTACCTGAGAGAGCAATTTACATGATTGAAATAGAGAAAAAAAGAGTAGTCTGTCATCCATTCTATTTTATTTTATTAAAGAAGAAATACATAAGATATATTCTATTGGATAATAGAAGTTCTGTTTGATTTATGTACCATGTTTCTTCCAAGAGCTCAAAGTAATAGACCCAATTCTATTTTCTCCAATTTTAACTTCACAGGAACAACTTGTGAGGCAGGCTGGGCTGAGTGAAAGCCTTCGGACCAAATACCCCAGTGAGCTTCCATAGTTGAAGGTGATCTAGGGCAGTAGCTCAACAATTATACTAGAGAACTTCCAATTGCTTAACAGCATTTGTCTAAGTATAGTATACTTTATATACTATATACTTTATCACCCACAATTATGTGTAATACTTTTTGGGATCTCCTGCCCCACCCCACCCCACCTCCCACCCCACCCCCGATGAACTCAGACACTTCATTTAGACCACATAGCTTATAGTCAGTGAGAAAGCTGCTTTCCATGGTTTTGGCTGTCTTTAACACCACCCTACCCAGTAGGACTTACTTCTGATTGTGTACAGGATTGTCTGTTGGGTTTATTACCCATCATTATTTTAGAAAAAAAAATCTATGAATTTTATTACTGCCCATCTTGATTTAAATTATGATACGCACAGGAATTGTGCTTGCTTTTAAATTTTTACAAGAACTACAATTAAATGAAGTCTCGTTTAAACTTAAATAAATTATCATTTCTTATGAATCAATAAACTCATAGTTACTCATTATGAGAAAATAGGATCTTAAACCATCTTCAAACCATAATTTAATATTATGATACATACAGTCTCCTACAAAGATGGGATCAAAAGAGAGATCTGGTGCTAGATGTAATTGTAATTGTAAAAGACATTTAGACCCTGCTGAAAACTGATGCTGAGATTATTGGAAACATACTTTCAAATGTAATATATATACAAATTACATATTAGAGCCACTTCTCAGAGTAAGATGACTGATATATAAATTAATAAATAAAAAAATAAAATGGAAACTGCCAAGGAAGACCAACATAGAGATTTTATTCTACAAGAAGAAAAAGTTCTCAACTTAAGGAGAAAAATTAAAATCAGATGGAAAGTCAAGAGGATTAAATATCTCCAGAATATTTGTGGATTAATTACATTTATAACAGCACAAGTTCACTATATGGTAATTGTAATTAACTGAGGTGCCACTAATTCAGATTCACACCATTATGGTAAATGAAGACATTATTAGTGATGTCAGGAAGATCTCTTTTTTCCCCATTTGCATACATACGCATAAAAGAAAGAAGAAAATGGAGTTTACAAAAATAAAAATAAATGTTGAGTTTCATAATGCTACAACAAAAAATGCCAAGGAAAAATGATTAAACCACTGGATAGCAACAAGTCCTAAAAGAGATTGAGAAAATAGCAAAGAAATTGAATAAAGTTTTTCTCTCTGCTTTCACTACAAGAGAGATGCTCGAACTGAACAATTCATGAAGAGAAACTCAAGAAGTGAAAAAAAGAGTGGTATCTTTTTCAATGTGTTCATAAATGTCTGGAGCTAAGAATGTGTTCTGTCCCACTCCCCACCTCACAGAGAAGACACAAAGACACGTGTCCCTCAGTCATTTATATTTACAACAGACTTGACTTTCTGTAGTGGATGACAGACTTGGCAGCGACAGTGCAAAGGCCTGCCAAGTTCCGAGTTCCTTATCTCTTACAGAGACAGAAGCCCACGTGTCCAAAATCCATTGCCAAGAGCTCACCAGAAAAATCCTTTGCACAGTCCAGGCCTTTTAACTCCCAAACAACTGATCAATTCACACTTAGTAGCTTTTTGTCTGTCACAAGGGCCAGATGGCAACTCCATCCGCTTTTATCCCCTGTGGGGTGTGGCTCAGTGACTCAGCAATCTCCGGGCCTGCCACACCTCTTCCTTTGCTGCGCACGCTTATCTTTTCGTTGTTGCCTCAGGTCAATCCAGGATTGATCTTCAGCAGCTGGAACTTGAGGCGTTGCCAGGGAGGAGGAGGGTCCGGGAGAGGGAGGCCTAGTCAGTTCCTCCTCCTGGCCTGCAGCTGGAAACTGGGGCGGTGCCAAGGAGGAGGGTCCTGGAGAGGGACGCCTTGTCGGCTCCTCCCCATCACTCTCAGAGTCATCCTCCTCCATGAGGACAGGCTCGGGGGCCAGAGTCACAACAGAATGAGAAGAGAGGTAGCCAAGTTTATTGCTGCTGAGAAATTGTTAAGGATAGCCAAAACTAAAAAGAATGGAATTCCCAAGGGGTTTCGCCTATTGGAGAAATGCAATGATTTTATAAAACAAAGAAAAGACAATGCACACTGAACCAAAATAGCAGCTGGTGGAATCTAAACTGCAATAAGTGAGCAAGAAAAGTTGTGGTAGATAATGATAAAAATGATCCAGTACAGGGGTGTCAAACTCAAGGCCCACGGGCTTGATCCAGCCCACCAGGTGCTTAGATCTGGCCCACAGAACCACCCTGGAAACAGCAAAGGACTGGTCGATAGTGCCTCTGCCAGCAAAAACGGAGCTCGGGAGGGCTGCACATGGCCCTCCTGAGCTCCGTTTTCAACTGTGATGGCCTCCTACAACCCTCTGACAGTGAAAAGGGAGCTCAAGAGAGCCGTACATGGCCCTCCCGAGCTCCATTTTCGCTGGCAGAGCGTTCGAGCCACCACAGGCACCCCCAACACCAGTGACATTGAGCTGGCCATGCCCACCCTGGTGACCCCCCACACACACACATACACACACAAGGTCAAACACAACCCTGATGTGGTCCTCAATGAAATAGAGTTTGACACCCCAATCCAGTATATGGATGCTGAGAAAACCATGAATTCTATGCTGATGATACTTAGCAAATAAATAACCCTGTTCAATTATAAAACTGTTCAACAAATATATACTGTAACCAAGTAAAGTTTGAATTCTGTTTACAATTTTGATCGCAATCTGTCAGAATCAATAAATAGAAAAAATGGCAACTAAAGTGTTCAAGCAGCTCCTCTGAGAAAAGGAGGACAAAATGCAAAGGAGACATTTTTCTTCCTCATAATGGTAGAATCTGAGTTCATCCTATTTAACTGTAGAACAGGACATTAGTCATGAACCAAAGGAAGCACTACTTCACAAAGCATAGTAAATGACTGAACGCATTATCACAAAATATAGTTATATTGACCAACATGGAAAGCATTAAAAAATAAATAGACAACTTCATGGAAGATAAACATTTATAGTGGTTTCTAATTGTGTTTGTGTAGTATTTCTTTATCTGAGACAATACATTTCTACAACCATCCCTCCAGTATGAATTCAGGGGCATTTAATTCCTTCTGGACTTCCCATAGATCTAGGCTTGATTGCTCAGTGCTTGTCTAAATAGGAATCTGTTCTAGTTAGAGTCTTATTCTGCTCTTATGTCTGAATGACATATTCTATGAATTAAGGCACCCACAGAAACTGTGCCTAAACAGTTTAAATTTTGTAACATAATCATTCCACTACTGAAGCATCATAATATATAACAATTTATGTTACATACTTCTTATGCTACTTTAGAACATTGAATAGGTGACTTGGAAAGGACCTTTGAGGTCTTCTAGTCCAACCCCCTGCTCGAGCAGGAGACTCTGTATCATTTCAGATGGATGGTTGTCCAGTCTCTTTGAAAATTTTCAGTGATACAGCATCCACAACTTCTGCAGGCAAGCTATTCCATTGGTTAATTGCTCTCACTGAAATTTATCCTACATTGCTTCTCTAGGTTGCTTTTCTCCTTGGTTTGTTTCCAGCCACTGTTTCTTGTCTTGCCTTTTGGTGCTTTGGAAAATAGTTTGATCCCCTCATCTTTGTAGGAGCCCTTCAAATATTGGAACAGTGCTATCATGTCTCCCCTAGTCCTTCTTATGTTTTAGCCTCCAGTTCCCTAATCTTCAAAATCTTTAGATTATTTTTAATCTATTTTTAATATTTTTTTTCATTTTTGTTAGTTTAATTAAAGTACTTTTTGTACAAGCTTCAATGTAGCCAAGGTCATTGAGTTCAAATCCCATCTTAACCATGAAAGTTAGATAGGTGCCTTTGGGACACTCACTCTCTGTCAACCCAACCGGTCGCATAGCATTGCTCTTGTGGGGAAAATAGGAGGAGGAAGGTATGTTTTGTAAAAATAACAAATGTGGAATATAAATAAAAAAACAAACAGTAAATGTATTTGAAATGTAGCTTTAAAAAGGATCAAAATATCCACTCCCAACAGATAACTTTAACTCATAAAAAAATAAAAAAGAATAAAAGCACTATTCAATTTGTTTATAAACACAAAAATACATGAATGAAATTTCCTAGATCACTCTTTCCTTGGTAGCCATGTTTGCATCAGGCTGATAATTGAAATTATTTCTTGGTTTTATTATTTCTTTGGAACTAACACTTGTTTCTTTTAAACATTATATTTCATTAAAACAATAATTATGCTACTTTTATACACTGAACTTTTTGATAAGCTAAAACTTATCAGAAGAAGCCTGTTAGTATCAGATGTCATCAGTCTTTGTTTATATATTGTAGTATGATGGCATAAGGAGAATATTTGTAGATCAGGACTGAAATAAGGAGTCCTTTGTATGCTCTGAGCTTGGTTGTTTTCTTGCATATGTTTCATTACCAAACTAGCTAATATCATCAGTAAAATTGTTATTACTAAAAGTCAAAAACATACACAAATATATATTTCTCTTAGTGTTAAGAATTAGATCTCCTAGCATGCATTATGATGACACTAAATAATTATGTCTAACTCAAAATTCCTAAACATTTTTTTCCATATTACAGTTGAGAAATTTAGAAGATCATTGTAAGTATAACACATTTGATTGCAATAGGAAACAGAGCAATAAAAAATTTCAGAGCTACTACCCATGGTAACATTACTCTTGCTTCTTCAATGATTTTGAAGAAAGCTGCCTGAATTATCCTCAAAGGAAACCACCCAACCTGGATTCCTCCAGAAGTTTTTGGCTGTAGGTTTCCAAAGCCCCATTCACCAAGGCATTGATGAAACATTATGGAATATGTATTTCAAAACATTAGGAGTGCATAAATACCGTATATCAACCCTTAGCTCTCTGCTGAACTCTACTGAAACAAATTGAGCAAAAAGTCTTAGCAGTCAACTTTATCTACTTTTACTGATGCAAAACAAACTCAAATGGAAATGAAGCAGGCTTATGAATGGCTCCAGAAATCTAGTATAGCTTCAAGCAAGCAGAACCAGTGGAGTGTGCAATGCTTGTGCTTGATATAATCTAAAGGATTGTTCTCATTCAAAAAGTCATGGGGCCTTATTTATATACTTATAGAACATTATGCCGTTTTCCACCTTATATATATCCTGCAATATTGTTGTTCTCACCTAAATAAGACATTATATAAAACCTGAATTAATTAATAGATTTTTACCTCAACCAGCTAGGTTCATTTTAACTTTGTAGAATTTGTTTCATTAAAGCAAAGACCCACACACCTTACAGACACTGATATTTTAAATCTTGACATATTTCTTGAGTTCCGCATCAAGGATTTCATATTCAATTAAATCTTACAGTAAATACTGTGAAAGAAAGCAGTATTCAGATATGATCTTTCTAGTTTTGTCCTGTGTATTTACCCTTAAAAGCCAGTTGGATCCTTTTCAATAATAGTGAGCGACAGAATCAAATCACAGTGCCCAACTCCTAAAACAGAAAGACAGCCCACGATGTCTACAATATATTTGGATAATGTGTCATAGCTATGTTGTCTTTTTGTTAATAATAAGTCATAACTATGCTTTTGCCCTAACACAGGGCTAGGGAATGATGATCCCTTTATGACTTGTGAACTTCAACTCCCAGAATTCTGACTCAGGACTCAAGTCATAAAAGAGCCATTGTTTCCCAGCCCTGCCCTAACCCAACACCTGATGAGAGTTTGACAACTGTTAATATTTCTAATAGATAACAAACCATGAAATTGGGGAAAAAAATTAGGATACAAGCAAAAGAGTTGATTGTACTGTCAGTTATATATCCTCTCAGTTTTAGAGGGGAAACATGACAACTCAGTCTCAAGACACACACACATGTTCACCATTTTTTGCCAACATCATCTTCCAAAACTGGCAGCAAAATCTGGACAGACAGTAATTGCAAGAGATATCCAAGTACTCCTGACAACTTTAAAATCCCCACATTCAGATTTGACTATAAAAGACAAGTTATCCAATAAAAAATAAAATAAAAATTGCTATTGTTTCTTGGAACAACAACATGGCCAGGCACATATGAAAGTAATCTGCTAGTCAGAAAATTACCACGAAGGGGAGGCGGAAATGCCACCATTATAGGGAGGGAAAAGATTCAGTCCAAGCAATTGAAGCAAAGCAATTCTTTTATTGACTCACTGGCCACAATCCTACACTATTCGAAAACTCTGGCAAGAAGACTGGTGCTTGCATGCAAACTTGAACTACATCCAATGTTCTTAAGAAAATGCATTCTGAAGGACAGAATTGAGGAGGATCTGGACAAACATGCTAACTTCAAGAAAATAGATTTTAAATAGAGAGAACAGACTGGAAGCATTTCACACAGTCACATGTATTATTTTTTGAAAGGCTGTCCTCCTAATTCAAACAATGCAGCTAATCCTCTTGATGAATGCAGCATGTGTTATGCTGTAAATGAAAATTGTATAGCCTCTAAACAAGAGAGGCAGCACTGCTACAAATGCAAAACAAGGGACTGCCAGTTTAAACACTGCCTTTTTATCTTCCCCTTTTTGGTAAACAAACAACCCACATAAGAAGCATCCAAATAATACTGCAGGGATAACAGTTTAACCCAAATATTGGTTAAAATGCCCAAAGAAAGATAAAGAAAAATGTAAATGTATATAAACTACGTAAATTGTGAAACCAATTATTCTCTTGTAGACACAACTTTACTTATTTAAAACAGTAACCAACACCAGGCTTGTAAAATACTTAATACTGAGCCCACTCACCCAGCAGACACATTGCGTGGTGACATTTGTTTGATGGAAACCAGAAAATCACAGTCTATTCACTAGCTGCTAATTTAAATTTTTCCAGTACTTTATTGGAAATTCCAAGCACTGTAGTAAATATAAAATGACTCAACCACCTGTGCTGTTAGGTCATTTTTCTTTTCACATTTATTATAAGCATGCACCATTCCCCCCAAAAAACCCTCAGAAAACCCTTAGTGAAGCATCCTCTATCCATGGCAAATCCATGAATTGCCTTATACTTTGGGGGGGGGGGGTTGAGGAACAAAGGGAGAGACAGACCATGAGAAAAACTGCACCCCATTTCCCAATTTGATATACCTGATGTACCAAAAGTCGCCTCCTTCCAAGGAGAAAGAAGGCTCACGTGTCAACTGCCAGTGCCCCCTAGCTGGCCTAACTTGCCAAATCACCCTCTCATGCTTCTCTCACCAGCCATTGCCATTCAGAGATTTCAGATTTTGGCCTCAGTTCCAAATCAGCTAGTGGTCTCTTGCCTGTCGGACCTTGCCACCAGCTCATTGGGCATAGAGGCCAGAGGAAGATGGGAAAGAGGATAGAGATATTCTCCTTCCCCATTTCCTTGCTGCATAGAGATTCCTGGGAATGTAGTTGGAAGGCCTGGAAGTTCTGAAATGGCCACAATGTTGCCAAATTTCAATCCCACATGAGTGGTCAATCCCAGATTTTGGTTGCTTTCTGTAAATTAGCATATTTGAGGTATGTTGATTTAAAAACTGTGATACATCATTTTTGCCCACTTTATTTATTTATTTATTTATTTATTTATTTATCAAATTTATATACCGCCCTATCTCCCAAAGGACTCAGGGCGGTGTACAGGCATTTAAAACACATAAATACAATGTAAGAAATATAAAAACAGTTAAAAAACTTATTCTAAACACCTATTAATTTAAAATTAAAAATATAAAATAAAAGCCAATTTAAAAACCAGTAATTTAAAATTTAAAATTTAGCTCAGCCCTGCACAATTAAATAAATGTGTTTTAAGCCCGCGGCGGAAGGTCCGGAGGTCCGAAAGCTGACGAAGACCGGGGGGTAGTTCATTCCAGAGGGTGGGGGCCCCCACAGAGAAGGCCCTTCCCCTGGGCGTCGCCAGACGACATTGCCGCTTGACGGCACCCTGAGGAGACCCTCTGTGAGAGCGCACGGGTCGGTGAGAGATATTCGTAGCAGTAGGCGGTCCCGTAGGTAACCCGCCCAATGCCATGGAGCGCTTTAAAGGTGGTCACCAGCACCTTGAAGCGCACCCGAAAGCCACAGGTAGCCAGTGCAGCCTGCGCAGGATGGTGTTATACGGGAGCCACGGGGCTCCATCTATCACCCGCAGCCGCATTCTGACTAACTGCAGCCTCCGGATGCCCTTCAAGGGGAGCCCCATGTAGAGAGCATTGCAGTAATCCAGGCGCGACGTCACGAGTGCGTGAGTGACCGTGCATAGGGCATCCCGGTCCAGAAAGGGGCGCAACTGGCGTACCAGGCGAACCTGGTAGAACGCTCCCCTGGAGGCGGCCGTCAAATGATCTTCTAGAGACAGCCGTTCATCCAGGAGGACGCCTAAGTTGCGGACCCTTTCCATCGGGGCCAATGACTCGCCACCGATGGTCAGCCGCGGATTTAGCTGACTGTACCGGGATGCCGGCATCCACAGCCACTCTGTCTTGGAGGGATTGAGCTTGAGCCTATTTCTCCCCATCCAGACCCGTACGGCCTCCAGGCACCGGGACAGCACTTCGAAAGCTTCGTTGGGGTGGTCCGGTGTAGAAAAGTACAGCTGGGTGTCATCCGCATACAGCTGGTACTTCACACCGAAACCACTGATGATCTCACCCAGCGGCTTGTTTGAAGGTTACAAACAAGAATTTTAGTAATATATACATATTTTGGTGTCCATAGAATCCAGAGTAGGTAGAAATAGGTCATGTAGTTTCAGCAGCAACTTGAGTGTAACACGAGTTAACAATTCTTCTGATTGATATTCTTATCTAAAAAAGACTTGTTCCCTGATAATATTTCAAGCTCCTGTCATATACCATATATACAATTGTTTGGCAATAAATCTTATAAACCAATAAGGCTACTTATTCTTATAAATAATCTTATAAACCAATAAGGCTACTTATTCATTTATAGGAATTATTTTTCAATCTTGCTAATTGATTGAAGAAAATTAATTATTACTATTTTTTTAAAAAAATGAAAAATCCCTCTAAAATAGTACTTGTCTAAATCCCTACTTGCATATCCAATTGTGTACCTTTAAATCTGTACTGAGTTTGCTGTCATGTCAGGAACTGCTGAAATGAGTAACAAAGTCCTATACACTTGCAAATATTCACTAATTAACCATTGTATATATATATGCAAATGAGTTGATTTATATTTCTAAAGAACATGGTTCCTCTATAAAATAATGAATAATGAACAGATTTTAAATATTCACAACAGTATACACTACTGTAGTATTAATAATGGCATCTAGCAATTTCTATCAGCCTCTTTCGGTTGTCTTCAATTCTCCAAGCATCATCTCAAGCATCCTCAATCACTCTTGCTTTCCCATTGTGTCCATATTTTAAGATGTGGCCCCATTATTATTGCTTCCATGCAACAAATTGGTCTCATTCTGATACTGATTTTTCTCATGGTCCAAGGTATTTTCAACAGTTATCACCCCCAGCATTCAAAAGCTTCCGTTTTAATTCATTCTGATGGTCTAGACTTATACCATACTCATACGCTCACAGCTACAAATAAACCATCCCTATGAATTTACATTCTGATATACTATAGGTATATCACAATAGGTGTAAGGATATGTGGGGATGACCATGAGGGACAAAGGGAAGAGCTGCTGACGAGAAAGGGAGAAATGGAAAACTCCATTTGAAATTACAATGGTGCTGAAAAAGTAATTTTATAACTGGTTCTCACATTTACTTCTGTTGCAGCATCCACATAATCACATGATTAAACTTTGGGCACTTCACAACCAGCGGAGTTTATGACCATTGCAGCATCACACAGCCACATGACTGCCTTTTGTACCCTTGTAACAACTGCCTTCTAACAAGCCAAGTCAATGGAGAAGCCTGCAGTAAAATCACAAATCATGGCTACATGACATTTGCTTCACAACTGCTGATGGTTTGCTTAATGATTGCAGTGTAAGTAAGGTCATAAGTCTGTCACAGTCAAGTCATGCCTCTCTTAACAACCACATCACTTAGCAATGGAATTGCTGGGTCCAGTTGTGATTCTTAAGCCAGGACTACCTGTAGTGCACTTCAGAGGTGTTAAGAAAAATGCAAGGTCTGAATCATGACAGTATAGGTAGCTTACATAAAAATATTCAACCTCCTGCAGAGCTTACTTATTGGAATGGATCTAAGAGTAGCCTTACAGACCATGTAATTGTATCTGGAATTGTATCTTGATTATTTTAAAGTTTCCCAAGTTGATAGCAATAATTTCCCACTCATTCTACCCTTATTACCCCAAATGGACCTTCACCAATTTAATGTACAAGTGTAATGTTTTCCCAACTACATTATCTTGCTGAGTAAAATGGACTATTCAACTTAATAACTTAATTACAGAACAACTAGCTAGTACATATTTTTCACACATATGCCGTCTTTGCTACAATAACCTTATATATAATAATCTTGTGCAGGAGCTTAGTAACATCTACTTCAATATAAGATGAAGACTTACAAGGAGCCTTCACATCCATCAAAACTATTTTTTGACACAGACTGGACAGCAGCCAGGAAAAGATTAGTAGCTAACTATAATCTATATAAAGTAAATAATAGCAAAATTACAAAATCCATTTCACTAGAAGTGACACAAGCAATTAATTCGGCCAAAGAAAATGGAGGAACATCAAAGTATTATAGACTTCTCTTAGTCAGTCAAAACAAACAATTCATCCCTTTTCTGGCACATCGCTACAGGATTCCTGTCCATGGCCTATGTCAGCTGAACAACTTTATATCACCAGAAATATGGTGAAATCACTACTGAGAACTTTACAACAGAAGTTCAGTGTCTTATCAGGTCACAACATATTGATATGGAAGAGCTGCCTTTTCGGCAAACAGTAAAGCCTAAGGAGTTTATGGATCTGTTTTCCAAACTGAAGCCAGGGAAGGCAGCAGGTGCAGATTCTATTACACCTGAGTTAATTAAAAACAGTGCAGCATGTTGAGCCCTTTACTGGCATTACTCTTCATAGAACTCACAAATCTGCCCGTATATCTAAGGATTGAGGTCTGCCCATATATTTAAGGATTGGTCATTGTGCCTATGCATAAGAAAGATAGTAAGATTCATCCTGCCAATCATCAACCTATAAACTTTATCTAAGACATCTTGGAAGCTTAGAGATTGTTGAGAGAGGGTCGTTCAATTTTGACACAGATGGCTTCTTTGACCCCTCTTTTTTAAACCAGCAGTCCTCTCTGTCTAAAATGTGGACTTTGCTGTCTTCAAAAGAGTGGCCTTTGTCCTTTAAATGCAAATGGACTGCTGAATCTTGTCCTGTGCTGTGCCATGCATTAAAAAAAGATCCAACAGGAGCTCCTTCATAACAGAGGAGCAAAGAAGAGAACAATAAAATAGCATTGTCATTCCATATTTTGCAAGAATATAGGAAAAGCTCAGGAGGCTCTTCAGCCAACACAACATACACGCACACTTCAAACCCAGGAATATACACTAAGGCAGAAGCTTGTCCATCCCAAGGATAAAACACCAAGACACAAACTGAGCAACGTGGTATATGCAATACAATGCAGTGAGCCATGTGTAGGGCTGTACATTGGGGAAACAAAGCAACCGCTTCATAAACACATGGCCCAACATAGACAAACATTACAAGTATAACCTTCTGGCTCAAGATAGGTAGAAACTATTAATCATGTCCTTCTATATTGCCAGTTTTATATAGAACCTCAAAACACTCTAATTACCCCATTTCTAACTAATAAAATGGGATCCAATAATCAACAGCATAAGCAACATAAACAAGGTTTGACCTGAACCTTGAAATAACACACAAGATTTTGTGCAGTGGCATGCAAAATGTACTGTATTATATTTTTCTCAGGTTTGATAATTCTGTCAGAGAATTTATGATTCTTAAATCCTTTTGGATAACATTCTTGCCTTATTTGTATATGCACATATGTGTGTGTCTTTCTATTTTACACTGCTATTCTAAGTATATATTACCCAGATTGCTAAATTTAATTTCTTCTCTACACATACAGTATGTGTAGACTGAGCAAGCCTTATCATATTTGATTTAATATTGTCTTGTAGCCAAAAAAAAATTTCCTGTAGGTACTTTCCTTAACCACCCTGACAATGCAAATTAGGTTTTTGATATTTAAAATATTTGAATACTAATTCTCTTGCACTGGTTAATGACCACAATGAAGTTAAGTAATAAAAATGATCAACACTCCAATAGCTTGTATCTTTATAGCTTTCAAGCATCACCTTAAGTATCATATTTATTTCACTTTAGACGAAAAAAAAAAGAAAATATTCCCATTTTTCCCAAAAGAGTTTTGATATTTTTAATCATTGAAAATGATTAATTTTCAATTACTTTATAGTAGAACATAACAGAAAAGATTTTAATAAAAGCATTTATTTAACAATGGAATTAGCAAGGTACTATATATTTCAGTGTTATATTTATTTGCAAACTAGAAACATAAAATAAGTAAATACTATCTTCCAAATTTACTCTTTTCTTAACTTTAAATACATTCATGCATTTATTTAGAAGTGGGAAAGAAAAGTCATAGGGCAGGCAGTTCTCCTGAAACAACACATAAAAACTATTTCCGTGTATTGTTTGTTTCAGGTTCATTAAAAATGTGTCCATAGCAAAATGTCATCATCCGTAAGTATACATGAAGAAAAACATTGTTTTTATGAGTGCCAAAGTTCACTGAAATCAATAAGGTTCCCTTTGACTTCGTATTTTTATGTACTAGAAAACTGAAGAATCATTACACAATTTGCAAAGTTAATGAAAATATCCTCCAGCTTTGATTTTTGCAAACAAATGGCATATAAACTCATTTAAGTTGGAAGAATTTGCAGTAAAGGCTTTGAATGAATAGCAAGATGATTTAAATTGAATAATCAGTAAGACGAGCAACCAAAATACCTAGTTTGACCATACATTTTCATCTTTAGCCATGGATAGATGTTTTTCACAATGAGGCTGGTTATCAGAATGGCCAAAGTAAGACCCCTTGCAATTTGCATACCGAGCAAATAGATCAACAGATGATGTTTTTAATATGGCTCTGCACTACATCTTACAACATCTTGAATCTCCAAAGACCTATGTAAGTCCTCTTTGTAGACTTTGTAGACTTTCAGCATTCAATACCATCATTCCAGACACTCTTCTAACTAAGCTAAACCAGCTACAAGTACCTGAACAGACTTGTAAGTGGATCACAAGCTTCCTAACAAACAGGAAGCAGCAGGTGAAGCTAAGCAGGATCACATCAGATATCTGTGCAATTAACACAGGGCCCCCCCAAGGCTGTGTGATCTCCCCACTTCTCTCTGTATACCAATGACTGCATCTCCAATGATCCATCTGTTAAACTACTGAAGTTCGCAGATGACACAACAGTGATTGGTCTCATTCGAGACAATGACGAATCCGCATATAGACGTGAGGTCGAACGACTAGCCTTGTGGTGCGACCAAAACAATCTGGAACTGAACACACTCAAAACTGTAGAAATGGTGGTAGACTTTAGGAGAAACCCTTCCATACTTCTACCTCTCACAAAACTAGACAACACAGTATCAACAGTAGAAACCTTTAAATTTCTAGGTTCTATCATATCGCAAGATCTAAAATGGACAGTTAACATCAAAAACATCATCAAAAAAGGACAACAAAGACTGTTCTTTCTGCGCCAACTCAGAAAGCTCAAACTGCCCAAGGAGCTACTGATCCAGTTCTACAGAGGAATTATTGAGTCTGTCATTTGCACCTCTATAACTGTCTGGTTTGGTTCTGCAACCCAACAAGAAAGACACAGACTTCAGAGGATAATTAGAACTGCAGAAAAAATAATTGCTATACCAACCTGCCTTCCATTGAGGACCTGTGTACTGCATGAATCAAGAAGAGGGCTGTGAAAATATTTACAGATCCCTCACATCCTGGACATAAACTGTTTCAACTCCTACCATCAAAACGACGCTATAGAGCACTGCACACCAGAACAAGAAGACACAAGAACAGTTTTTTCCCAAAGGCCATCACTCTGCTAAACAAATAATTCCCTCAACACTGTCAAACTATTTACTAAATCTACACTACTATTAATCTCATCATTTCCATCACCAATCTCTTTCTACTTATGACTGTATGACTGTAACTTTTTGTTGCTGTCATTAAGGGTTAAATTGTACCCTGTGACCATCATCTGTGTTGTAAATGTTGTACCTTGATGAAGGTATTTTTTTCTTAATAATTATTATTATTATTATTATTATTATTATTATTATTATTATTATTATTATTATTATTATTATTATTATTATTATTATTTTAATTTTTATACCGCCCTTCTCCCGAAGGACTCAGGGCAGTGAACAGGCAGATAAAATAATCCCATATATACAATAAAAACACTCTTTTAAAAACTTATTCAATATGGCCTAAAATTTAAAAATACAATACAAAATATAAAATAAACCCCAATAAAATCCATATTTAAAAACCCTATTTAAGCCAGTCCTGCTCGGAAGAATAGATACGTCTTCAGCTCATGGAGAAAGGTCCGGAGGTTTTATGTACACTGAGAGCATATGCACCAAGACAAATTCCTTGTGTGTCCAATCACACTTGGCCAATAAATTCTGTTCTGTTCTGTTCTGTTCTGTTCTGTTCTGTTCTGTTCTGTTCTATTCTATTCTATTCTATTCTATTTTATTCTATTCTATTCTATTTAGGTGAGACAAACAGTAGATCTGTAGGAATATACTTTGTTTGTCTCATAAAGCCTTGCTTTGAAGGGAACTGTTGACCAGTTTTCCAGATATTCTCATTAATCAGTGACTAAGATGAAGGAATGCAAATGATAAAGCCAGAGTGAAGAATATCACACCGACAAATATGACAATCCTATTAATTTAATTCTGAAATGCATAACATTTATTTTCAGAAAACCTTGCCCATCAATTTAAAAAATGGTGATACAAATGTACAGAAATCCAATAATATTAAGGCAGAATTCACCAATATTGCTAATTTATGGGAGGGGGGGAATCAGCAGATACAATAAATATATTGGTGCAGAGTAATCATTTACTCTGCACCAATGGTGTCTTGAAGCCGTGCGGGTCTGGATGGGGAGGAACAGGCTCCAGCTCAACCCCTCCAAGACAGAGTGGCTGTGGGTTCCGGCATCCCGGTACAGTCAGCTTACGCCATCGCTGACTGTTGGGGGTGAAGTATTGGCCCCCAGGGGAAGGGTGCGCAACTTGGGCATTCTCCTGGATGATCGGCTGTCTTTAGAAGAACATTTGACGGCCGTCGCCAGGGGAGCATTTTATCAGGTTCGCCTGATTCACCAGTTGCGCCCCTTCCTTGACCGGGACTGCTTATGCACGGTCACTCACACCCTCGTTACTTCCCACCTGGACTACTGTAATGCTCTCTACATGGGGCTTCCCTTGAAGAGCACCAGGAGGCTCCAGCTAGTCCAGAATGCGGCTGCGCGGGTGATAGAGGGAGCACCGCGTTGCTCCCATATAACACCTATCCTGCGCGGCCTGCACTGGCTACCGGTAGCCTTCCGGGTGCACTTCAAGGTGTTAGTTACAAGCGCTCCATGGCTTAGGCCCGGGTTATTTACGAGACCGCCTTCTGCCACCGATAGCCTCCCAACGACCTGTGCGCTCACACAGAGTGGGCCTCTTCAGAGTTCCGTCGACCAAACAATGTCGGTTGGTGGCCCCCAGGGGGAGGACCTTCTCTGTGGCAGCACCGGCCCTTTGGAATGAGCTGCCTCCGGGATTATGGCAACTCCCCAACCTCCGGACCTTCAAACATGAACTGAAGACTTTATTATTTCATCATGCGGGACTAGCCTAAGTATAATTTTAATTTTAATTGTAATTTTAAATGGGTTTTATGTCGGTCTTCGACCATTTTAGTTGATCTGGCCATTAAATATTTGGTTTTAATTCGTTTTTAAAATTGTTATTTGTATTTGGTGTTTTTAATATTGCTGTAAACCGCCCTGAGTCCTTCGGGAGAAGGGCAGTATAGAAATTAAATTATAAATAAATTATAAATTATAAATTTATGCTTCTGTGACTGCCTAAAGTTGTTTTGTGGCTAAAAACTAAGATTCTTGCTATTTCTCAAAATCCAATACTTAGATCAATTTTTTTAAAAAAAAAATACTGTCCTTAACGATTGAGGGAGATAGAAAAAAAAGTGAGAATGGAAATTTCATTCATATAAATGGAAAAAAATTTATATAGTGTCCCTAACACAGTACACCTTTTGAAAGCAAATTATAATCACCCTAATCAAAACTGACTTAAGTTTAACAAATGCAACCCTAACAAACTTTTAACAAAAATAATATCTAGAACATTGTTTAAACCAGGGGCCTCCAACCTTGGCACCTTTAAGACTTGTGGACCTCAACTCCCAGAGTTCCTCAGCCAGTCCACAAGTCTTAAAGTTGCCAAGGTTTAAATGATATGTGTAGAAAATTTGGATTTATGCCATTATAAACTAAAGTATACTATATTTATATTCAGATGAACATTTGCTTTAGTTCTTGCCTCATACACAAGGAAAATATGACTAGGGAATGCTACATTAAAAAAAACAAAGACATTCAAATTGTTTTATAACATATGTTGTTTCAGAGACATGCATTTGTGAGAGTTCTTTGCTCTCCAAAAACTGGAGAAACCACAGTGTAGCAAATCTCCAACCAATTTTAGTTTCTGATTAGCAAATTCTGGTAATACAAACAAAGTGTTTCTTGTTGCATATAGTTATACAAACTTCAGCTGTTACCTACACAAATATTATTTCTGAATTTTTTTAAAAAAATCCAAAGTCTATAACCTTCACCAGAAGAAAAGGAATGTAGTTATGGTACTTCAAGAAAATACTCAGGACTGGAGTGTGACCAAAGCAGAACTGAGCACATTTTTAAAAAAATCATTACTCCGCTCTCAACAAAATTAATAGGCATAATCCACAATTATAAATTAGATTTATTTGATTTTGAAATTTATCACCAGGTTTTAATCACAAATCTGATTTACTTATAAGAATTTGGGCAATCCTGTCACTTCTTTCTAGCTATAGACCCAATTCTCAAGTCCCTGGATAGTGACACCACCTCCTGGGAAACCATGCCACAAGATCGATCAATATGGCGCACGCTGATCCACCAAGGCTGCCAGACATCAGAGGACAGAACCACCATAGCGCAAGAGAAGCGAGCACTCCACAAAGCCAGAGTTGCAAATGCTGCAACAATGATGCCCACACGTCTACTCGACATATGGCAGAACATTTTGTGCCAGTATAGGCCTTACCAGCCATCTGCGGACACATTGTGGATAGTCCACAATCTGTTAGATGTCAAGGTCCTCTTCGAACGCGATGGACGAACATCATCAGACCCAATTCTCACTTAATATTCCAAATGATAGCCAAACACTTGGTGTAACAGAGTATTGGGATGAAAGAAACCTTCCAATAAAGCTATATTGTTCTACTATCTTCCAAAGATAGAGGAAAAACAGAAAATTAGAGAAACAGCTAAAAGATTGTCTGATCCATTTTAGCAATATAAAATTCAATTACACTGACAAATGAGACAGCCCTGTAAATGAGCAACAGAAAGATCATTCCTATACATAAGCTACTTTTTAAATTGTATAGCACATGAGGAGATTTACCTGGAGCACATACTGATGAGAATAATTTGCACTGTTTGGTGTCTGGACCAAATATTTCTGTACAAACAATAACATTGATAGATAAGCCACTGTTTATCATTGGTTTACCCATTATTCAAGTGTAAAATAAATGTACATATGCATACATTAGGGCTGTGCAGTGCTTTGAATTCAGAAGGAGCAAGGTATTTTAAGCAGGTGTTTATATAATACCTGTTAGCAATGTTTAAAACAAAAAAGATCTTTTTCTAGAATTGTGAGCAGCTGTGACAAGCAGAAATATCTTCCCAGAAAAAGATGCCTATGTAAAGATTACATATAATCACTCATAGAAATATTCTGTTTTATATTTGTATTTTACTAGCTTCACAATGAGTGGGGAGCGGTTGTATCCTTAAACTGCTACTTCTATCCTGGCCAATGTATTTAGCATTGTGAAATCAGAAGGAATGGAATACTTATTTATGGTACTCTATGCTTTCTCTCAGTAATTTTAAATGTAATGTTTTAATATAACCTCATTAAACACAACTGACTATGTTTAGTATTGTTTTTGTACTGAAGATACACCTGAGGGAAGCTGCTGAATTCTAGATTAGAGTTTTAACCTCAGGGCTGAAAGCTATTCCTTGTGCTATGTCACAATATTTTCATCATTTCAACAGGAATCTCAGCATCATTAACTTTAAATTGTAATGATAGAGGAACCACAACATTGCCTAAGAGGCCAACTTAGAAGAACAAGTATGGCAACATAAATGTAAATGTTCTCTACTACCTACTTGAAGAAAAATGCCTATAGTTCCCAAATACAACATCCATAAAATTAGAAATGGCTGAAAGATGCACTTGATAAAATTACCTTACACTCTGTTCAAATTTGGTAGCATCAACCTAATATATTCCTCTCCTTAAATGTGGATAGGATCCTCTTCGCTTTTATTGCTAGATAAAATTTTGGTGGACTTGTATTTGAATGATGTTTCAACATCATCTTTTTTCCTTGGTCTTTGGGGGAACAGGTTAGTTTTGTAAATTACTGGAATTCACATGGATTATGGTGATATACCAAATTACAGGGGGGATGGTAATCCACAAATATTTTGCATCAAAGGAACCCACAATAGCTTCTTCACTTCACACACAAAGGAAAATTCAGTCCAGTGACTTTATTACACTTATATGGTAAATGGAACATTAACAATAATAAAAGATCAAATAGTGGAATATCTATATTATGCCAAATATTTCAGAATCATTTATAAGAAGTATTATAATCAGGTAAAAAGAAGAAAAAAGTAGTATGAATATTGATCAGAAGAGGACTTTTGCCATCAGAATATTTATATTTAATATTATTTATCTTTTTCAGACAGAGATACAATGTTAATAGTTTCAAAAGGGTTCTTTTTTAATCCATTATATCTCACCAATTTAAGTGCTTTGGAATAAGTTTTTGTGAGCTTCACCAATACATACTAAGAACAGAACTGTGACAAAAACATACGGAAGTTCACTGATGACTATTTATAAAGTGGGGTAAGATAATGCAAACATCCTGTTACTTTGGTTAATATATACTGTATAATGTAATGAAAAATAAGAGAAATGTTGAAAACAACAGCCTCTCACAATGCTATTTCTGAGTACTATGTCCCCTGCACAAAAACCTACCCTGACTTTCATTGAAAACTTTTGCACGTTCAGAATCTTTTTCCATCTTTATCTGTCTGAACTCCTCTTATTTCTATTGGTGTATATGGGGGGAAAACCCCTCCAGTGAGTTTATATAGTAGTACCTAAGAATTCTTGCAACTAAAGACTTCTGGAAATAGCTCAATATTGCTCATAACATAACATAACATAACATCAGAGTTGGAAGGGACCTTGGAGGCCTTCTAGTCCAACCCCCTGCCCAGGCAGGAAACCCTACACCATCTCAGTCAGATGGTTATCCAACATTTTCTTAAAATGATTAGTATGGTTTGAGCATATGATTTACTTGATTTGAGCATATGATTTACTTATAAGCAAAATTAATCTCCTGCAGATTTTACAAATTAAAAATGCCTTTCCTCTATTTTAAACTGAACTGTACTTATTTGTTCAATGACTAATCAGTCTTTTCCATGCTTTCAGCAACAGCCTCAGCATGATAATATCTGATAAGAAATAACTTTTAATGTAATAATGGTACCTTTGCATGGTCCTTCACAGAAACTAAATAATATCAATTTCCATTAAGATGGTTCAAAATTCTCTCAGTATATTTCTACTAACAAATACACTGATTAATTATCTAATCCAGAGAATATTTGGATAATCAGTTTACGGAGATCCAGTCAATCTTGTTATCAAGGCAGCAGCTTGTGTCTCCTGGACTAAGCTATAAAAACTGACATTACAGAAGAAATTCGATATATATGCATAAGGGTGGACAGGGATATATAGCCAAATCTTCTCACTTGACTGGTGCTGCAGTACAAACTCTGCTGTGTGACCAATATGTTTTTTATTTCATTTTTAAAAATTAACCCTTTTCTTATTTGAAAGAACCTTAAGAAAAAGATTCTTAAGGTTTATTTACAACATTCCCTGCAGATAGTGAAAAGATCAGTGAATTTCTTTTTAAAAAAATACATCAAATATATTAACATGCTTGCCTTGGAAAATGTGAGCACATAAGATTATAATAGATAAACTAACAAAAAGACCAAGAAATTAAATAATATATTCCAGCCCTTGTCAATCTAGACACTTACCAAAAGTGTGAACTTTAGTTTTTATAATTTTCTACCTGAAATGCTGCTGAGAATTAGGAGATAATGTTCCCACATACAAAGTGAAGATAGTTACTACACATTAACATGTTTATCAGCATTTAAATGGCCTACAGCGTAGGAGTTCCTTTGATCAAAAAGTGACCTCCTTATTAAAAAAAATAGTATCGTATTTCGTACAAAGTTCTGTTTTTAAAAAGGAAATAGTTTCAGACTTTCATATAGATATAGGGGAGAAAGTTAGAAATTGTGTTATTCTAAAAGACATTCCCCAGCTTAATTCATCCATGCCAAATCTATATACTAAAATTTATATTTCTGTTTGTCTGTCTGTAACCTTCAATTGGGTGAAATGATGCATCATACGGTAACAATTTTGGAAGATATCTCAAGTAGGGTCTCTTGCTTGGCCAGGGGGGTTGGATTAGAAGTCCTATAAGGTCCCTTCCAACTCTGTAAAGCTGTTAATCAAATGGACTTACAGAATGCATCCAAAATCTGCAATCCATTATACCTGTGGCATTGAAATTTGGAAAAATTGTAATTGCTTCAGCATTTCCAAACCATCATGTTACTATGGTCATGTGACTGTCATTTCTAATATTCCGTACAGCTCCCCCCAAGTCAGTGAGAAAGCTGGTAGGGAATCTAAACTTGACTGTGATTTCTGACACTTCCTGCCAGCTTCCCAAAGCAAAGGGGATCCCCAAGAAGTGCAGCAAGGATCAGGATGATATCTGAGAGCACAGCACGGACTGTGGAGGGTACACAAGCAAGTACAAGAGGACATGAGGAGGGTTTACAACAAGGATGAAACTAAAACAATAACCTAATGGGCCATGAGTTGTCTAGAAACACCCTAAAAGAAGCCATTGAATGATCAGTTTCATTCAGTGTCTTGGTACATGTGGGTATACCAAGTATTAGCATTTCTAATATTTACTGGGATAATGAAGAGAAAGGAAATAAACAGTTGATTCATTGCAAATCAATAGTAAGCATGAAGTTACACGTATTGAGGTGCAATATAAGCTTTGCATATTTTATCTGGACAATTGCAAATTATTTCCAGACTGTTTTAAAGATATAAAATACATGTGAAAAGGACAACAGAATAGGAAAGAATGACTTTCAGAATATACATCATTCATTTTGGGAATATAAATTCCCAAGCAAATTTCTATCGAAACACACATCCCTTTTATACCTAATTAGATTAGTTTAAAATAAATTGCTTCATAATATTCATAATATTCATGTTTAGTCAATGATTTTTCCCCAGGTTTTTCTTCTATAATGTTAACTATTATAAACTAGTTTGCTGAGACTGTTAAATAAATAGTAAATGCTAAACAAAAACCATGGATATTCAGTTAAAAATACAGTTACATGCAATACTGCTATGCTGATATCATACTGCAATTCTTCACTGATACTTTAAGGCACATAGGCTTTCTGTTCCGACACAGATATGCATTTCATGTGCAGTAGTACATCCAATGACTTAGTGACACAGCTACCATATCAGGCTGCAAAAACCTGAAAGACCACTACATGGCTTCAGAAAGACTTTTTAATATATTGTTGCTACAATCTAGAGGTCATTCAGTTTTTGCATTCCAGAAATGTTAGTGCTATTACTGAAGACTTAGAAGCCTCAACTTTTTATCCATTCAGTATTATATAGCTTTAAAGGTAGTCCTATGTGACATCAACTAAAGCACTATTGCTTAAGAGCATGGACAAACTATGAAGGAAGTCTCATTTGTCTTATAATTGTTTTAATTGGAAAAGTTGCTGAAGAAGTCAGGTTATTTCTCACCTTCAGAAAAACCTTCAAATTCCATTCTGAAAATATTGCCCCTTCTTCCGTATTCCTGATTTCTCTGTATGAATCTCAGATTAGGTCCCATAAATTCCAGCTTCTTATCCATATTAAGTACTTTCATCATGGTCTCTGGATAAGTTCATACATGATGCTACGACATTTAGTGCAGCTTATTGGTTTATTTACAAACATACTAAGCCATAAACCATGGTTTATGTACCACAGATTCTGGGTCCATACAGCAGACTAAATCAAAACAAAAGAAAGTACATTACTGTGAAGGGGCTAAGTGCAAATCCAGCCATTATTTCACAGCTAAATCAATTTCCCAGAGCAGCCATTATTACGCAAAAGTGAGAGGAACATATAGACTGTCCTGGGACACTTGAAGTAAGGGTAGGTTTAAAATAATTAAACCAATAGCATATTGCCTGTCTCAGGATCTAACACCATTGCATATTATATATAGATAAAACTATATACAGACACAACATGCTGCCCAATCTCTTGTATTAAATATGTTTTGCCCTAGTCCAATAGTCTTCTCTATAAATATCCAAAGTCAAGCAAGTATGTGAATCTCTTGACAGCTTCATCTAATTATTTACTTTTATTAGTAAAGTACCATCAAGTAGACATCACAGATGACTCTCTTTCTATTGCCCTTGAAATCCCTTATGTTTGGGTCAACAAAGCTTCTTTTTTGCTTGTTTGTTCATAGATGCATACAATGGTAGGTCACACCATTACTTCCATTGTGAATATGTACTTTCTCAATATTTTATGAAACTTTGAAATAAAATTATCCCATGCAATTACATCTCGGCTAAATAGTAAGATATATGTGAATCATCTGTCAACTATTTTTAACCTAGCAATTCCAATAAAACTATATTCTAAATTCTACCATCTCAGCCAGCAAGTTCAACATGTGGAGAGGCACAGGTTCAGACTTCTTATTTATGTTGTTAAGTTGCATCAACATGGGACCTGATTATTTGGCAGCTTGTTACCATTTCTGTTGTTTTAGAATCATCAGGCATATTACAGGCTTCAGTCAAGTCTATATCTCTAGTTAAATTATATAAACAGCAGAGGAAAATCAATAAATATTGATAATTTACAAGCATTTTGAAATGAAAGGTTGGAATATCTTATTTTAATAAATCAGTGCGCCATGTTTTAAAGAATGTCAGGCGTATGTCTTATGGTCTAAGATTACATTAATAATACATTTCTTATTCATGTTTAACATACATCACAACACATCTCACCATCACTCAATTTTTTAATGCTGGAAAAACAATAAATATGAAGAATCTTTAGCACACATGCTTTGCACTAGCTTCTTGGCTACGTCATGTTGTTTTATATCTGTATTTTTATGGGAAGAGAATAATGATTTAAAGATAAAGTTAATATCAAACTATGTACAGAATATTCAGAATTTATTGATCTATGAGAAATAATAGCTATAATTGGCTGGTAGTGTAACAAAGAAGAGAATAATGTGCAGCTATAAAGAAATTATAAACCTAAATGTAAACTTCTAGATTGAAGAATAGATTCAATGGAAGGACTAAACAGAACATTTCCATGAGGTCATATTATAATATGTAATTTGTTGTTGAAAAACATATATCTTTTATAATTGGGGAAATGATATGGTTTAATTCTTATTAAATATTGTAAAAATATCCCTTTTATGGCCTCCCTCAGAGTAGAGCAACCTAAAGAGAACATAATATTAATAAATAAATAATATTCTATAATATACAAGAAAGAGTTGACTAAGCAAATTCAGTTTGAATCACTTAGTGGTGGTCATTGTAAGAGGCCATTTTATTATGCATATTACATTGTAATCCAGATTACATACTTTTTAAAGTCTGAGTCAGTGATCCATAATAAACTTTGACTTGATAATAATGGGTCATTGTAATAAGCATACAACCTGAGTATAATGATACTTATGTACTTTTGTTAGTCATGATGCAAGTACATAAATGAATCATTTATTTGATGACATCATGATGCACGTTTTACCATTTTGATGTCATATAACTTAACTTTCTTTAGAATATGATGGCCACCAGTTCAGTAGAAAAATATAAATTCATTAATGTTACTGTCTTGTTGCAACAATGCAGCAGCTGATAATAAGAAAGATACACAAGGATGCCCAGTAATGACTATGCACATAAAGTTTTACCTATAGGAAGTCATTCAAATGCAACACTCTTTTTGGACTAGGTTTTCAGTTTAACAAAAAAAAAATAACTGAATGAAAGTCAACTTCTTCATTTGCCTTGTTCTCAAATGATCATGGAATGTATATCCTCTATATCAGAAGCTAGCTATTGTAGCAATTGTAATAGCACTTACATTTATATCTCACCCAATAGTGCTTTGCAGCACTCTCTGAGCTATTTCAAGAGTCAGCATATTGCTGCCAACAATCTGGAACCTTGTCCCAAAGGTTTCAGGAGGCAACTGAACTTTCTTGTTTTTTTCTTTTGAAGACATTTTGCTTCTCATCCAAGAAGCTTCTTCAGCTCTGAGAGGACCCAGAGCTGTCCTGTCAGAGCTGAAGAAGCTTCTTGGATGAGAAGTGAAATATCTTCAAAAGAAAAAACAAGAAAGTTCAGTTGCCTCCTGAAAAAAGCACCTTTGGGACAATCATGACCTGGATGACTGAGAATTTCTACAATCTGGATCCTTATTTTACCAACCTGGGAAGGATAGAAGGCTGAGTCAATCTGGAGTCCCATCATGATCAAACTCCAGACTGTGGACAAAGTTTGTCTGTAATACTGCATTCTAACCACTGCAGCACCAGGGCTCATTGTAATTAAACATTCTGTCACTTGTTATGTTCTTTAAATTTGAATATTTTGCCAAGGAGACTTCTTGAAAATCATTAAAACCTTATTTTCAGGCATTTCATTTCTGTTTATGCAACAATTCTGTTTTCTTAAGACACACATATTCATTCAAATAATTAATAACAATGGTTTAGTAGCTATCTAAGATGAAGTATCAAATAAGTGTATTGAAAAGTCTTAGACAGGAATGTTAACAAAAGCTCATTTCTAACCAAATAAATTTATTTAATTCTAATAACCCCTACGGCTCCCTTCCTAACATAAGTTTGGAATCAATATATTGGCCTGTTTATATTAACAGTTCTTTTTTTGTCTTTCTTTGTAGGATCGCAATTGGGCATTTTCAACTTTTCTGCTCTGCCATCAGTTTATGTCCATCCCTCATTCTTTTACAAGGCTATTTCTTCCCTCTACCAAACTCATCAGCACTTGCTGAAAAAAGAAATACACAAAATGGGTCTGTATGTTTATGTTCCAACTCTGGAGATATGTTTACTTATGAATGACCTAAGAGTCTTTATTTGCAGAACAATCAAACTCATTGCTCAACATAAAATGGATCTTTTAAAATTACACAAGCTAAATAATTACTGATTATTTTACACATGAGCTAGATATTGAAGCCTGAAACCTTATGAACACTTATCTAGGAAAAAAGTTCTACTGATTCACTGAAAGTCTTTTTCATTTAAAGGCAATTCATCCGTTGTTAACTAATTTGAGGCTATTATTTCTAATAATTATTCTTTTACAAGTCATTTCATGAATTGAAACAGCTTATCCAGAGGAAACAGAGGGAGCAAAAGAATAATTCAGGATAGCATCCTGACATAGCATACTCCTGAGTCTTAACTAGAAAGGTGCTTCCATAGAATCAGATCATGCTCATATACGGCAATTTACAAATAAGCAAAAGAGTCCAACATATTTACTTGATACTGAGAGAACAACTTTTAGTTGGCAGGATTTTTGCACATAAACAATTGCCTGACAGGAAGAAATTGATTGACAATCTTGAAAAGGAAGATGTGTTCTATAGAACAAAATATAATATAACAACAGAGTTATTGTTATGTAATAATGGGAAGAACTCTGCCTTTTGTTAAAAGTAGTACAAGATCCTTGAGAGAAAACATGAATAAATTCTACAACTTTTTATCTCTATTTGAAAACCCTTTAACTGACAAGTAGCAGCCTCTCTTACAAAAAAGAACTTTGCAGCATCTCAAAGGCTAACAACTTATTCTTTTCTTTTTTTTTTTCCTTTTCTATTCTTTGTCAGGCCAGAAATTTTTATGTTTGGCTAGTAGGGGAAAAAAACAGATTCGGAACTAATGGCTTTGAAATCTGCAGAACTGGAGGGAGTCAACAATTTTCTTTGTTCCTGAAGCAAAAGTGAAACGTGACACTAGTTACACCTACCCTGCACAAATGCATTCAAGTCCACAGTCTCCATCTTGAGGCTGTATTTGAACTGCAGATCTCATGGCTCTAACATTTGGCCTAGCGCAGGATTTCTCCGGCTTCTTCCCTGTCCCTGGCGCTGGAGGTAGCACCTTGCCCGATGAAGAGTATGGAGAACTCAAAAGCTTGTCCCCCTCTCTGGTGTCATTTCGCCTTAGCCCAAATAAAAAGATTACCCAGCTGTGCATATTGAATGTTAGGGCACCAGGCTGTTGTGAATGTGTACACCCGCCCCGTTTCTTACAGTCAGCGTAAGCTTGCTTATTTATTTATTTTTTAAGCTGCCCGGCGATTTTGAAGTCTTTAAATTCTCCCACGACCACGCCCCCGGCCCCTCTCAGCATCAGACCGCTCGCTCAAAGTCGGATCGAAAGCTCTACCGGCACCTGATGTAACCACCTAGAAACTTGGCAGGCTCTAGGACTCGGAGGAGCTCACGCAGGGGATGCAGGAACTGTAACCTAGGCAATTAACAACAGGCTGCTTTCTTCTACTTTCGCCCCCTCCCAGTTCCAGTTCGCCCTCCCTATTACCCAGGCGAAATTTTCCCCCACCCCAAAAACATGGACACAAACCCACACAAACTGTCAGCTTCTTGCTTGACCGCTCCTCCACCGCCGCCACCCTTAGCCACCGGTTCCTCCAGCTCACACGCCCCTAAACGCTGCCAGTCTCTTGTCTTACAAGAAGAAGCGTTAATTCCTTTTAAACGATCGCTTTGGGGAGATTTAGATGCCATCCACCTCGCCGAGAAAACGCTGGTCGTTACAACATTGTCTCATCTGTCAAGGCGGCGGGTGTGTGTGTGTGTGTGGAGAGAGAGAGAGAGAGAGAGAGAGATAACGCGCATTTGCACCTACACAACCCTGAGAAAAGATCAATAAAGTGGCGGAAGAAAAAAACGTGCCGATTGTCAGCCGCACGCCAGCTTCTAATAGAGGGAAGGGGGAGCGAGAGAAAAGACTGGGAATGAATGTTCGCTTTTGCTGGGGGGTGGGGGAGAGAGGTTTGCCAGAATCACAGGTTTTAAGGAGAACTACACCACGCATTTTCCTTCCCCAGAGCTTCTCTCTTCCATCCGTCCCTCCCCCCGAAACAAAAGAAGGAGAAAGAGGGGAAAGAGAAACCGGCAAACAAACCAGGGGGCGGGAGAAGAGAGAAGAAAAACTGGAAAATGGGGCGGAGGGAAGAAAAAATCTAGGAAGGGACAAACAAAGAAGGTAAGGAAGCCCTGTGCTTTCATCGGCCAGACAGCCCCTGGCCACCTCTTATCCATCCAAAGGCTGCAAAGGCTGCCCTGGGCCAAGGATGCTGCCTCTTGGCCAAAGCCTCTGGAGTCCCTAAAGTCACTAGTCCACAGTCTACTCCCGCCACCACAGAGCACAACGCTCAGCACCCAGTGCCACTGCAATGAAATGATGCTCGCCAACGTCATTCTTTTGGAAGACAATAATGAAAGAACAGAAGCTTTTAAAAAGAGCCACATTAATATACCTTACTGCACATACACACACACACACAGAGAGAGAGAGAGAGAGAGAGAAATTTGGCTGCTGCCATCAATTAAAATGTTGACAATAATAAAGGGTTAAAGAGCTAGTTTGACTCCAGGAAATTACATCATTTATTTAATATAGATAAAACAAATGGAAAATTAGCGTGTTTTTAATAAGAGAACTTTGAGTCATCAGTGGCAATTGAGAGAGAGAGAGAGAGAGAGAGAGGTTCATATTTATAAACACTCAAGAGATGTAAAAGGTCCAAGGGTTCGCCAGGAGCCTTACCTATCAGATATCATCCTAGAAGTATTAAGAAAAATCCTCAGCTAAACTGCACGACTTCATCAGGTTACTATGGAAATCCTCTTCAGGAAGATTAGAAACAAGCCACCTTTATCTTTCTCCCACGGCCACGAAGGATACTCATCCAAGGATCAGGAGTCAGAACAAGCCCAGACTCAGATGGATGGATGGATGGATAGATGGATGGTTGTGCTCTGAGTGATGGAGTCACGCTGCCTGCCTGCCAGCCTTCCTCCCCCAGAGGACTCAGCAGGCGATCAGATCTTCTCCTTGCTGCCAGAGCCAGGAAGTAAAAGGACAATCTCACACCAGCAGCCCCAGCCCAATGCTTTGCAATAAGAGGAGCTGTTTCCTAGTCACACAACTGGAATTTAAAGGGGAAGCGCTTACCAGGATCCCCCTCTTACCTAAAAAAAAAAAAATGAAATCAGTAGTAACAGCAACTGGGGAAGTTCAGAAAAGAAACAGTTCAAAAAGGCTATAGATTAGGAAGATAATATGTTTATCAATTAATATTCCATTTCAGGCACTGTGAGCTAACCTAAGCTTGAGTCTTACACAGTAACACTCAGGGGATGGAAATGCAGCCTGCCGAGACATAAAACGATTGTTAAACTATAGTTTGACACATTATGTAAACAGAACCATTGTTTTAACCAAAACTCAAAAGGGTTGGCCTTTTGCATGTACTGTACACTAAAACAGGAAAAGAAGAGGAAGTATTTCTGTTGTTAATCTGTGTGGGGAGGTTTTCCTTAAATACAATGCTAAAGTTTGAAGGCCAAAAAGTATGGCATCAAAACTGTCCCAGGAGAAAGGAAATATATAAGGAAGTCACACAAAGACTTTTTTTTTACGAGAAGGAAAGGGGAGAAAAAACAGTAATATGCAGAATTTGCATATCTGAGATGAGCTGTACAGAATACTTGTTTGTAGAACTATAGCAGATGAAGCTGTTACTAGAATGGAGATCACTAGGTCAATTCTTTAGAGCAGCAAAAAGCACATGTGTGGAAAAGACACGGAGAGAAGAAAAAAATTAAATAACAAGCCTATAAACAGCACCCTTTTTGAGCCAAGATTTCATGCTCTCTGTATGAAGTGAACCCTACCGGTCTGAATCCCTTTAAGCTGGATGCTGAACATTGTTGTTTATAGCACTGGCATAAAGAAATACAAGGTGAAAACTCTTTGGAGTGCTTGTAATATAATGTGAAGCTGAGTTGAATGGTTCCATTTGTGCCATGTTTGCTTCATTATATAAAGTTTATGCCTTAGTGTGTTATGCAATTAAAGCTAGAAGAAATATTTTGGAAGCAGTTAGCTGAAGGGGATGAAGTAGTTGAAAAAAATGAAATGATCAAAAACAGAGCTGAGAACTTTTGGTGCAGTCATATCCAACCAGGTATTCTCCAGATATATTGGATAACTCCCATCATAGTGCCAGAAGCAATGGGATTTAAATTCCTGAAGGGGACCAGATTAGAGAAGGGTGACTGGAGGTCTATTTTTTCTGTTCCTTTTTTTATTTTTTCTTCATTCATGGCGGGAAGGAACTATTTCCCCAAGCTATTAGTTCCAGATGTGTTAGAGTTTCAATCCTCACAAAAGATGTCAGTGAACATCTGAATAAGACAAACAAATTGGAAAGGATAAACTATTATGTCTTTACTCATGATAGACTTCCTTTCATATGGTTACTTTTTTAAATTAGTATGCATTGTGGGCTTGATTATTGAGTTTGATTATAAATTATTATTTTCTCAAGCTCACATGAAATTAATTTTTTCTAAACATGAGAATGGAAAAAAAGACATCTGAAGACTAAAATAGCTATCTTTTTGCAAAAAAAGCTCCTATGATAATTAGGGTTGCAATAAGATTGCCAACAGATCAAAATTAAGATTGCCAACAGATCGATTAAGTGTTTTTATGAACTATGAATTGAGAAATAATCTGACAAAATCTGTTTAAATCATGAAGACAGTGGTTTCAGAAAATACTGTGGTTAAATTAGCATATACACAAGTAAGCATGTGTGAGAGATCTTATGAATGATGTTTGCAGTTCTGATTCTACTAATTTCATGATAAATATGATTTCTTAAAATAATAGGGAGGGAAGGAGGGAGGGAGGGAAGGATTTCAGTATGACTTTATTGAACAGGCAGATTCAAATCTGGGAAAGTGACTCTTAATGTATATTGTTTTAGTTGGAAATAAAGCTAATACTGGTAGCTTTATTTCCAACTTAAACAATATACATTAAGTGTCACTGTCCCAGAATTGAATCTCTCTATTCAATAAGATTATACTGGTATCCCTTCCTCCCTTCTGTCAGACTGGCCACAGCTTACTCCCTAGGAAAGAACGACCCTTGACTCCATAGGTGTTAGAGAAAAGGTACTTTTAGTAGAGATGCTGAGTGCAGCAAAGCGAGGCAAGAAAAACATGAAAAAAAAATCATATATTGAAAGCAATCCCCAATGTCCAAAATTGTCCCCCTGTGAGAGTATTCCAATCGGGTACAGTTCCAATGTTTTGGGAACCCAGAGCCCCAGGCGCCACTGTAAATTCCTTTTCCAGGACTGGCGTCCTTGAAAGCAGGAAGATGGCTCAGTCTGACACCTCTGGTTTTGTGTTATTGTCCATACTCTAATTTCCCACAGCATTCTTTCACATCTCGAGTGTGCTTCCCCTTCCAAATTCCCCCAGTTATGGAAGTTGCTAGTGAGCTTCAAAGAAAGCGAAGATGGGCAGCTGACACCTTCTTTCCTTCCTTTCTTCCTTCCTTCCTTCCTTCCTTCCTTTATTTATTTATTTATTTTATTTTATTTATTTTGTCACAACATCATACAAAAAGATTATATAGTATATACACATATAAACATATATAGGAAGAAGAAAAGAAAAACAATAGGACAGGAACGGTAGGCACGTTTGTGCGCTTATGCACGCCCCTTATGGTCCTCTTAGGAATGGGGTGAGGTCAATAGTAGAAAGTTTTTGGTTAAAGCTGTTAGGATTATGGGAAGAGACCACAGAGTCAGGTAAAGTATTCCAAGCACTGATGATTCTGTTGCAGAAGTCATATTTTCTGCAATCTAGATTAAAGCGGTTTACATTAAGTTTAAATCTATTGGTTGCCCTTGTATTATTGCAATTAAAGCTGAAGTAGTCTTTGACAGGAAGGACATTACAATAGATGATTCTGTGAGTTAAACTTAGGTCTTGTCGAAGGCGACGGAGTTCCAAGTTTTCTAAGCCTAGGATTTCAAGTCTGGTGGGATAAGGTATTTTGTTGTTTTCAGAGGAATGGAGAACTCTTCTTGTAAAATATTTCTGGACACGTTCAATTGTATTGATGTCAGAGATGTGGTGAGGGTTCCAAACAGGTGAGCTGTATTCTAGAATTGGTCTAGCAAATGTTTTATATGCTCTGGTTAGTAGTGTGGTGTTTTGGAAAAGAAGCTACATAAAATTAGGTTTACAACTCTTAGAGCTTTTTTGCTATGTAGTTGCAGTGGGCTTTGGCACTTAGATCATTTGACATGAAAACTCCAAGGTCTTTAACGGGATGGGGTCGTCTGTAAGGTAATGTCCATCTAGTATGTACTTAGTTTTAGAGTTCTTTTTCCTATATGTAAGACTGAGCATTTGCTGGTTGAAATTTGGAGCTGCCAATTTTAGACCAAGCGGTTAGATGGTCAAGGTCGTTTTGAATGATAGAAGTGTTGTCTGTGGTGTTAAATAGTTTGACATCGTCAGCAAAGAGAACACAATTACTTGAGATATGGTCACAAAGATCATTAATGTATAGAATAAAGAGTGTTGGTCCAAGGACGCTGCCTTGAGGAACGCCACTCTTGACAGGAACAGGATTTGATAAAGCATTGCCAATTTTGACCACTTGTTGTCTGTTAGACAGAAAAGCAGATATCCATTTGTGGAGGGTCCTGAGATGCCATAGGATGTTAGTTTAAGGAGAAGTTTATCGTGTACTACTGAGTCAAAAGCTTTGCAGAAGTCTATGTAGATTGCATCTATTGATTTGCCTTGATCTAGATTTGAAGTCCATATGTTTTGCAGTGGAGAAGTTGTAAGTTACATGATAACTTTTCCTGAAACCAAATTGTTTGTTGGAGAGTAGGTTGTTAGTTTCTAAGTGTGAGGTAATGGATTGATTGATGATAGATTCCATGACTTTGCAGGTGGCCAGCAAAGGGAGATCGGTCTGTAGTTTTCGACTAAGCTGGGGTCTCCTTTTTGAAGATGGGGATGACTGTGGCTAGTGACCAAAGTTTGGGAAGAGAACTGGTAGTGAAAGCTTTATCAAAGATAATACTTAGGGGTTCAGCTATATTAATGGAAAGTTTTTAAGAAATATGCACATAGACCATCAGGTCCAATAGAAAGCGATGGTTTTAAGTTGTGAAGAGCTTTACCAACGTTGTCTTCTGTGAAATCTATATGAGTTAAATCATCATAGTCATTGCTGGTTCGTTTGTGGAATGTTGGATATGTGTTATCGGAGTTAACAAAAACTGAGCCAAAGAAAATGTTGAAGAGGTTTGCTTTGACTGTTTCGTCATTGCATTCTTTGTTGTTAGAATCTTTTAGTGGTGGGATGGATCTTGAATCTTTAAGTTTACTGTTGACAAAATTATAAAAGGCACGATTGGAATTTGTGCGTAGAAGGTTTTCTTCTTGCTTGGTGTGGTAATTTGTGCATTCAGTTTTAATTTGGTTGCATATGTTTCTGTAACGGTTTCTGAAGTTTGTAACATAGCCTTTTTTGTTTCTTTTCAGAGGATTTTTTTGATTGAAGCTTTTTATTGATATGGGTAGTTTGTTTTCTTGGACATGGTAGTCATTCGTGGTACATATAATTTAATGACTCTATTGATTTCAAGTAGGAAGATTCTATAGAGGTCATCAGCGGTTATGCAGGTTGCAAACAGATTTTGCCAGTTCAGAAGTGAAAGATCGTTGTTTATAAGGTCGTAATTGGCTTTCTTGAAGTTGTAGTTGGGAGTTCTGGTGTTATGGCGAATTAAGTATGGGCGGATATTGAGTCGAAAATCAATCATGCAGTGGTCACTGTTTGAAAAAGGTTCTTTAATTTGTATACCGTAAATTGAGTTTGGATTGTTGCAGAAGATGAGGTCAAGGCAGTTGTTGAGTCTTGTATTGTTAGTTACAAGTTGTTCAAGACCTAGGTTTGTAACAGCGTTGTATAGTGTAGTATGGATTGGGTCAGTTGAACATTCATTGGTTGTCCAGTTAATGAGAGGTAGATTTAAGTCACCAAGGAAGATAAGAGGGTATGGGCAAGAGGTAGTCCATGTTAGCATTGAGGTTAGCATATTTGCGTGGGTAATGTCATAGTCGGGGGCTCTGTAGCATAGTAAGAATCGAAGAGTAGTGTCAAGGGATAGGTCGCATACTATGGTTTCAGGAAGAGAGAGTTTATGTGCTACTTGGATATTTTTTAGATTCAGTGTCTTTTTGTAAAAGATAGCCACTCCACCACCTCTTCGGTTTTCCCGATCTGATCGATAGACTTGATATTCTTTGTTTGAGATAATGGAGTCAGGAAGGGATGAATTCAGCCATGTTTCACAAACAAAAATGATATCAAATGTGCCACTGTTTAATAAGAGGATAAATTCAGATAATTTGTTGACTATGCTTCTTGCATTTATCAATTTGCATTTGAGATCTGATATGATTGGTGTTGAAGAGGTAAGGGGCGTGCATACCTAGTTTTGGGTGTTAGTAGGTTGGGGGTTGTGGACAATAGATGATGACATATCTTTCTTTGTGGCTGCACCACATTTTGGATTGCTTTCCCACTAGAGGTGCATAAAGTTCCCTCACTTATGGTTCTTTTTTAAAGATCTGCAAGCCTAGCTAGGTTTATTAGTGACATTTTGGAGGAGGTTGATTTTTTGCTACCATAATTGATTGCTTCTGTTGCTTTCTCTACAACATGATTTATGGGTATTGTTGCTGTTACATTTAAGACATTATAACTTACCCAGGACCTTTGATCTCATTAAGTTATAAAAATTGCAAAATAAATTTATACTGTACAATATGTAGGCAGTTTGATAGGATCTTAAAAGTATGTTTTATCTGCACATATTATATGCAAAATATATTGGTTGTGAGTTATCCTACAATGAAAATAACAGTTTCAAAAGACTGCTTTTCTCCAGAACAATAGCTGGGAGAAGAATGATATGAATCACTTTTACTCAGATTTCCCCAATATGGTGCCTTCCAGATATTTTTGGCTACAGTTCTCATAATCTTCCAGCTAGTATGGCCAAACAAAATAGTAATCTAACAATCCTTTGCGGCAACTCCTGCCTTGGGGAATGCCAATCAATTTGATGCAAAGTATTTTGGAGGGGAAAAAAACCTTGTATGGATAATGCAAGAACACAATATTTTCTCTAGTTTGGCCCTAAAGGAGAAAATTTTTTCACAAGTCTCTTGTTATATAAATATACCTTATATTTTGCATTAGTCCAAATCAAATATGTAATCACCAGTAGAGGTTAGAATACTGGCATTTACACAGCTAAGTAACACCGGAGCCATTCCTTAATTATCCTGATTGTGACAACAGGATAGTTAAAAATCATTAGGGGAAACTAATCTATGGTAAATGATCTAGAGCTGCCTTGCTCAAAAATAAATAGCTTCTTTACTTATGAGCATAATATTTTTCCACTAATAATACAGATATACATATTTCTATAACATTGTAAATACAATATTATTGAGCTATTATTGAATATTTGTAATCATCAGATTTTTTAAAATTACTTATTTAAGCTTCTATTTCATTTCTGCCTAACGAATGAATGATAGCTTTTGGAGTCTACAACATTATTTTCACAAGTACTATAGCATCTTCTGCCATTCTCTCAAATGTTTATCCAGCCAAAATTTGTAATGAGATTAACTCTTCAGTAAGTAATTCTTTTCTTTTTATATGTAAAATGTTAAATGAACGATATGGATTTCTGTTAAAAGAGTAATGTACTTCTAAAACATTTTAAAATAAAAAAATGCTACACAAGCAGGCAATTTTGATTTAAAGTTTATTCTTCTAACAAGAAAAATTACCTAACAGAACAGGGCAAAGCACATTTCCAGGTTCTCCTGACACATTTGTAAATCAACTGTACAAAGTTCTGAATAGGAAAATATTAAGCAGATTTTACAATGTGTGTCTTTCCCATGAGATAAAAACTGCAAATATTTCATGCAAAGTAGGAATTTATTTACATGGCTATAGTGTCATGCAACATTTTGGGTGAGTAAGAATGATATTTTAATATAAAATTTCAGTACTTTTCTGGGATATTTAAAAGAGCAAACGCATCATCGACGATATATACTTGTGTAAGTCGAGTGGCAAAACAAAGAAAACCTTACAATTACAAAATAATAAATCTATCCCAGTGGAGAAGATACAGTCAACTCAGTTCAAATGACATCATTGTGGTTCAACATGTGACCTTCTTCTCAAATCCTAGAGGAATATATCACAAAGCATAAAAGCAAGATTAGCATTACTTTCTATATATATTAATCCATCCCTTCCTAAATTATGAAAAACATGATTTCAAACAAAACCTGAAATGAAAACAGCAACTAGGAAAGTAAAAACATCCTTAGTCACCACTGCAATCAAACTGAGTACAGAAGAGGAAATGCAGAAATGGGATGATATAATTAGTAATATTTTTCTTACGCTATGGATTTCCTGATGACACCGAAGTATTTTTTTAAATGTATATTATCTAAACAACACCTTGTCTTCGATCTGATTCTTAAAACATATTTACTATAAAATTATACTGATGTCAGTTAATCTAACCTCTATATAAATGCATTTGTAGTACAGCATACAAGAATAAAAGGATTATTTATTTCTGCATTGCCTGCTATCGTTAGAGCATGGAAATGCAAAACAGGAATCCTTAGAGGAAAAAAAGACTAAGTCAAACCCTCCTCAATATATCATTCCTTCTGCTATACCAAATACTTACAAATCGGAGTCTTCAAGCCACTCTCTTTGGAAGGATTTTACCTGGGAAAAGTGGGATTCTTTGATACAATAGTTTAAAGGCATAAGGGTCAGGTCTATAAACATTTTCTTCTAATGCAAGAGCTTAGTATTACCCTCACTTTTCTGTGATGGCTCCTATGTGGTATATACTGAACCTGAGATCTTGTATAGACTAGCAATCACCTGTGCAAGGCTCACTGTGGATGTTTTTTTGACTGTGAGTATGGTAGTAGTGATTTATTATGCTTGTCATTTGCAATTCCATCAGTTCCAAAGCTCTAAGATTATTCAAAATATGTTCACACTAAGCTCACTTGGCAGGCATAAAAATGTGATATGTAAATACAGGTAGTCCTTGCTTACCAACCATTCATTTTAGCAATTGCTTGAAGTTATGAGGATGCTGAAAAAGACTTGCAACCAGTCCTCAAAGTTGGACCATTGCAGCATCCCTGCAGTCATCCAATTGTGATTCAGGTGCTTGGCAACCAGTACACAATTAAAACCATTGCAGTGTCCCATGGTCATGCAATGGGCACTTGTAAGCTTCACTGCTAGATTTTGATAAGCAATGTCAATGGGGAAACCAACAGACAATTTCAAATCACATGACATCATGCTTAATGACCACACTGCTTAGCAACAAAGTTGCCAGTCCTAATTGCAGTTGATAATTGAGAACTACCTTTATCAACTTAAGTTCATATACTAAATGATCCTTTTGATCCTTTTTTACAGTCAGATCCTTGCAAATCCTTCTATAGCCTGACTCTATGTAGCTCATGTGGGATTCAGTACAGATTTGCTACTAAGGAAGCATGAAGATTACATTCACACAATTGGTTTATGTACATATTTACTTAGAAGTAAATCTACTTCAGTTCAGTTCAGTGAGATTTATTTCCAAGGAGCTGAGTTAAAATTTTAAATGTACCAGAAAAGACTGGTAGATATTTGTCCAGAATGGTGCAGGGATTCTTGCACAGGGCAAGCAATTGAACTTGAAAATTTCCAAGGTTCCTTCCAATACTATGATTCAATAATTCTATATTTTGGTTCAAGTAAATAAGCAGACTTGCTCTAGAAACTAAAGCTGAACATGCATTGATCATTGTTTCAAAATTCATTTCAGGTTTTACCTGCAATAATAGCTCTCAAGATATGGGCTGGGATGCCCTGGGGATCCCTGGGAGTCTTTCAGAGGGTCAATAAAGTCAAATAAATATATTAAAATATACTAAATATATTTCAAAATCTCAATTTTAATTTTATGACATTAAATATTGATAGATGTAGCCAATATACAACTTTGGTTTATCATTTTAAATTGGTCCTATGACCAAAATGTTTGAGAATTGCTGACCTAGAGCAATAAACCATTATCATCACTGGTCACCTCACCTTTTTCAAACCAAAAGCCTATAGGGTGTTTTTTTTTAATCAGTACTGAATCCTGGATTTTGATAATCCACAGGAATCCTATGTCAACTCCCCTTGAAACTACAAAACTAATAACTGTCTTAACAACCATCTAATCTTGTGTGCTCTACTTGCTAGCTTCTGAAACTGGCAACATCTCTTTACAAAACTTCAGTAATGAAGAGTCTGTGTATTCTACTGCAAATTACTAAAATATAATACATAGGGGAGATATCAGAGTTGGCATAAACAAAATGAAAAGGTTGTATTTATTATTAAACTCAGTTTTGAAAGATACCTTTCTGGGTAAAGTAAAAATGTAGAAACCAAGGACACAAGATCCTTTTCCATCTTCGTCCTCCTCTCCCTACACACATACGCATACAGTACATATCCACATTTGAACACACCATCTTAGTGTTCAGCACATCTTAAAAAAGAGTTCCTGGTTTGAGTCAAAAGTAGAGATCTTTTTCTTCTTTCTTTTCGTCTCCTTCTTCTACAGAAATTTACTGTCATTTAAGTATGCATCCTTTACCAATTACCAGAATGAAAACCAAACCAAACAAAGGTAATAGAAAGAAGCCACATTAGAATTCTGGGTAGCCCATCTCAGATTTCCAATTTATATGGCCTTGCTTGCATAGGTTTATGAAATTCTAGAGCAGCTCCAACCACCAAAGGTAGCTAAAACTGCATATGCCACAGGGCAAATCAAGGACTACTTCATCAAGAACAGTTGGATGAACAAAAGATTGAATCTAATTCAAGTGACATTTAGGCAGTTATAGTAGAGGAAAAGTTTGCAGGTGTGGTTATTTATTCATATAATTATTCATAGTAATTGACTGGATCATTTGATGTCCTCTCCAGGCACATAACCAGAGTGTAAATGAGTGTCAAGTGCCCATTCCAGATCACTTTTAGATCAACTTGAATACATAAAGCAGATATTCTCAAACTACGGCCCACCGGCCAGATATGGCCCACCAATGCAAAGTATCCAGCCCACAGAGTGGTGATTAAGCCCCGCCTCCTTGCTGTGGGCCTTATCTTCCAGTGGGCCAGCTGAGGGCCAGCTGAGGGGTGATCTCGCCAGTGCTGCCTTGAAAAGTAGCTCTGGGATTGTAAAGTACTGCTTTAAATTAAAAGTCTTTTTCACAGCCATGTGAACCAAGGGCCCGTATTTGAATAGGGGAGAGGGTGGTGCAGCCTTGAAAAGCAGCTCTGGCTTTTAAAGTAGTGCTTTAAATTAAAAGTCTTTGAAAACAATTTCAACAGAAGCTAGGAAGGAGAAAGGAAAAAAATGGACTGTTAAATTGGCCACGCCCACTTAGTCACATGACCACCAAGCCACACCCACCCAGTCACATGACCACCAAGCCACGCCCACCCAATCAATCCAGGGCCCCCAACAGTCTGAGAGACTGTGAATCAGCCCCCTGCTTAAAAAGTTTGAGGACCCCTGACATAAATAATTATGGTGCCTGCTCTGCTGCAGCTAATAGTGATACAACCTGGTCACAATCTAATCCTCAACCAGCAGAAAAAATTAGAACAGTACATTTACCCAAAGGCAAAACTAACTACATCTCCCATTAACCCTTCATCAAACAAATTACAGATATTTTCTGCTTTTAATCATGCAAAGAAGATGGCACATCATTAAATCTCTGGGAAGAAATAGAAAACTAGAAAGAGGCTCAAAGGCTCTTAACATACTTTCCTCCCATCCTTAAGTAAGGAAGAAAATCTATAGGCCTAAATTATATTACCCTTGTGCCTGAACTTTACCGTATCTGAGTAACTATGCTGGACGACGTAATTGCCCTTAGTTTTTATTGCAATACAATTTCAGGATAGCAGTCCATGGATTCCTGTCAAAATTCACTTCCAATCTAGTATTACATACTAGTAGGAGTACCATCCAACAATTGCTTATCTGAACATATGTCAGGTTAGAATGATGATGCTCCAAGTCTTAATATTTATTATTTATAATAACATACATTTTTATTTAGCCTATTTTTTACTATTTACTCCATGCTTTTGAGAGAACTGTCACTCTTTCAGTAATGAGGGCTACCTCTAGAAGGCACCATCTATAATATCATTTGCGTTTTGATTTCCTGGACACTCAGAAATCTGATAATATTGATACATATTTATGCCAAACAACACCCCCACTAATCTCTCCCTCTTCATCTAAAGATAGATGATGATGATAATAATAATAATAATAATAATAATAATAATAATAATAATAATAATAATAATAATAATAATAATAATAATAATAATAATAATATTTTAATTTGTATACCGCCCTTCTCCCGAAGGACTCAGGGCGGTGAACAGGCAGATAAAATGTAAATACACACAATAATTAAAAACATCCCTTAAAAAACTAATTTAAGTGCCCAAAATGTTAAAAAACGTACTCCCCCTTAAAATAGCACAGTTTTAAAAACCCATCCAATAAAAATAAAAATCAGGCTAGTCCAGCCATACGAAATAAATAAGTTTTAAGTTCGCGGCGAAAGGTCCTAAGGTCAGGTAATTGTCGAAGTCCGAGGGGAAGTTCGTTCCACAGGGTCAGAGCTCCCACAGAGAAGGCTCTCCCCCTGGGGGCTGCCAGTCGACACTGTTTGGCTGACGGCACCCTGAGGAGTCCCTCCCTGTGGGAGCGTACCGGACGATGGGAGATAGAAGCCGGCAGTAGGCGGTCCCGTAGATAGCCCGGTCCTAAGCCATGGTGGTAACCAATACCTTGAAGTGCACCCGGAAAACAACAGGTAGCCAGTGCAGTCTGCGCAGGATAGATGTTATGTGGGAGCTCCGAGACGCTCCCTCAATAACCCGCGCAGCCGCGTTCTGAACTAGCTGAAGTCTCCGGGTGCTCTTCAAGGGGAGCCCCATGTAGAGAGCATTGCAGTAGTCCAGGCGAGAGGTAACGAGAGCATGAGTGACTGTGCATAAGGCATCCCGGTCCAGGAAGGGATGCAACTGGCGGATCAGGCGAACCTGATAGAATGCTCTCCTGGAGACGGTCTCCAAATGGTCTTCAAAGGACAACCGACCATCCAGGAGCACGCCCAAGTTGCGTACCTTCTCCATCGGGGCCAATGATTCACCCCCGACAGACAGCCGCATCTGCAGCTGACTGTACCGAGGTGCCGGCATCCACAGCCACTCCGTCTTGGAGGGATTAAGTTTGAGCCTAGATAGATAGATAGATAGATAGATAGATAGATAGATAGATAGATAGATAGATAGATAGATAGATAGATAGATAGATAGAAAGAATAGAGATAGAGATATCTATATAAAGATAGATAAGTTAACTTTAGTGACTGTAAAGACATATAACTAATATTTCAAATTTTATCTGTCAATAATTCAGTTATTCCAAAAACATTGCACTGAACATTTTGATTTTATCTACATTTTCCATCGTCGTCCCCTTCTAATTCTCTCCAATTTGAAAAAAGTTGTTGTTTTTTATATCATCAGGTATGCCTCATATTCAGGTAAGAGCCTGGAAGATGATGATCATCTATTGGCTAAAGATTCATTTCTTTCCAGAGGCACTGCCCCTGCTAGTGCTGATAGACAACTTCCCCTCCCCCTGGAAACAGGCGATAGATCACAAGCTGGGCTCTTACGGGCTCCCACCAATATTCTTAATATCCCTAGGCTTTGACAAAGCAAAGCAAGTGGTAATCGATAGAACGAAAGATATGGAGTTCCAAGAAGAATTAAATAGGTTGCCTCTCCACAATAGGAACAAAATCAGACAAGGTGTGTGGGAATCAGCAGGATATCTGAATGATCTGACCTCCCCAAAACAAAGAATAACTTTATTCAGAGCCAGATTTAATATTCTCCCCTCAGCACTTCTCCAGGGTAGGTACAAGAAAACACCAATAGCAGAACGGCTATGTATATGTGGTAAAGGAGATGTCGAAGATATCTCACATGTCTTATTGTACTGTGAGTAATACATAGGTCAATATATATATTCTCCCCTTACTAGAGAGATTGCCAGGGAGGATAGACGACTTTTATGTAGACTTTCTCCTCCAAGATTCAAATCTGGTTACCACACGTGCAGTGGCAAAATTTTGTGTCGCTGCAATGTCCACAAGAAAAAAAATGGTTACCGAATTATAGATGTCAACTGATGCCAACTTTTTGGAGATATATATAACAGTTATGGGAAAAATACATTTACTCACATACTTGACGGGTCTCCACACATGTAAATTAGGAAGTGACCCCATTGGTTGAAATCATGTATTTTAATTATAGGAATGGTATTATACACGATAGATGTCAGTAGTATTTTAATTTTAAGTTACATAACAGATAACTGGTTTTTATCATAGATTTTATCTGCTATGTATTATTTTATTCTTGTATTTTTAATTGTTTATTTACTGAGTGTTTTTTATTTGTTCTGGCCTATGGCTGTAATAAACTGAAACTTGAACTTGAACTTGTAATCATATGCCAGAGATATACAAGTTTCTGTTTACTTCCCTTCAAGGGAATTCTCAATCTTTATTTCATTGGTAGTGATTGAGTCTTCTATAGTACTATAGCAGTCTATAGTACTCTTATTAACCATTCCAAAATCCATAATTTATGTTAACCTTTCTCAAAGTCCAGGTTTCACAGTTGTATGATAGCACTGGATAAAGCAATGCTTTAACTATTCCGATTGTTGTTTCTTAGAAATAGCTTTGCCTTTCATGAAGTATTCTAAATTTATTGATGCCTTTTCCAGTTTTCAGGACTCTGTCCATTTCTATCTATTCTTCAATCCAAGAAAACAAAATTGTTTACCTCCTTCACTTCTTTGTCAACATTAATCCTGATTGCTCATTCCATTTTATTTTCATAATAAACAAACTACTTGTATTACAGCATGACTATAGTACACAAACCTATTAACACCCTCCAAAACATCTTAACTAAAGCAAAACACCTAATAGTCCAAGAAGAAGAAACAAGGGTCATCTACAACATGAATGTAAGGACAGCAATAGCCACTATGTGGAACAAATAGGCAGAAAGCTAACAAAGCACATCCATGAATACCAACAAGCACTCAGGAAACTCAATGAAAACAACTTAATCTCACAACCTAGTTTCAACAGGGAAACTGTGAGCATCCTAGATCAAGCTAAATTCAAAAACCCTAGGGAAGTCCTCGAAGTTTGGCATTCAAATCAGCCATCTATAGACACATAGAGATAAATCACATTTATATACCATTCAAAAGAGGCAATAAAAAGCTAAGAAACAAAAAAACCAGAACATATGTTCTTCAGAAGCCCACACCCAGATAAGCAGGGATTAACACCAGACATACTATATAATCAAGCAGTAAACAATATCTTCATGAAGGAATTATCAAGGAGAAAACCACATTCCCACTGGCAGGGCAAGATATTTATTTATTTATTTGTCACAACAGTACATATAAGCATAAACAAGAAATAACTATACAATATATAAGCATATATATAAGCATAAGCATGAAATAACTATATGAATTTGATACAATCAAAGGGAACATTAGGACAGGAACGGTAGGCACACTGGCACTCTTATGCATGCCCCTTACAGACCTCTTAGGAATGGGGTAAGGTCAATAGTAGATAGTCTTTGGTTAAAGCTTTGGGGATTTTGGGAACAGACCACAGAGTCAGGTAGTGCATTCCAGGCATTAACAACTCTGTTACTGAAGTCATATTTTCTGCAATCGAGATTGGAGCGGTTCACATTAAGCTTAAATCTATTGTGTGCTCGTGTATTGTTGCGATTGAAGCTGAAGTAGTCTTTGACAGGAAGGACATTGTAACAGATGATTCTATGAGTTAAACTCAGGTCATGTCAAAGATGGCGGAGTTCTAAATTTTCTAAACCCAGGATTTCAAGTCTGGTGGCATAAGGTATTTTGTTGTAAACAGAGGAGTGGAGAACTCTTCTTGTAAAATATTTCTGGACACGCTCAGTTGTACTAATGTCCGAAATGAGGTGGGGGTCTTTAAGGTCTTTAATGGGGTGAAGGTCATCTACAAGGTAATGTCCATCGAGCTTGTATTTAGTGTTCTGATTCTTTTTTCCAATGTGTAAGACAGAGCATTTGCTGGTTGAGATTTGGAGTTGCCAAATTTTTGACCATTCCAACACAAAGTCAAGGTCTTTTTGAAGGGTAGCCGTATTGTTGGTAGTGTTAAATAGTTTAACATCATTGGCAAAGAGAACACAATTACTTATAATATGGTATATAATATATAATATTACTTATAATATTGTATATAAAAAAAGGGAGAAAACCCCACTTGCTCTGATTATGTTACCTATTCAGGTAATGAAATATCTGCCAGCAAACAACCAAGCTTGGAGAATTCCAGAGGGTATCAAGTCAATCCTGAACTTCTTTCTCTTTCATGATTTTAAAATGCTCTGTAATTTTATGATACAATTGAGGATAGAGGACAGAGCCCTTACACTTTTAAAACGGCATGGAAAGAATTACTATATATCTTACATCTGTCAACAACACAACTATTTAATGTTCTAAAACCTTGTTGCCATCTGTTTAGAGAGATTTATATAGTATTATTTGCATAATTTCTCAAAAGCAGCTACCACTGAATTAAATAGTATTTACCTTTAAACAAATCTATGAATCCTTCTTCATAGGAAAGCTATTCAAATTCTATTAATGTTAGTTGCCATTGTCAGTGCCATTCCCCTCAGGTTTTTTTCTGCTGATGTTTATTTGCCAAATTGTTGGGATTCCCCCCACCCCTTTCCTTTCCTTTCCTTTTCCCATCCAACCAGGACATCCCAAAGTGCTACAGCAGCTATTGCCTTTAGCTGGTGTTTCCTGCTACTCTCAACCAAAAACAAAACTAAAATAAGAAAAATGGTTTCTTTTTTTTTTTGCTAACGGAGAAACCAAGGACACCTTAAGCTCAGCACCTGGTAATCAATAGGGCAGTCAATCTGCCTAGACCTTCTGAGGCAAGTTATCAGTTTACAGTCTATATGGATTAGATTCTTTCTTCTGTCCTCAAAAATTTAGTCATATAACCTGGGAAGGGTTTTTATTCCTTCCAGGCTGGTTCTCAGCAATGCAGAGTAACAAAAACCCTCCAGCAAAATCTCTATTTAACCTGAATAAGTATTGTCCATGCTCAAAACTTTAAATAACAGGTCTCAATGGCTTTACTCTAGACTAGAGAAAGAAGGGATTGGTTTGCAGGCCAATTGTGTGCATGTTCTGACTTAACAGGGATCTCTGAAAGAGTGCATTATTAGAGGTGCTTAGCAAATTCAGGGATTTTGTATTTCCTTACATAATCCATAGTTCATTAATAATGTCACTGGTTCTTCTTTGTTTACAGAATGAGAGGTAATAAAGACAAAATTCTAAATCAGTGTGCCTGTTTCTCAAAAGCTATAAGCACAGTTCGCCTGGGGTTCTTCAATAATTTGGTTCATATGGCTCAGTTGCTTGTTGAAATGGTTGACTGACATTATCCTCAAGTTATCTGATGAAATACAATGACAGTTTAATAATCTCTAGCAAAATGTATAATACATTCAAGATTCCCAATCCCAAAAACATTTTTTAATTAATGTCTTTGTAAACAACAATCATATGCTAGATTTTAAGAACTAGCAAATAAAAATAGTAAAAAATATATAGTATGTGATAAGAAGCTTTCTTTTTAATATAGCTTGAAAACAGACAATATATAACAAAGGAAATACGCACCAAAGAAAATGATATCCCAATAATGTGTTATTCCTGCTAATTTTCTGCAAGGAGAATTTGAAAGGAGGTTGCAATTCATCTTAACTAAGCCACTTTGCCTAATTCTCCCCTAATACTTGATTGTAATGTCTTGATTGTAAATTCTGACCAACAACTTTTGCCTTCATTCTACTCTGCCTCCCATAATTACCAGTAGAAAATGATCTTGCTAGGGTGGATGGGAACTACAGTTTAAGTCCCAGAATGGACAAACACACCAGCTCTTCATCCTTTTACTTTTGCATTAAGTAAAAAGGAGAAAGGAATTTGAACTGGCAACTGAAAATTGACAAAGATGATTAATTTTGGAGTTGAGCAATCTGCCTCTGCAGCATACAATCTGAAAAAAAAGCTACTTATTTGTTGAGCAAAAAAAATCAACCATCTGAAACTATATAATATTCTAGCAGAGCATCACAGAAAAATATGAAAATGTCAGCTGAATAGAGTAGTGTATCATGTATTTTACTAATACATGACTGTAGCAAAAGGGAAGTGAGTTAGCAACCATAATGGTTTGGAGTCCCTATACTGTGGTTAGAACCTTCCTAATTATGAGTTGAGTCTGATATCTTTATAAAGATTTCCATTTGGCATATAATTATCTTGACTATTCCAATGCTTGCATTCAATTCCAAATATGCAATATCTGTAATAGAATGGGGTTTTTTCTCAGAATAAAGCAAGCACCTATGAAATGCATCAGTAACATAATGTTTATAATGAGATTATAAACCTTCAATACTTTATATAGTCATGTCAGTGCATCTGACATTGGGTTAAAAGGACCATTACGAATATACATATGTGCAGCACATTCAGGTGTTAATTTTTCACATCAATCTAAGCAAAGATAATTTTTACTTTATTACATGACATAGGGCCTGGTTACTTGAAAACCACCTATCTCCCATAGCACTTGCCTAACCAATTTGATCCTGTGGGATTGGTGAGTTCTGGATTCCTTCAATTAAAAAATGTTAGCTATCATGATCCCAAAGTGCACTTTCTCTATAGCAGTCCCTGCCCTGTGGGATGACCCCCTGGATATTGGAAAAGTTTGAAAGAGTTGTAAACACCTGGCCTTTTATTCAAGCCTTTGTCAAGAGTAAAACCCCTCATTCCATCAGGCTTGTCATCATTTTTCTTTATCTTTTTTGTTTTATTAATGTTATTGTAATTTCTTTGTTTAATTATAATGAGCCATTCCAAGTATTGAGAGTCAGGCAGCATACAAACTTAATACATTATTATTTCTTGGTTTTCAGTCTTTATATATGTATGACAGCTGAACAATTTTTCTTCCAGTTTTTCCTGATCCTGCTTCAGCCAGCAGTCCTGAGTCTTGCAGTCTGTTTGTTATCAGATGCCCAGGACCTCCAACACCAAGCACAGTTCTTGGTGACCCAGGTGACAACTGATTTGGTATGAGTTTCTGTGAGTTGTTTTTATAACTTATATCTTACCATATTGTTTATGGGAGAGATACTCTTCATCTGGCTCCACTGATGAGACCTGTCCACATTATTATTATCATTATTATAATTCGTTGCTAGATGTTTAGACTGGATTTGACATTTTTATCCATCTATTGAATCCTTCCTAACGACCTAGGATTGGGAGATATTGTTAGATGATGATGATGATGATGATGATGATGATGATGATGGAGGATGATGATGATGATTAAATAAGAGACAAAGCCATATTAGGTGTTTTATTTTCTATTCAGATATGTGAACTGCCTGCCTGCCTGTATACACATATATATACATTAAAGGCAATAACTTTTATAAAATTTGTATCAATACAAATTGATAACTTTTTGATTTGGCTTTTTTGAAACACTTTAGATGCACTTTTACTGTAACTTCTACAAATGCCAGGATGATTATTACAAGCAGACCAATTTGGTATTTGGTTCCTTGATTTTTCTAAAACTCCAGGGATGTTAGGTATTTGTGATATTTAATTTTTAAAATCTTATCTTACAGAGAAAATACTGTTCTCTTTGATATAAGGAGTTATTTATACTTGCATTTTTACTCAGGCAATTATAAACTAAAGGTGAGTCTGCATATTCTGAGTCCTTCGGGAGAAGGGCGGTATAAAAATCTAATAAAATAAATAAATAAATAATAAATAAATAAATTTCATTACTCATATGTTATCTACCAGCAGAGGCTTAAAACAAAGTGTGAATTGAGCATACATGCCATTGCACTATTCCATTTCAGCTTAAGTAACAATATGCAAAGTATAGGAAAATAGTAAGCGGTAGTAAGAAAAAATGGTTTTAAGAAAAAAGTAATATAATAATAATAATAATAATAATAATAATAATAATAATAATAATAATAATAATAATAATAATAATAATAATAATAATATTTTAATTTGTATACCGCCCTTCTCCCGAAGGACTCAGGGTGGTGCACAGCCAGAATAAAAATACAAAGAAAAACAATACATATAATATTAAGAACACCCCTTAAAAACTTATTCAATTGGCCAAAAATTTAAAATATAATAACACCCTATAAAAAATTTACAAAAATTTAAAACCCATAAAAACAAATTAAAAATTTTAAAATCAAGCCAGTCCAGCTAAACGGAATAAATAGGTTTTAAGTTCGCGGTGAAAGGTCCGAAGGTCGGCTAGTTGACGAAGTCCAGGGGGAAGTTCGTTCCACAGGGTAGGAGCCCCCACAGAGAAGGCCCTCCCCCTGGGGGCCACCAGTCGACATTGTCTGGCTGACGGCACCCTAAGGAGTCCCTCTCTGTGAGAATGCACTGGTCGCTGGGAGATAGAAGATGGCAGTAGACGGTCCCGTAAATATCCTGGTCCTAAGCCATGGAGTGCTTTAAAGGTGGTCACCAATACCTTGAAGCGCACCCGGAAGACAACAGGCAGCCAGTGCAGTCTGCGCAGGATGGGTGTTACATGGGAGCTCTGAACCGCTCCCTCTATCACCCGCACAGCTGCATTCTGGACTAACTGGAGTCTCCGGGTGCTCTTCAAGGGGAGCCCCATGTAGAGAGCATTGCAATAGTCCAAGCGAGAAGTTACGAGAGCATGAGTGACCGTGCATAGGGCATCCCGGTCCAGGAAGGGGCGCAACTGGCGAATCAGGTGAACCTGATAAAAAGCTCTCCTGGAGACGGTCGTCAAATGATCTTCGAAAGACAACCGTCCATCCAGGAGAACGCCCAAGTTGCGCACCCTTTCCATAGGGGCCAATGACTCGCCCCCAACAGTCAGCCGCGGCTGCAGCTGACTGTACTGGGGTGCCGGCATCCACAGCCACTCCGTCTTGGAGGGATTAAGCTTGAGCCTGTTCCTCCCCATCCAGACCCGTACGGCTTCCAGACACCGGGACAGTACTTCGACAGCTTCATTGGGGTGGCCTGGGGTGGAAAAGTACAGCTGTGTATCATCAGTGTACAGTTGGTATCTCACCCCAAAATCACTGATGATCTCACCCAGCAGCTTCATATAGATGTTGAACAGGAGAGGCGAGAGAATCGATCCCTGCGGCACCCCACACATGAGGCGCCTCGGGGTCGATTTCTGCCCCCCTGTCAACACCGTCTGCATCGGTGTTGTAAAGTAAAGGAAAGTAAATGTAAATTTTGCTACACCAAAACTACTTCTCTATACTTTTCTACCTTTAGAACAAGCTTGTTTCTTTTACATCCATATATGGATTCAGATAATACCTTTCATTCATTAAATTTATTTATTTATTTATTTATTTTTGTCACAACAATATACATAAACATCACACAAAATGGTTATATAGTATATAAACATATAAATGAGGAAATATGAGGAAGTATAAGCATATATGTATTAGAATTTAAAAAAAACCAATAGGACAGGAACAGTAGGTACGTTTGTGCTCTTATGCACGCCTCCTATAGTCCTCTTAGGAATGGGGTGAGGTCAATAGTAGAAAGTTTTTGGTTAAAGCTTTTGGGATTATGAGAAGAGACCACAGAGTCAGGTTTCTCATTTTCCTCTTCCTCTTGTTCTCTTTCAGAATCTCTTCTATTTCATATAGTTGCAACTGTCTCAGTTTCCCCTTTCCACTGAACACATGTGCTCTTCTTTCCTGTATTTTCCAGTAATGTATATCCTGTTTCCCCCCCAAATAAGACATCCCCTGATAATAAGCCCAATCGGGCTTTTGAACACATGGCAATAAGGTCAAGCATTTATTTCAGGGTTCAAAAAAATATAAGACAGGGTCTCATTTTCGGGGAAACACGGTATTACTTATACTAGTTATTCATTTTTGGATTCAATCCACATCCATTTATTAGCTATTCATTCTTGATCCTATCTCTTTTTGTTTTATCTTACATACTTAAATAATCCATTTTTCTTGCATTCAATTTGCTTTTACATTTCTCCCGACATACCCAATGTCACTTGGGGGGGGGGGGCACACCAAAAGCAGAATCGGAATAAAATCTAATCAATGCAATATAATAAAATGACAGATCATCAAAAATCATAATCCTAAGGGAGTCAGATGAGGTCAAAGGTTGCTATTTGGGAAGATAAAAATCCTTCTGAAATTCTTCTGATTCTGCCTGGTTTTTTTTTCAGTCTTTGTAACCAGGAGAATCCTGGCAAGATATAATTATATCACTGGTCCCTTCACCCTTAGGCAGATGGAAATGGGCTTAACTTGCTCAATATAGCTAAGCAGTGTTTGTGCAGACACTTGCAGAGAGTGCTGTGGTACACTTGGCTTTTCCAAATTTTCCCTCTGTTTTCTGAGTGGGCAACATTCAAATTCTATATTCTGATTGACCAGATTTTCAGGTTTGCATAGTGTAATTGGTTGAGGGTGAGGGACAGAATTGCACTAGTGGCCAAATACAATTTTGTCCTACCATAATATTGACTGAGTTAACATTGTCATACTCTGTGAGCTTGGTTTCTTGCTTGCAGACATTTCATTATCCAAGTAGATAAGCTCTTCAGTATTAAAAAAAGAGTGGGGTTTGCTCTCTGTTTATAGCTTCCCTTGCCAATGTTGGTAAAATGTTGTTTTTCTCCTTGGTAGTTCCTTGATTAGGATGTTGTTAGCATGAACTAGCATGTTTATCCATTATTGTGCCATTATCTTTGATATAATTAATTGTGTTCTGTGAACTAGGCCCATGCTACAATGTAGCTGTTTTTTATCTTCTTGTTCATATGCAGATACCTTGATGCAAGAATCATTTAAAAAGACACACACACACAAACACACACACACACACACACACACACACACACACACACACGTACCACTAACTAAAAAGAGATTATTTCCAGGTACATCCCTTCCTATACACCTGTCTACCATTTTTTACTTTCATTTGTCCCACACTGACTTCCTGAATAATATTTTTAAATAGATTGATAGAAATGCAACTGAGCCATTTATCCCTTATCATGGAAAGAAAAGGCAGGGGAAGCTTATCTGCTTTGGACAGGAATTATTAGCCTTGATGTAGTGACAAACTAAGCTTAATGTATCCTCAAAGTTGATAGCTGGGGTGGGGGAGGAAACACAGAGGAAGTACTAATATGCTTTTTTCCTAGAGAAAAGGTGGGATGTAAATGAAATCAATGCAATAAATAAAGCAACTTTTGGGAGTCATAGGTATATTTAGAATTTCAAATTTTTATCCTGGTTAGACACTCAAAGTGGCTGGTCTACTGAACAGGACTGCCTGTTCACAAACTCACAGTCAAAATATATATGACCAGTCACAAAATGTTCCTTTATGAAGAGAGAAACTGGTGAAAATAAAAGAAAAATAATTGTCTCAAGAACAAAAGTACAAGACAAAGACCTAAACTTCAAAACATAAATCTGTACCACAGTCAGTGGCTCCACTATCCATATTATGTGCGTCCAAGAAGGACCCTGTCCTAATTCTGCATTACATGTTTGTTTGTTTTTTTATTTGTTTTTTTATTACTTTTTTTACAAAAAACAAACAAAAAAAATACATTATTACACCCTTGTGTTTTACATAAAAGGAAGATTTGGGTCTTCGGATATATCCTCATGATTGCCAAAATCCACGTTCTCGAGGTACAGGTACTGAAGCGTCCAATGTTCCAAGCGCAAAGTCCACAAATGGTTTCCAAGTCTTCCAGAAAATATCTTCTTTATACACACCACTTCTAATTTTAATATCACATGTCATTTTATCATTTAAAGCTAATTTCCACATTTCAGAATTCCACTCTTCTATTCTAAAAATCACATCTAGTTTCCAATATCTAGCTATTATAATTCTACCTATTATAATCATAATTCTAATCAATTCTTTTTCATATTTTGTTAATTCTATTTCCTTAATTACCAACAATAATATAGTTTCCACTCTCAATGTTATTACTTTCCTCATTATTTCAAATATCATTTTCTCCAATTGTTGCCAAAACTTTTTAACCTTATCACAATTATACCACATATGTACATAAGTCCCCAATTCCATCTCACATCTCCAACATTTTTACTAATTTTTATCCATTTGTGACAATCTTACTGGAGTCAAATACCATTTCAAACAACTTTATAATTGTGCTCTTTAATCCTTATAGATAAAGTTCTCATAATTCTACTCTTCCAATTCACATTCCAATCTGACTCTGGTATTTCAATATTAAGATCTTTTCCCAATTTGTCCTCATCACTCTTTGTAATTTTTCATCAGAATTTATAATCTTATAAACCCTACTAACGAGTCCCTTTAGCCCAATTTCATCTTTCATAATCCGAGATACTAAATATTCAAATTCAGTTTCACATCTATTTATCGAATAATTTTCCTTTAGTTTTTGTCCATTTTCTATCTGTATTTTTTCATTCAGCACGCTTTTGTGCTGAAAACGCCCCTCGGCTTATACTGAGTTCACGCCTCGGAACCCCCGCACAGGAGGGGTACCGAACGGACTCCCATGGGAGGACGGGAGCGGGCCCGCCGAGGTCTCGCGGGATTTGTCGCCCAGGCCGCCCCATTCCCGTGTCTGGTGGGCGGACGCGCAAACTTGGCGGACTGTGCATTGGCGGGAAGCCCTGGTGGTGCAGTGAGAGGGCTGGGCAGGGAGCCGCCAGCCTTCTCGGCTGAGGGAGGGAGGGTTTCCGATCACCGCCGCGCTGAGAGCTCAGTGTCAGAGGTCATTCCATCGAGATGGCGCCTCTCCGCTTGCTGAGCCCGCTGGGCTGCTGCCGCCGCCGCTCCTTCCTCAGCCTCCGGGCCGCGCAGCAGCCGCTCAGGCCGACTCGCAGCTCATCACGCGCGCGCGATTCGGGCAGGAGGAGTCGGGCTCGCTCTGTGGCGGTGGCGCCGCCGCCGCCGCCACCACCGCCACAAAGATTCCTGAATCCTCAAATCTGATACTGCCAGTGCCTGAGCTTCTGAACAAGGCTGAGGAACCATTGCAGCCAGCTCAAGCATTAAAGATTCATGGAATGACCTTTTCTTCTGCTTTAATCTGTCGCGATATGATCAAATGTTGCTTTCTTAATTAACAAACAATGCAGCAACTCAGAGCAATGGCCAAGTCAACCAGAAAAAATTCTCCTGTCGTCATTGTTGCTACAGATGTTCAGGCAACAGAGAGAAACCCTCCTCAGCCAAGGACTGCACCGCATGCATAGCCTGGCGGAGTTACTGCAGCTCACCCCGCCCCAACTGGTGGTGTTGGGGCAGCAGCTGCGCTTTCTAGCAAAAGGTCGCTCGCCCAAAACTCCTCGCCTTCTCCTGGGAAGGGCTGGATGGCTAGCCGGGAAGGGTTGAATAAGCAAGCCAACCTCCTCCTCCTCCTCCTCCCCCAAGAAGAGCGTTCTGGAAGAGAGAGAGAGAGAAAGGAGGGCCGTTCCTCCCTTCTTTCATTCTTTCTTCTCCTCCGTGCTTCAGAAGCTGGGCGTGTGTGCGCCTAGTCCCCTTCTGTTCCGTGGCGCTGGAAGAGAGAGAGAGAGAAAGGAGGGCCGTTCCTCCCTTCTTTCATTCTTTCTTCTCCTCCGTGCTTCACCGTGCTGGGCGACCTGGAGCAGCTGCTCTTCAGCCAGATGCTCGGTGAGTCAGCCGTCCCTTCCTTCCGTGGGGTCTGCCTTGCTGGTGAAGGTTATTGGGGCTTTTGAGCAAGGGAGGAGGAACGCGAGCCTTTCAAGGCTGGCATTCCGGGATTTCCTTTGTTTAGAGCTGGGAATCCTCCTTCCCCTTTGCACTCCCTCCTCCCTCCTCTCTCTCTCTCTCACACACACACACACACACAGACTTCTAAAGTCGATTGGCACAATGCTAAGCAAACACAGCAGTGGGTCAAGGGTGAAGAGCTAGGAACCTGGCAGGTGAAAGGTTGAGCGACATGAAGGCAAAGACCACAATTGTTTTAAGAAAGAAGCTTTAGCAGGAGGGGGATGGGAGGGTGTTTTAAGTTTTGGCAAACAGCCAGGCCAACTGTATTGGAGAAGGTCACACAACTGGCCTTAACATTTTAGCTGCTGTCTTTTCCTCACACTTGGGTTTAATGATATTAGAGATCCTTATTGCCCTGCCAAAAAAAAAAAGAGCCACCCAACGTCTATGAAAATTAACCTTCTCTGCCAAGAGACACTGTGCAGGGTATTTTCACTATTGGTGTGCATACAGGCTTAGATTTGTGCTGGGTTCTTAGTGCTTAGAGCACTGACCTTCAGAGGCACCCTGGTCCCTTGGAAGCTAAAGGAGGACTCATTTTCATGCTTGCAGTTGTATTGTCAATTTCTGTGAGACAATGTTGTTGAAGTAACTCACTCACTCATTCATTCATTCATTCATTCATTCCTTGTGTGTCCAATCACACTTAGCCAATAAAATTCTATTCTATTCTATTCTATTCATTCATTCATTCATTTTATTTTGTCAAATACATATTAAATAATTATATAAATATAAGCATGAATTGAATACATAAAGGAATACAACTAAAGGGAACATTAGGACAGGGACGGTAGGCACGCTGGTGCTCTTATGCACGCCTTACAGACCTCTTAGGAATGGGGTGAGGTCAATACTAGATAGTCTTTGGTTAAGGCTTTGGGGATTTTGGGAAGAGACCAGAGTCAGGTAGCACATTCAGGCATTAACAACTCTGTTACTGAAGTCACATTTTCTGCAATCTAGATTGGAGAGGTTCACTTTAAGTTTGAATCTATTGTGTTCTCGTGTATTGTTGTGGTTGAAGCTGAAGTAGTCATTGATAGGAAGTACATTGTAGCAGATAATTTTATGAGCTATGCTCAGGTCATACCAAAGGTGGCGTAGTTCTAAATTTTCTAAAGCTGGGAATCCTCCTTCCCCTTTTGCACTTTTATTGTTTTCGTTCAAATAAATATTCATGTTATTTTACTTGGCTCTATCTTTATTTTTACATTGACCAGTAGCTGCCTCATTTCCCACCTCTATACTGAGTCAATAGTTTTCCCAGTTTTGTGGTAAAATTAGGTGCCTCGGCTTATATTCGGATCATACTCGAGTATCGGTAATAATTTTCAATAATTTCTATATTTATTTATTTATTTATTTATTTATTTATTTATTTATTTATTTATTTATTTATTTATTTATTTATTTATTTATTTATTTATTTTGTCACAACATCATACAAAAGATTATATCCGGAATTAAAATTTTAACAAATTTGTTCCACATTTTACTTAATCCCTTTAACCAATAACTTCTACTTACACATTTTAAATTTGCTTTATCTAAAAACCACCTTGATCCAAATTTCTCTATATTTATTTATTTTTATTTATTTATTTTGTCACAACATCATACAAAAAGATTATATAGTATATACACATATAAACATATATAGGAAGAAGAAAAGAAAAACAATAGGACAGGATCACTTTTTCCTTATACATTATGGTCCTCTTAGGAATGGGGTGAGGTCAATACTAGATAGTCTTTGGTTAAGGCTTTGGGGATTTTGGGAAGAGACCAGAGTCAGGTAGCACATTCAGGCATTAACAACTCTGTTACTGAAGTCACATTTTCTGCAATCTAGATTAAGCGGTTTACATTAAGTTTAAATCATGGTTCTTGTATTATTGCAATTAAAGCTGAAGTAGTCTTTGACAGGAAGGACATTACAATAGATGATTCTGTGAGTTAAACTTAGGTCTTGTCGAATGAGTTCAGTTTTCTAAGCCTAGGATTTCAAGTCTGGTGGGATAAGGTATTTTGTTGTTTTCAGAGGAATGGAGAACTCTTCTTGTAAAATATTTCTGGACACGTTCAATTGTATTGATGTCAGAGATGTGGTGAGGTTCCAAACAGTGAGCTGTATTCTAGAATTGGTCTAGCAAATGTTTTATATGCTCTGGTTAGTAGTGTGGTGTTTTGGAAAGAAGCTACGCAAAATTAGGTTTACAACTCTTAGAGCTTTTTGCTATAGTTGTGGGCTTTGGCATAGATCATTTGACATGAAAACTCCAAGGTCTTTAACGGGATTCGTCTGTGGTAATGTCCATCTAGTATGTACTTAGTTTTAGAGTTCTTTTTCCTATGTAAGACTGAGCATTTGCTGGTTGAAATTTGGAGCTGCCAATTTTAGACCAAGCGGTTAGATGGTCAAGGTCGTTTTGAATGATAGAAGTGTTGTCTGTGGTGTTAAATAGTTTGACATCGTCAGCAAAGAACACAATTACTTGAGATATGGTCACAAAGATCATTAATGTATAGAATAAAGAGTGTTGGTCCAAGGCTGCCTTGAGGACACTCTTGACAGGAACAGGATTTGATAAAGCATTGCCAATTTTGACCACTTGTTGTCTGTTAGACAGAAAAGCAGATATCCATTTGTGGAGGGTCCTGAGATGCCATAGGATGTTAGTTTGAGAAGTTTATCGTGTACTACTGAGTCAAAAGCTTTGCAGAAGTCTATAGATTGCATCTATTGATTTGCCTTGATCTAGATTTGAAGTCCATATGTTTTGCAGTGGAGAAGTTGTAAGTTACATGATAACTTTTCCTGAAACCAAATTGTTTGTTGGAGAGTAGGTTGTTAGTTTCTAAGTGTGAGGTAATGGATTGATTGATGATAGATTCCATGACTTTGCAGGTGGCCGCAGCAAAGGAGATCGGTCTGTAGTTTTAAGCTGGGGTCTCCTTTTTGAAGATGGGATGACTGTGGCTAGTGACCAAAGTTTGGGAAGAGAACTGGTAGTAAGCTTTATCAAAGATAATACTTAGGGTTCAGCTATATTAATGGAAAGTTTTTAAGAAATATGCACATAGACCATCAGGTCCAATAGAAAGCGATGGTTTTAAGTTGTGAAGAGCTTTACCAACGTTGTCTTCTGAAATCTATATGAGTTAAATCATCATAGTCATTGCTGGTTCGTTTGTGGAATGTTGGATATGTGTTATCGGAGTTAACATAAACTGAGCCAAGGAAAATGTTGAAGAGGTTTGCTTTGACTGTTTCGTCATTGCATTCTTTGTTGTTAGAATCTTTTAGTGGTGGGATGGATCTTGAATCTTTAAGTTTACTGTTGACAAAATTATAAAAACGATTGGAATTTGTCGTAGAAGGTTTTCTTCTTGCTTGGTGTGGTAATTTGTGCATTCAGTTTTATTTGGTTGCATATGTTTCTGTAACGGTTTCTGAAGTTTGTAACATAGCCTTTTTGTTTCTTTCAGAGGATTTTTTTTGATTGAAGCTTTTTATTGATATGGGTAGTTTGTTTTTCTTGGACATGGTAGTCATTCGTGGTACATATAATTTAATGACTCTATTGATTTCAAGTAGGAAGATTCTATAGAGGTCATCATTATGCAGGTTGCAAACAGATTTTGCCAGTTCAGAAGTGAAAGATCGTTGTTTATAAAATCGTAATTGGCTTTTCTTGAAGTTGTAGTTGGGAGTTCTGGTGTTATGGATTTAAGTATGGACGTATATTCAATCAATCATGCAGTGGTCACTGTTTGAAAAGGTTCTTTAATTTGTATTCCGTAAATTGAGTTTGGATTGTTGCAGAAGATGAGGTCAAGGCAGTTGTTGAGTCTTGTATTGTTAGTTACAAGTTGTTCAAGACCTAGGTTTGTAACAGCGTTGTATAGTGTAGTATGGATTGGGTCAGTTGAACATTCATTGGTTGTCCAGTTAATGAGAGGTAGATTTAAGTCACCAAGGAAGATAAGAGGTATGGGCAAGAGGTAGTCCATGTTAGCATTGAGGTTAGCATATTTGCGTGGGTAATGTCATAGTCGGGGCTCTGTAGCATAGTAAGAATCAAAATAGTGTCAAGGGATAGGTCATACTATAGTTTTCAGGAAGAGAGAGTTTGTGCTACTTGGATATTTTTAGATTCAGTGTCTTTTGTAAAGATAGCCACTCCACCACCTCTTGGTTTTGATCTGATCGATAGACTTGATATTCTTTGTTTGAGATAATGGAGTCAGGAAGGATGAATTCAGCCATGTTTCACAAACAAAATGATATCAAATGTGCCACTGTTTAATAAGAGGATAAATTCAGGTAATTTGTTGACTATGCTTCTTGCATTTATCAATTTGCATTTGAGATCTGATATGATTGGTGTTGAAGAGGTAAGGCGTGCATACCTAGTTTTGGTGTTAGTAGGTTTTGTGGACAATAGATGGTTGTATAGATGGTTGGATGGTAGTTTGGGTGTTTGGATGGATGGTTGTTTGGATGGATGGTTGGTTGGATGGCTGTTTGGATGGCTGTTTGGATGGCTGGTTGGATGGCTGTTTGGATGGCTGCTTGGATGGCTGCTTGGATGGCTGTTTGGATGGTTGGTTGGATGGTTGGTTGGATGGCTGTTTGGATGGTTGGTTGGATGGCTGTTTGGATGGCTGTTTGGATGGATGGTTGGTTGGATGGCTGTTTGGATGGCTGTTTGGATGGCTGCTTGGATGGCTGGTTGATTGTTATGGGTGATTTTATGATTTTTGATTGCAGGTTTTATTTTTTATGCAATCAGCATGGTAGTCGATGTATAGGTTGGATTCACCATTGTCTTGTCTTCTTTTAAGTTCTGTGCGAAGTTCATCCCTTAACTCTAAGTCTCTCCAATAGTTATCTTCACCTTTAAGTATTTTTACCACTATCCGGATACCATACGCACAGTAATAATTAAATAATTTGGGGATTCCTAATCCACCTTCCTTTTGATTTTGATACCACATTTTCTTCACTAATCTAGGTCTTTTGCCACATTGCAAATTTATCCAGTTTTTCTGCCTTCAATATCTTTCTCTGTCAAATTTAGTGGTAGCATCTCGAATAAAAAAGTTGAACACAACATCATCTTACACATTGCAATTCTACCAAACCAAGACAACTTTAAAATTTTATATTTATCTATCTTCTTCTCAATTTCTTAATCTCCACATCATAATTAAGTTTTCTTCTTTAACCTTGTGAAAGCACTATACCCAAATATTTCAATGTGTTTTAATCCTTATCCCAAATTTATTATTCTCAGACTCATTACCATTACTATCCATCAATAATTCTGACTTTGACCAATTTACTTTCAATCCTGTCATTTCCTCAAATTCTATCAAATGCTTATATATCTTTCAGATCTTCTCTACATTTTCAAAATAATTAAAGTATCATGACAAATTTATCTTATATTATATCCTTGTAATTCTTCATCTTTTCTATCATTTTGTCAATATCATAGCCAATAAAAATAATGTTACAGGGACATCCTTGTCTCGTACCAGCTTCTAATTTTATCTCTTGTTAATAACATTCACCTTCACTCTTGCACTGCTCTTTTGTACAATTTGAAATAACATATAAACTTATTACCAAAACCTAAAGCCTCACAATTACTTTAATTGTTTCCCATTATACAGAATCAAAAGCTTTAAAATATCCAATGATACTATACCAATTTTATCACCATTATATTCAACATCTATAATATTTAATACTCTTCTAATATCACTCATTTATCTACCCACAACCTACTTGATTATAACATATCTATCTATAAATCTATTTAATCTATTACTTATAATAGCAGTAAATATCTGCATCCTGATTAATTAAAGAAATGGGCCGATACTCAATCCTTTCTTTTATTCAAAAGTTTTATTAGTCAAAAGGTTTATACAAATACATATCAGGTATAAATTTTCATTTTCTTATCTAAAATAAAATTTTACTCAAATTTTTAACACATACAACAGCCATAAGGCAAGCAGGTGACCTGGTAGCTAAGTTTGCAAATTTTAAATGTAATAGAAGAGTCAAAATAAACAGAATATTCAAAGAGAATAAAACCAACACAATCCCAAATATCTTTATCACTTCCTAGTTTTGGATCTCAGAACTCTGGGTTCAATGACCCAACTCCAGGGCATAACAGCGGCAGCCGCTAGCCCCATGATCTATAACCTCCTTCTTCAATTCCTGGGTCATCTGATTCCAGGAAGGCTTTGTGTTCCTCCACATAGGCCGTAGCCTCCATGTTATACTGATTTTTTTTTTCATGCCCTGAATCATCAATCCCTCTGGCATCAGCCATCTGAAAATACAATTTGCTTGACAAAATAATATTTCTTTCTTTTTCACGTACCTGTCTGGAATCTGCCTCAGAATGGCTATCTCCTGCCCCTGTAAATCAGTGCCCCACTCCTATGTTTTCTAAATTTCATCTCGCTCTTCTCACAAATTTGACATGAACCTCTCTGGGAACTGCATATGCGTACATATAATTAACTCTATAAACTCGATCCACATCCCAATTCATGAAATCAACACCTCTCCCAAGAAATTCTCCCAACAATTTAGTCACAACATCTCAAGTCTTCTTGGTCCACTTCTTCCAAATTTTGAAACCTAAGGAAATAAGACATTTTATCCATCTGTAGTCCAAGCACAGCATTGCCTGTCGCTCTCTCTTTTCTGCACTGCCCGATCTCACCCTCCAAACCTTCCACTTTCTGCTTGTTTTCTGCTGAAACTTGTTGAGTATCCTTTAAATCCTTTTGGATAGTCACAATTTCTGCTCTTATTTCATCAATTTCTTGTCCATATTAGATAACTTTTCCAAAATTCTTCCATCTCTCCAGCAGTTGGTCTCTGACCTTTGCCATTAAGGAAAAAAATACAAAATCCTCAGGCAGGCATATCCTTGTAATTTCTGGATCCACCAGGGGCACTCACAGGAGCAACGAGTCCAGAGTACAGTTAGTCAACCAGGAAGTCAAGGGAAGTGATGTCATCAAAATTCTCATAGTGAAGGCAAGGGACGCCACCACTGTCAGGAGGGGGCCTCAAACCTTCCCTCCTAAATTTCTCCATCACCTCTTCTCTCCAGAGCTCCAAAACCGTAATCTTCTTATTTTAAGTTCTCCTCCAGAATAATGTTTCCAACCGCAGGGGAGAAAAATCCGGAGCAGTCCACCAGTATATTCTTTCTCCTATTCTCCGCTCTGTTCACCACCAGGCTGCTGCAGATAAATAATGCTTCATCACAGCGCCCAGGCATTTTAAAATAATGGCTGTGTACCTAAGCCTAGACGCGCCAGCATCGGTCCCCACAGTCCTGTATGTCTTAGACTATATTCTCAGGTGTCCTTTTAACATCTATTTATTCCGCTGAGGCAAATTCCAGATCTGCTCCGCTGATATGTCGTCTGACTCAATCCTTTCTAAATCTTTATCTGGTTTAGGAATTAGGATATCAGTCTATTCCATGACAGTACTTCCCACCATGTAATATTCCATTGAATAATTTTGCAATCTTGGTATTATTAATTCTTTAAATTCTTTATAAAACTCAACAGGTAATCCATCCTCACCTGGAGCTTTCCCTAATTTTAATTTTTGTATTATTCCATTAATCTCATCTTGTGTTATATCTTCTTCCATCAATTCCTTATATGTTTGATCAATTTTCACCACATACTTTTCTAAATAGCTTTGCAATTTTCCCCGATTAATTGGTTTCTTTGAATATAGATTCTGAAAAAAATTTCTAACCACTTCACATTTCTCTAATTTTTTATAACATCTTATACCTCTATCATCTATCAAAAATTTCTCTTCTCTCTTTTATCTTTCGCCATCTTTGCCAATAATTTAGAATTTCTATTACTAAATTCAAAAATTCCTATTTAAAATCTCAAATTTCTTTTACTAACTCTGTATCTTCTTCTATCATTTTATTTCTTAACATATTAAGCTCCTGAAGAATTTTTTTTCTTTAGTAAGCAAAATTGATTTTCCAATTCTTTAATCTGATTTTATCTCTTTCCATTTTAATTTTATAATTTTTATATTTCCTACTTGATAATTTAATACTCTCCTCTAAACACTTTCATCGCATCCCAAACAATTTCAAATTTAACCTCCCGTTATCATTTAATCTCCAACTTTCCTCCAATTTTTAAGTATCCATTTTTATCCTTTTCATTTTTATACAATTTCTCATATCTCCAATAGCTTCTTTTTTCTCAAAATTAAAATCTAAGTCCACCATAACTTCTGCATGATCAGAATCTTTAAAAATTCCCACATCTACCTTATCCACATTATTCAACAAATCTTTAGAAAGAAAATATAATCAATTCTAGAATATGTATTATATATCTTAGAGAAAAAGTATACTCTCTCAATTCCTTTAACCTCTCTCCACATCATCCACGCCGTTTCAAGCATCCATATTTAAAATCCCCATTTTATTTGCTCCTCCACAGCGGGTGGGATTAGTACTGTCTATTTTATCTCTGATTAAATTAAAATCCCCAGCCACAATTACTTTCCTACACTTTCATTCTCCAAAATTTTGTTATTTTTCAAGAAATTCTCTTTGTTTTCATTCGGTAAATATAAATTAACAAGTGTCACTTTTCCTCATTAAGATTTCCAACAATTATTACATATCTTCCATCTTCATCCAAAATTACCTTATGTTTTCAAAGTACACCCTATCTGATATCAGTGTTGCAACTCCTCTAGCTTTTGAAGTTCCAAATGCTTTTCATATATTTGCATACCTTTTATATACATTCTATTTGAATCTTCAGATTTCTGATGGGTTTCTTGTAAAATAAAATGTCTGGCAAATCCTTTTAATCTTAAATCCAATCTTCTTCTTTTAATCTGATTCCCTGTACCCTTCACATTCCATGACATTATTTTTATAACTCCCATTTAAAATATAAATTTTTTAATCCTATCCCCGCATCTTCCTTTCTGTGCCCACCACCCGACATTAAACTACCATATTTAACATATAAACAACAATAAGAAAACAGAAAAAAAACAAAAAACAAAACAAACAATAAAGTACAAACAATCTTCTTCCCCCACATCCTCATCGGTTTCGCCTCTATAAAGAGAATGGGGGAGAGGGGACATGCCAATGTCCGGCCACTTCTTTGGGCTGTCTATTTAAATTCATCACTCAAAAAAAAGATAGCGATGACCGCATTCAACCGTATTTTCCAAGACTCTTATCTGCTTCTTCTCTTACTGTATCCTCCGACTCTTCTTCTGTTCAACCAACACAGGTGATATTTCTTTCCTCTTTAACCCTTTGAGTCTTGCCCTCCAATGGCCCCTTTTCTTCTTCTGGGATTGATGTTTCCATGTTCCACCCATCTGAAGCATTTGATCTTTTATCTCCATTAAATCCTCCATCTCAATCAGTCCAAGCTCCGTAAATATAATAATGCATCTATATCTGGGGTGATTGTACGCATCCTTCCTTTATAAAAAATTTCAATTGTTGTGGTGGCCTCAATTGTATTTAATTCCATTATCTCTCAAAACTTTTGTAATTGGTTTTAAAAAATCTCCATGCCCTTTCTTCTCTTGATATATCCGGGAAGACTTGAATAGTCTTCCTTCAAACTCAAAGCATCTCCCAACTCTCTCACCTTGGCCATAACTTCCAACTTATCACCAAGATTTGCGAACCTGACAAGCACATTCCTGTTAGAACCATTTTGCCTTCTATATCCAATTCTAAAACACTTGCCAGGTCTGCTATTGTGAACGTAAGTTGCGTATCCAAATCATTAATCCATTTCAGAACCCGCTGTTTCAATTTATCCTCCTTTCTTCTGAGATTCCTCTGATAACCAAATTATATTTCCTCATCTCTTCTTCCAAAAGACAAATTCTCTTATCTTGCTGCTCATTTTATAAAATATTTTACCAATTTGCCGATCTACTTTTACCTCATGCACATGCATCTGCTCCATTTCATCTTTAATCATTATCATTTCCTCTTTTTTTTTAAAGTTTTCATTCATCTCTTGCTTTAAATTCTGCATTTCAGATGTCAGTTTCAATGTCAAATTATCTATACGCTCTGATAGTCCTGCTATTTTTCCCCAATTTTATTTAAAGCTGCAGCAAGTTGCTGCGTTCTGAAAGTTGTTGAGTCATTTTGAAAAAAACCAAAAAATTTCCCAAACTAAGATTCCAAACCAATTTTACAGAGGGTCTTAGTGAAGATCAAAGGACGACTGTCTTTTAATTGAAGCGGCGGCTTATTTGCACTGTTATCTCTCAAGTTCAAGGATACTCACAAAGAAACACAAAACTTCACAGCTAACATTAATCAGCGCCATTTTCCTCCACGTCAGCAAAGCAGAAAGGAAGACAAACCAACTTAAAACGAAGCAAAATCCTTTTTTTCTGTAATATAAACAAGCTATTAATTTGCTCTCAAGAGAAAAAAAAATAAAGAAAAAAAAATTAGCTCAGTAAATCCTCTTACTGCCAAACAATCCAATAAAAAGTCAGTTTCTCTTCTCTTCAATTAAATTCTCTTGAACTTCAAGGCTCAAAAAAAAATTCTTCTCATTATCAAATTCAGTCCTTAATATTCACTCCTTAGCCTCAGCAATAGAAAAAAATTTTTTAACACAGAACACGATAGTTAATTTTGGAAAAACAAAACACAGCAATTTATTCCAACTTATCTTGTCTGCCGGCTCGGTCAACCCACGCTGTAAAACTCCTTAATTCAAGCCGTTTCAGATGACCTACCAGTTTTAAATTCAATCCTTAACACTTTCACTTCATGATTTATTAACTTTCATCCATAACAGTGCATTCCAAACGGCATAAATTCTCATAAATCTTCATTAATAAGCCATGTGAAGTGAAGGAAAGGTCCTTACCCCACCACAGTCATGGCCACGCCCCCCCTGCATTACATGTTTGAAAGGGAGACAGTATCCTGTTTATAGCCCTTAGATAGCAGTCAATATTTATATGATTGTAAATCTGTTCCAGGTATATAAGCACCAAGACAAAGTCAAGACATTAGTCACTCTTCAAGTTAAATCTTGAATCTGAAAATCAAAAAGGGGTGAGAAAAAGTAGAGACTGAGCAGTAAAGAACTTTCATATCTAGGCTGCAAAAATTCAGAAAGTTATTATATTGCCACAGTAAATCAGACTTAACTGGATTTTGCAGTCCAGATCTAATATTCCTACTAAATATATTAACTACTTCCAGTATTTGAGAGTGATAAAGCCTCAAACTATAAACTCATCTCAAATTGTGAGATTTATGCATTTTCCTTATTGACACAGGTGTTAGTTATTTAACAATGGGAATACCTGAGCCTATAAAATCTCTTCCTCTAGTGGGCTGTGCACATCACAGCCTGAATGTTCAAGTCCTTGGTGCATTATTAATCCATAATAACTAGTTCATTTGACTCAAATATTGTATTCTCCATAGCACCACTTTATCTGATTTCCTTGGTGTTTTGTGAGCCTGCAGATTTCTTCTTTTAATCTTCCACTTTCTTCTTCAGAAGAATCCTCACTGGGCTAAATCAGGAAGAGATCCTGGTGGGTAACAACAATTGAGTCCATCCATAGGAGAAGCAAGAAAGTGATTTGTACTGTAAGATGAAAGATAGAGGTCATACAATCAGAGCACCCAGAAGTAGTGTGGAATTATGTAGATGACATTAGAATAGTGAAATCTTACAATGGGCTTATATTGTTAATTAATACTAAGCACAACAAAAGGGCCTTCCACAGATATACATAATGAAGCACTATTATACCAGCTGTTTAGTGAAGATAAGAAAATGCTAACAAGTAAAAAAGCAGAACTGCTCAACTCTTCTTTTGACTCTGTTTTATCAGATTAACTTTATTCCATTTCATTTGTGTAACTTCTTTTGCAGATTATGAGAGTTTAGTAAATGTAATATAAGGTGACTATAGCTAAATATTTGACAAAGGACTAAAACTTATCATTGGTTAACCATAGGGAATGCTAGTAAAGACAAATCCATTTCCACCAAGTAGGAAGCAAAGGAAGTTATTGAGATGGGTGGTTCAGTGTTGACTTCAAAATGTAGAATTCAGACAACTATTCCTTTGTCCTAAGAAGAAGAATAGAATAGGAAAGAAAAGCTACTTAGAATTTAAAATATAAATTTTTAATCCTATCCCGCATCTTCCTTTCTGTGCCCACCACCCGACATTAAACTACCATATTTAACATATAAACAACAATAAGAAAACAGAAAAAACAAAAACAAAACAAACAATAAAGTACAAACAATCTTCTTCCCCACATCCTCATCGGTTTCGCCTCTATAAAGAGAATGGGGAGAGGGACGTGCCAATGCCGGGCCACTTCTTTCGGGCTGTCTATTTAAATTCATCACTCAAAAAAAAGATAGCGATGACCCGCATTCAGCTTCATATTTTCCAAGACTCTTATCTGCTTCTTCTCTTACTGTATCCTCACGACTCTTCTTCTGTTCAACCAACACAGGTGATATTTCTTTCCTCTTTAACCCTTTGAGTCTTGCCTCCAATAGCCCCTTTCTTCTTCTGGGATTGATGTTTCACGTATATTCCACCCATCTGAAGCATTTGATCTTTTATCTCCATTAAATCCTCCATCTCAATCAGTCCAAGCTCCGTAAATATAATAATGCATCTATATCTGGGGTGATTATGCATCCTTCCTTTATAAAAAATTTCAATTGTTGTGGTGGCCTCAATTGTATTTAATTCCATTATCCTCAAAACTTTTGTAATTGGTTTTAAAAAATCTCCATGCCCTTTCTTCTCTTGATATATCCAGGAAGACTTGAATAGTCTTCCCTTCAAACTTCAAAGCATCTCCCAACTCTCTCACCTTGGCCATAACTTCCAACTTATCACCAAGATTTGCGGACCTGACAAGCACATTCCTGTTAGAACCATTTTGCCTTCTATATCCAATTCTAAAACACTTGCCAGGTCTGCTATTGTGAGCGTAAGTTGCGTATCCAAATCATTAATCCATTTCAAAACCCGCTGTTTCAATTTATCCTCCTTTTCTTCTGAGATTCCTCTGATAACAAATTATATTTCCTCATCTCTTCTTCCAAAAGACAAATTCTCTTATCTTGCTGCTCATTTTATAAAATATTTTACCAATTTGCGATCTACTTTTACCTCATGCACATGCATCTGCTCCATTTCATCTTTAATCATTATCATTTCCTCTTTTTGCTTTGCAAAGTTTTCATTCATCTCTTGCTTTAAATTCTGCATTTCAGATGTCAGTTTCAATGTCAAATTATCTATACGCTCTGATAGTCCTGCTATTTTTTCCCCAATTTTATTTAAAGCTGCAGCAAGTTGCTGCGTTTCTGAAAGTTGTTGAGTCATTTTGAAAAAAACCAAAAAATTTCCCAAACTAGGATTCCAAACCAATTTTACAGAGGGTCTTAGTGAAGATCAAGGACGACTGTCTTTTAATTGAAGCGAGCGGCTTATTTGCACTGTTATCTCTCAAGTTCAAGGATACTCCACAAAGAAACACAAAACTTCACAGCTAACATTAATCAGCGCCATTTTCCTCCACGTCAGCAAAGCAGAAAAAGACAAACCAACTTAAAACAAAATCCTTTTTTTCTGTAATATAAACAAGCTATTAATTTGCTCTCAAAAAAAAAAATAAAGAAAAATTATCAGTAAAATCCTCTTACTGCCAAACAATCCAATAAAAGTCAGTTTCTCTTCTCTTCAATTAAATTCTTCTTGGCTGAATTAGTCAAAAAAAAATTCTTCTCATTATCAAATTCAGGCCTTAATATTCACTCCTTAGCCTCAGCAATAGAAAAAAATTTTTTAACACAGAACACGATAGTTAATTTTGGAAAAACAAAACACAGCAATTTATTCCAACTTATCTTGTCTGCCGGCTCGGTCAACCCACGCTGTAGAAACTCCTTAATTCAAGCCGTTTCAGATGACCTACCAGTTTTAAATTCAATCTGCTGGGCTGTTAACACTTTCAGTTCATGATTTATTAACTTTCATCCATAACAGTGCATTCCAAACGGCATAAATTCTCATAAATCTTCATTAATAAGCCCTGTGAAGTGAAGGAAAGGTCCTTACCCCACCACGGTCATGGCCACGCCCCCCCTGCATTACATGTTTGAAAGGGAGACAGTATCCTGTTTATAGTCCTTAGATAGCAGTCAATATTTATATGATTGTAAATCTGTTCCAGGTATATAAGCACCAAGACAAAGTCAAGACATTAGTCACTCTTCAAGTTAAATCTTGAATCTGAAAATCAAAAAGGGGTGAGAAAAAGTAGAGACTGAGCAGTAAAGAACTTTCATATCTAGGCTGCAAAAATTCAGAAAGTTATTATATTGCCACAGTAAATCAGACTTAACTGGATTTTTGCAGTCCAGATCTAATATTCCTACTAAATATATTAACTACTTCCAGTATTTGAGAGTGATAAAGCCTCAAACTATAAACTCATCTCAAATTGTGAGATTTATGCATTTTCCTTATTGACACAGGTGTTAGTTATTTAACAATGGGAATACCTGAGCCTATAAAATCTCTTCCTCTAGTGGGCTGTGCACATCACAGCCTGAATGTTCAAGTCCTTGGTGCATTATTAATCCATAATAACTAGTTCATTTGACTCAAATATTGTATTCTCCATAGCACCACTTTATCTGATTTCCTCCCTGCCTGGTGTTTTGTGAGCCTGCAGATTTCTCTTAACTTTAATCTTCCACTTCCTCTTCTTCAGATGAGGAATCCTCCACTGGAGGCTAAATCAGGAAGAGATCCTGGTGGGTAACAACAATTGAGTCCATCCATAGGAGAAGCAAGAAGGGGGGAGTGATGTTGTACGTGTAAGAGGTAGAAAGAGCAGAGGTCATACAATCAGAGCACCCAGAAGTAGTGTGGAATTATGTAGATGACATTAGAATAATGAAATCTTACAATGGGCTTATATTGTTAATTAATACTAAGCACAACAAAAGGGCCTTCCACAGATATACATAATGAAGCACTATTATACCAGCTGTTTAGTGAAGATAAGAAAATGCTAACAAGTAAAAAAGCAGAACTGCTCAACTCTTCTTTTGACTCTGTTTTATCAGATTAACTTTATTCCATTTCATTTGTGTAACTTCTTTTGCAGATTATGAGAGTTTAGTAAATGTAATATAAGGTGACTATAGCTAAATATTTGACAAAGGACTAAAACTTATCATTGGTTAACCACAGGGAATGCTAGTAAAGACGAATCCATTTCCACCAAATAGGAAGCAAAGGAAGTTATTGAGATGGGTGGTTCAGTGTTGACTTCAAAATGTAGAATTCAGACAACTATTCCTTTGTCCTAAGAAGAAGAATAGAATAGGAAAGAAAAGCTACTTAGAATTTAAAATATTCTTGGACTCTTCACCCTTTTCTTATTTTATTCTGAATCTAGGATTACCTAGGATTACCTCTTATCTTTTATACAGAACACAGCTTTAAAATATAGCTTAAATTTTAAAAAAAATACATCAAAGAGGGCAATAATACTTCAATAATTATGTTCTAACATCTGTAAGAAGGGACGCAGTGGCTCAGGGGCTAGGACGTTGAGCTTGTTGATCAAAAGGTCGGCAGCTCAGAGGTTCGAATCCCTAGTGCTGCCGTGTAATGGGGTGAGCTTCTGCCAACCTAGCAGTTTCGAAAGCACATAAAAATGCAAGTAGAAAAAATAGGGACCACCTTGGTGGGAAGGTAACAGTGTTCCATGCGCCTTTGGCATTGAGTCATGCTGGCCACATGACCATGGAGACGTCTTTGGACAGCACTGGCTCTTCAGCTTTGAAACGGAGATGAGCACCGCCCCCTAGAGTTGGGAACAACTAGAACGTATGTGTGAGGGGAACCTTGACCTTTACCTTTACCTTTAACATCTGTAACTGCAAATGTACAAGATCTCTATGTCACCAGTTATGATTGTCCCGCTGAGATTATTTTAGTCAAGCTTTATTTATGTCATTCCTTATCTTTGTGCCTTTATCTTTTGTTAATCTCTATCAACTTCTAACTGCAGGTTAAGACAAAACTATTGTCAAAACTATTAATCTATTTTTATATAAGCCAGCTGAATTTTATAAAGAGGATAAAGATCCAGGACACTGCAGATTAGAGAACATCCAAATACATTTGCCCATGACCAGAGTTACTGTTCAAAAGCTTATAAAAGCTTTTTTTTTTTAAATTTATTTATTCGTATTTCTATACCGCCCTATCTCCCTAAGGACTCAGGGCGGTGTACAGCCATATAAAAACATACAAATATACAAAATAAAACATTCATCTAAAAAACTTATTATAAAGGCCAAATATTTAAAATAAGATATAAATAATAAAACCCAATTTAAAACCAAAGCTAAAATTTAGTCATTTAAAAATTTAAAACCCTAGTCCAGTCCTGCGCAAATGAATAGATGTGTCTTAAGCTCGCGGAAGGTCCAAAGGTCAGGAAGTTGACGAAGTCCTGGGGGAAGCTCGTTCCAGAGGGTGGGAGCCCCCACAGAAAAGGCCCTTCCCCTGGGCGTCGCCAGTCGGCACTGCCTGGCCGACGGCACCCTGAGGAGTCCCTCTCTGTGAGAGCGCACGGGTCGGTGGGAGGCATCCGGTGGCAGCAGACGGTCCCGTAAGTAACCCGGCCCTATGCCATGGAGCGCTTTGAAGATCATTACCAAAACCTTGAAGCGCACCCGGAAAACCACAGGCAGCCAGTGCAGTCTGCGCAGGAGAGGTGTTACATGGGAGCCACGAGGGGCTCCCTCTATCACCCGCGCAGCTGCATTCTGAACTACCTGGAGTCTCCGGGTGCTCCTCAAGGGGAACCCCATGTAGAGAGCATTGCAGTAGTCCAGCCGAGATGTCACAAGAGCATGAGTGACCGTGCATAAGGCATCCCGGTCTAGAAAGGGCCGCAACTGGCGAACCAGGTGAACCTGGTAAAAGGCTCTCCTGGAGACGGCCGTCAAATGGTCTTCAAAAGACAGCCGTCCATCCAGGAGAACGCCCAAATTGCGCACCCTCTCCATTGGGGCCAATGACTCGCCCCCAACAGTCAGCCGCGGCTGCAGCTGACTGTACCGGGATGCCGGCATCCATAGCCACTCCGTCTTGGAGGGATTGAGCTTGAGCTTGTTTCTCCCCATCCAGACCCGTACGGCCTCCAGACACCGGGACAATACCTCGATAGCTTCGTTGGGGTGGTCCGGTGTGGAAAAGTACAGCTGAGTGTCGTCAGCGTACAGCTGGTACCGCACACCGAAACCACTGATGATCTCACCCAGCGGCTTCATATAGATGTTGAACAAGAGGGGCGAGAGAATCGACCCCTGAGGCACCCCACAAGTGAGGCGTCTCGGGGCCGACATCTGCCCCCCCGTCAACACCGTCTGCGACCGATCGGAGAGATAGGAGGAGAACCACCGATAAACGGTGCCTCCCACTCCCAATCCCTCCAACCGGTGCAGCAGGATACCATGGTCGATGGTATCAAAAGCCGCTGAGAGGTCTAATGGGACCAAGGCAGAGGAATAACCCCTATCCCTGGCCCTCCAGAGATCATCCACCAACGCGACCAAAGCCGTCTCAGTGCTGTAACCGGGCCGGAAGCCGGACTGGAACGGGTCTAGATAGACGGTTTCCTCCAGGTACTGGGGCAGCTGACATGCCACCACACTCTCTACAACCTTCACCGCGAAGCGAAGGTTGGAGACCGGACGATAATTACCTAACACAGCTGGGTCCAGGGAAGGCTTCTTGAGGAGAGGCCTCACCACCGCCTCTTTCAAGGCGGCCGGAAAGACCCCCTCCAACAAAGAAGCATTTGTAAGCCCCTGGAGCCAGCCTCGTGTCACATCCTGTGCGGCCAGCACCAACCAGGAGGGACACGGGTCCAGTAAACATGTGGTGGCATTCAGCCTACCCAGCAACCTGTCCATGTCCTCGGGAGCCACAGGGTCAAACTCATCCCAAACAATCTCAACAAGACGGCTCTCAGACATCCCACCCGGATCTACCCAATTTTGGTCCAGACCGTCCCAAAGCTGAACGATTTTGTCGTATAGATAACCACTAAACTCCTCAGCACGTCCCTGCAACGGGTCATCCCGCTCCCCCTGTTGAAGGAGGGAGCGAGTTACCCGAAACAGGGCGGCCGGGCGGTTATCTGCCGACGCAATGAGGGAGGAGACGTAGCAACGTCTCGCTTCCCCCATTGCCACTAGGTAAGTCCTAGTATAGGACCTAACTAGTGTCCGATCAGCCTCTGAACGACTGAATTTTAATTTAAATTAAAAAAAATAATTTTAGTTTTTCTGTTAATGTATATAAGCACTTATAATTTGAAAGATTGTTCCACAAGGTTGATTCAGTTGTAAAAAATGTTGCTTTAAAAGCTAAGAGAGATCCAGTTATAACATTTAAGCCTAAAATAGTTGCATTGCTGTAAGATGTACATATAAAAAGGCATGCAGTACAACCATATCTCTTAACATATTAGCCACAGTGAATGGTTATTCCCATTAATTCATAGGTAAGAAAACCTTTATAGAGTCTCTCATGACTATGATAAGTGGAAAATGTGTGGTTCTCTGGTGGATTCAGTCATAATAACTCTAAAGCTTTGTCATCATCAAGGAGTGCAGACAATTCACTAAGAGCAACAAAGCCATAAACTTCAAACTAGCTCTTCAGCCAGTCCCTAATGAAATGATCCTTTCCATACAAGTGAAAAAAACAAAGGGTAAAAACTGGCTTTTCTTCTTCCTAGCAGCTAGATCTTCTTTCCACAATCTGAGCATCAAATTGAAGGATGCCAAGTTCATTTTTCCTTTTTGTAACAAATAAGGAAACTCTATTTCAATGTATCTTGTTTATTTGGATTTCTGTGGGAGGAAGGGAGCTCCATCTACTATGGTTTCTGCCATATTTATACTGTATTATACATTAGCAAGTTAACAGTTTGAAGTGGACTGAAATAGTTTTCAGTGTCCCAGGACTTTTGAACTGATTGGCCAGACGTTGGGTAAATTATATTATGTATTTATGCTCCAATCTTGATTGCAGAAAATATGACTTCAGTAACAGAGTACTTGGAATACACTACTTGACTCTGTGGTCTCTTCCCAAAATCCCCAAAGCTTCAACCAAAAACTGCTTACTATTGACTTCACCCCATTCCTAAGAGGTCTGTAAGGGGCGTGCATAAGAGCACAAGCGTGCCTACCGTTCCTGTCCTGTTTCTTTTCATTATATCCAATTAATATAGTTATTACATACTTATGCTTATATATATGCTTATATATTGTATAGTTATTTCATGCTTATGCTTATATATACTGTATGACAAAATAAATAAATAAATAAAATAAAATAAATATTTATTGTATAACCACCATCATGTAACACAACTGTAATATTGTAGGATGGCAACTTTCATGTGTCCTCATTTGCCTATAACTATGAAATTAATGAGGATAAAGTCTTACTGTTTTGCACTTACAATATTTGCTGTTCAGCTAAAGAATATAGAAAAAAGCAAAATTCCAGAAACCTAATACAAGATCTTGCTGTTACTTTGCAGTATATTGGTAGTTATAGCAGGGATTGTAAATTTTTATTATATACTAATAAAATCTCCTATAACTATTCACCCACACCAGCCAATAGGAGAACTTTGTGAAGCTTAAATATATCATTATTATTATTATTTTGTCTCCATGGACATTTGAAAACTGTATAGTCATAGCCCTATTGTAATATATTAATAAATCTACACTGGAGCAAATAAAAAATATTAACAGGGGGGAAATTGAATACAAGGCAAAAGAAAGGCTGACCTCTGGCCTGGTATTACAAGCCAAACTATTAAAAATATATCTGCTGAAAGGCAAATGTTAATTGGAAGTTCTACTTACTACACATGCTTCCCTTTTTCACACATTTTCATAAATTATTAGAAAATTGAGGTGTCAGTGTTCTAGAAAGAGACAAGAATAGGTAAATACAAATTAGCTATAAAATACTGTAGCTACATAAAATACCATCAGAAAAAAAGCCCTCTTGGCATCTTAGAAAATAAGATGCCCCTCAGGATGTCAGCAATGGATTCTCAATTTCAAATATTTCTTTTAGTCTTATTTCTCCTGAGCATATTAGCTTAACTGCTCATTTCCTTATAAAAAAAGATTGTGCAATAGATATGAGGCTTATTAAAAAACCAAGAAGTCAGTATCATCATAGGATGTGCCTTGTTTTCTCTGATTATGATGGCTGTAATCATATATTCACCCAGTTTAGAGTAAGCCCCACTGAGTTCAATGAGGCATGCATAGGAATATACTATCAATGCCTCCATTTCCTGTGAGAGAGCTTTCAGATAAGGTTTCTGTGTCAATTTGCAAGTGGTTCCAGACTTCAGTGCTCCTAAGATGTTATCTGTATTGAAAATTGAGCTGATGCATGTCCAACACAGCTGCAGTGTAGTGAAAATTACTGAAAAACAAATTTTTCCCATTAGAGGGAATATCTGCCCCCATCTTTTGAGTTTCATATCCTTCCACATTTACAGGAAAATGCTCATAGTTCCTTTGTTCAAAACCGTCGTTATGAAAGTGACAGGAATTTTGTCAGTTTCATCCTGTCTTCTGCACAAAAACAGGCATGTAAATTTTTACACATTATCTGAATGCTTTTGTTTGTTTGTTTCTCTATTGTGTACACCAGTGAGATGAGGAGAAGTTTACAGCCTCAGGAACCTTAACAGCTTTGGGTGGGAGAGTGATTGTTCAGTCCGTATTCTTGGCATTTTAAATAAGCAGAAATAAAACAATCACATATCACCTTCACACTCCTTGACACAGATGAAGAATGAAAGCAGTGGCATTGTGGAAGTGCTCTGAGTAGTAATAACATAGTTCTAGAGAAAGCCAAAAAAATAGTTCTCTGGTTATCTTTAGGAAGAGCGGGGTGGCCTGACAGGGGGAAGATGCAGTGGTGAAATCCAATTTTTTTTACTACCGGTTCTGTGGGCGTGGCTTGGTAGGCATGGCAGGGGAAGGATACTGCAAAATCTCCATTCCCACCCCACTCTGGGGTCAGCCAGAGGTGGTATTTGCCAGTTCTCCGAACGACTCAAAATTTCCGCTACCGATTCTCCAGAACCTGTCAGAACCTGCTGGGTTTCACCCCTGGGAAGATGACTGGCAAGTAGCCACTACTGGCCTTCTCTGTGGAGTGGAGAGGGTAGTAGCTAGGGAAGAATTGCAAATAGATGATACAGCTCTGGATTTTTTCTATTGTTAGCCTGCCTTTATTGCCTTGGGAGTAACTCAAGATAGCAAACATACTAAATATTCCTCCTATTTTCCCCACAACAACAACCCTGTGAGGTGGGAAGGGCTAAGCGAGACCAACTGGCCCAAAGTCACCCAGCTGATATTCATGGATAAGACAGGACTAGAACTCACAGTCTGCCAGTTTCTAGGCCAGACTGGCTCTTTTTTTTACTTGGCACCAGCAGTTAGTACAGGACATTCAAAACGATAAGGATAGTTTGTCATGGGGAATGAGGAAATTGTCAGCCTGTAATCTCCTTTGGCTCACCTGCTGTAGTATCAAGAAGGTCACAAAACCACTATAGCAAGAGGACTGAGCTATATAAATGGAAGACTGAATGGCACACACAGCTCAGTCCTCTAAAGTCTTGCTACCACCAATCAGAAGACGATCAGATGGGAAAATATAATTACAGTCCTATTAACAAGACAGATGTTTATATGAAGCTGATGTAGGGAAATCTCACCTTCTGACTGTAAAACATCTCAAGATGGACATGGTTGCTATCTTAATAATTTCCATCCAAATTAAGGAGATATTTAACCTTTTCTTAACCTTTGACATCAATACTGATGTTTTGAATAGAATTACTTTCTCTTTATCACTGCCCCAGTCTTTAGCTTTAGTAATACCTGATAGGAGAAGAGCTAATGAATATATAGTATATTCTTATAGACACTGACCTCTAATCTCTTGACTGGCAAATTCTATTCTCTAACTGTATCACTGCTGAAGACCACTGTAGTGTTTTCCTGCTTGAAATCAATAGAGTCATTAAACTATACGTACCACAAATCACCACCAAAATCAGGAAAAACAAATTACCCATAACAATAAAAAAGCTCCAATCCCCCCCAAAAAATTCCTCTGGCGAAAAAACAAAACTGGCTATGTAGCTAACTTTAAAAACCGCTACAAAAATATATGCCACCAAATAAGGATTGAATGCACCAATTACCACATCAAACAAGAAGAAAACCTTCTGCGCACAAAATCCAATCGTGCTTTCTATAATTTTGTAAACAACAAACTTAAAGACTCGAGATCCATCCCACCCCTAAAAGGATCTAATGATAAAGAATGCAATGATGAAACAGTTAAAGCAAACCTCTTTAACACATTAATTGGCCCAGTCTTTGTTAACAGTAATGGCTCATACCCAACATTCCCCAGTCGTACCAATAATGATTACAACGATCTAACACAAATAGATTTCACAGAAGATAATATTGAAAAGGCACTTCGCAGACTGAAACCATCTCTATCTATTGGACCTAATGATCTATGTGCATACTTCTTAAAAAAGCTTTCCATTGTTATAGCAGAACCCCTAAGCATAATCTTTGAAAAATCCTTCAGGACCAGCTCCCTTCCCAATCTATGGTCACTAGCCACGGTCATCCCTGTCTTCAAAAAAGGAGACCCCAGCCTAGTTGAAAATTACAGACCAATTTCTTTATGCTGCGTCACCTGCAAAGTAATGGAATCAATCATTAACCAATCAATCACCCTCCATCTAGAAACAAACAACCTACTCTCTAATAAACAATTTGGTTTCAGAAAAAAATTATCCTGTAATCTACAACTTCTTCACTGCAAAAACATATGGACTACAAATCTTGATCAGGGCAAAGCAATAGATGCAATTTACATAGACTTCTGTAAAGCTTTTGACTCAGTGGTACACGACAAACTTCTTCTAAAACTAAAATCCTACAGCATCTCCGGACTCCTCCATAATTGGATAATTGCATTCAAACAGGCAACAAGTGGTCAAAATAGGCAGTGCCCTATCAAATCCTGCTCCTGTTAATAGCGGTGTCCGCCAAGGCAGCATTCTAGGTCCAACACTCTTCATATTATACTTTAATGACCTCTGTGACATTATAAGTAATTGTGTTCTCTTCGCCGATGATGTTAAACTATTTAACACTACCAACAATGCGGTTACCTTTCAAAAAGACCTTGACTTTGTGTCGGAATGGTCAAAAATTTGGCAACTCCAAATTTCAACCTGCAAATGCTCTGTCTTACACATTGGAAAAAAGAATCAGAACACTAAATACAAGCTTGATGGACATGACCTTGTAGATGACCCTCATTCTGTCAAAGACCTTGGAATTCTCATATCAAATGATCTAAGTGCCAAAGCCCACTGCAACTACATCACCAAAAAGGCATTAAGGGTTGTAAACCTAATCTTGCGTAGCTTCTTCTCTGGAAAGATTACACTATTAACCAGAGCGTACAAAACATTTGCTAGACCAATTCTCGATTACAGCTCGCCTGTCTGGAACCCACACTTCATTTCAGACATTAATACAATTGAGCGTGTCCAGAAATATTTTACAAGAAAAATCCTCTAGTCCTCTGATCACAACAAAATACCTTATACCACCAGACTTGAAATTCTGGATTTAGAAAATTTAGAACTACGCTGCCTTCTGCATGACCTGAGCATAACTCATAAAATCATCTGCTACAATGTCGTTCCTGCTGAAGACTACTTCAGCTTCAACCACAACAATATATGAACACGCAATAGATTTAAACTTAAAGTGAACCACTCCAATCTTGATTGTAGAAAATATGACTTCAGTAACAGAGTTATTAATGCCTGGAATGCACTACCTGACTCTGTGGTCTCATCCCAAAATCCCCAAAACTTTAACCAAAGACTGTCTACTGTTGACCTCACCCCATTCCTAAGAGGTATGTAAGGGAATGGATGGAAACAACAATGGAAAGTTGCTCCAACAAATAAGTCAGCCAAACAAACTTAAATCCACCAGGTGAAACTAAAGTGCACACAAGAAAGCTCACTTGGCAAGAGAAGTTCAGCGTCTCCGAGGCACAAAGTCAAGCAGGAAACACACACAGCCAGAAACCCAACTCATTGTTTCCAGCAATGCCTTCCTCTGCCTGCTGCAATAAATAGCTTTCCAGTGCAGCTGGCAGATCTCTGTTGCTCTTATCTTTTAGCCGCCCTGTGTGCTCTCAGATCCACCACAGAAGGCAGCTCCTCCTCCTCTTCACTGACCGTCCATCCCTGCAAGCTTCTGCCCCAGCCAAAGCCTCCCCTAAATCTCAGCAGGCCATTCAGAATCATCAATTAACCCAGTTCCTGATGTGCCAGGAATGAGCTCATCTTCCCTTGAGCTGACCTCCGAGGAAGAATCTGAGGAGTCGTCCAAGGGAGACATCACAGGCTTAGATATCTAACATCCCTACTTGAAAGAGCAAGTACAATCCCTGGAATATGAATTGCAGATTGTCCTATTCCCTCCTGGGTTCTAATTGATACATTGTGAGCAGTATTGTTAAGGCAGTTGAGCTAAGAACCTATTACACCAAACAAATTGGGGCATCATGTAAAAATAATATATTTATCTGAAAGCTTTTTTTTTTGTAATTATCACAGATATATTTTATTATTGCATTTTTATCTATTTTACACTGAAAGTAGATCATGTACTTTATTTTTGTTTTATTTTTTTTATATGGTCATAAGATTAATCAATTGATTATTTATCTGCCTCACACTTACAATGGCACTGAAAAAAGTGACTTATGACCATTTTTCAGTTACAACCTTTGTACCATCCCCATGATCATGTGATCAAAATTCAGATGGTTGGCAACTGGTTCATACTTATGACCATTGCTGTATCACCGGGTCACATGATTCCTTCTGCGACTTTCTGACAAGTAGAGTCAATGGGGAAGACTGATTCACTTAACAACCAAGTTACTAACTTATCAACTGCAGTGTTTCAACTGTAGCAAAAAGATCATAAAATGGGACAAAACTCACTTAACAAATGTCTCACTTAACAACAGAAATATTGGTTCAATTGTGGTCATAAATTGAGGACTACCTGTATTGTCTACTTTGGCTGATGAGACAGTTCCATAAAATGGGAGACCCAGAGATTAGTCAATATTCTAGGCCTCTGAGATCTTATATGAAAATGTTGAAATTTCATGTGCTTTCACTTAACATTCTAGAGATGGAGCAATTGTATGAGATTGTTGCAATTTTTCTGGCTACAATTATTGAATTTGGAAGATTTCAATTTACCAGCAAGAGGTTGCAAATTCTATTCTACCTATTGTGGTGTGAAATTTTTTTAAACATATTTATCTTTTTCCCCTTGGCAGTTTAAATGTTGTCTCTAGGAATGGGTTCATGACATGAGAGGTCTTTTTGGAAAGTTATCATGGCATTCTTGTCAATTACTATGCTGCAAATGGTATAACACCAGTGGTGGGATTCAGCCAGTTCGCACCACTTCGGGAGAACCGGTTGTTAACTTTCTGAGCAGTTTGGCAAACTGGTTGTTGAAGAAATCATTATGGCAGAGAACCGGTTGTTAAATTACTTGAATCCCACCACTGTATAAGACTATTCTGAAAGAAGAGGAACAAAGGTTGAAAGAAATAGTTTTCAGAGTCTTAAACAGGAATCTGAAATATTGTAAGACGGGTCCCCAAATCCTGAGCTGCAGCCCATTACTGGCCATGGCCTATTCAGAATTGGGCCACACAAATGGCTGGCTGGAGCATACATGCACACACACATCTCAAATTGCACAAGCAGTTGGCCAGTGGGCACCCACATGCTGCATGCGTTTGCACCAGCCTGCTGCTTGAGCAAGGGCTGTGTGGGCATGTGGGCACATGCATGTCAGCCCGCTGCTCGTGCAGCCCAGTTCGCCTCTGCCACCCACCCCCAGCCGGACTGCCAAGCCACAAGGTTGAGGACTGCTGATGTAAGAGTTATATTGGCATATGAAAGAAAATATTACAATTTCACACAAACATTTGATTTTGTTTTTTCATTCAGTTTAAATATTTTATTTATTATTTAAAATATTTCTATAGCTGCCCATCTTTCAACCATCTTTGGGAGCTCCCAAACAAAAATGAAAAGACATATAAAATCATTTTAAAAACTTTAAAACAAAACCAATTAAAACATAAAAAAACCCACCTCGCACCAATCCATGCTAATCTCCCATCATCTAATCGTCTCCCAATGCATGAGTGGAAAAGCAGGTCTTTTTTTTTTTTAAAGCCAATCCAATTGTTTATTATTGCAGCAATAAAGAAGTATCGATTTTTGGGAGCATGTTAACTGCTCTTCACGTTATCCTTTTATATAATATTCAAAGAAAGAAGGAAAACGATTGATCGTTTTGGTATACAAGTTTGACACTTGGTCACTCTGATTCTTTTTTTTCCTCTTCCTCAGGGGGTAGAGCATATCTCCTCACTTGGGAGTGGTGGACCCACTTCTTCAGTCCATCCACCTTCAGGGACACATAGGTGAACTCCTTCACTTTGAAAGGACCATTCCATCTGTGCTGAGTGGAATCATCTGACCACCACTTCACAACAACCAAATCTCCAACCTTGTATGGATGCAGTGGGAAGTCAAGCTCAGAGTCATCTGGATCATTGACCTGAGAAGCCATGGTGAGAAGATGTCCAATCTGTCCTTACACAAAGGATTCTTTAACCTTCCCTATTTAGGGCCACACCTCGTAGCTAGCTGGCTGGGTGGCTGGCTGCAAAATATGGCACTGGATTGTCCCCTGGCTGGCCGGTGGAGATCTTTTCAGAAGTCGAAAAGCAGTTCTTTAAAGCCTTACAGAAAGCTAAAAAGGTAAAAGCCTTCCAAACTTCAGGAAGCTCACATGGTGTGCATGCATGCATGTGTGCCAGCCCACCGTTTGTGCAAGGCCCAATTCCCCTTCCCCCACCCCCCCAGCTGGGCTGCCAAGCCACAAAGGTTGAGGACCGCTGCCTTAGGCACTCCTGTAGCTAGCCTAGGGCCATAGGCAACTTGTCATGGGGACAACTTACTGTGAATCTGGGCCTTCCACTCTGGTTTCCAAGGCTGGGCCAGTTTCAGGGAGGCAAACGTTCCCACCAGCTTCGACTCTTTCTCCAAAGGCTTCCTCACCTTGCTTTCAAGTGTCTCCCTGCCATTGAAAGATGGGCTGAACAGAAATCATTGTTTACACACTCACAGTCACACTCACAATTCCTAGCTTGGAGGGTTTATCTGCCATTTGCACCTGGGCTTGTGGAAACGAACTTCTCTCGTGCCTAAAGGCGGCCTAGACTCAGAGTCTTTTGGGTTCTGGGCCACCACTTTAACCACTAGATCAAATTGGCTTCTATACTAGCTCCAGCTTTTTCATGTTCTTTTGTTGCAGGTCAATGCTAGAAAGCATTACAATGAGTTTTTAGCTTTTCCTTGCTTTGGCTGTACATGGAAGAAGCATTTGATGGGAAGATATATGGTCAATCTAAATAAAGTCAGATTAAGAAATTATTGCAAATTGAAATTGTTGATAACATGGTAGGATCTATTAATGTTGTGTCATTAAGATAATAAACACATTATACTGATTGAAGTGCTAATTTAGCTGCCACATATTAGTTACAGTAATAATAGAAGTACAAGCACATCTCATTTATAAAATGTGTTGTCCAAATATTGGCAAATTGCCCATAATTTGTAATAACTTATTCAGAAATCACTGTATCTATTCCTGTGCAGTTTTAGGCTAAGTATTGCAAATATAAGAATTGGCTACCAGAGTTTCTCTATCAAAATTGTTTGGAAAGTCCTCATATATTAAGAATTAGAAAAACTACAGTTTCATGGCCTACTGTATACAGATGATTTTTTGGATCAGTGATATTGATTGAATCAATACCACTGATACAAAAATGATCTGTATACAGTAGGCCATGAAACTGTATGATTCCCATTTCTTAATATATGAGGGCTTTTCAAACAATTTTGATGAGAAACTTTGATAGCCGATTCTTATATTTGCAATTCTTAGCCTAGATCTGCATAGTCATACACATTTCTGCAGTAATCAAAATATTATTTTTGGAGAAATGACTTTAGGATTAATTTGAATAAATCAGAAATTATGTATATTATTGTTAATTCTGAGAGTCAAAATTGTATATACTCACTATAAGATAGGGGTTAAAATAGTAAAGTATTTGGGAATAACATTGCCATAACTTTGCCAAATAAATTGAAGCAACTGGATTATTATTTTTTTTACTTCATAAAATTAAATCAGTAAATTTCCATGACAAATCTGTTGGCAGAATTATTGCATTTTAAATGAAATCACTTCCCAGCACCTTTTCTCAAACAATAATATGGCAAATATCAGAGAAAACCTAACAATGTTGCTAGATTATTTTATTTTTCTGTTTCAGAATCTAGGCTCGCTTTAATGTCAACAGTCAATAGGTGGAGGATGAGGTATTTAATTTTTTTTATCAACTATTTTCATGTGTTCCAGTTAAAACAATTGATTTCTTTGATATAATCTTAGGATAAATGATGGAAGAAAATAAACTGACACGATCTGAACTTTTCTGGAAAATTTCCATCCTTTGTGCAATTTTGTAGACAAGAAAGAAAATAAGAAAATAAGACAGCTCATTAATAATCAGTTTATATTATCTTCTGTCTGGAGTTGGTTATTATGGCAAATGTAACTTTAACCACCTTTATATTTTTATTTCCCATTACAAACCTGTCTTTATACAAACTCAGTTAAAATAAAGACAGTAGATTATGCTAAAAACCAGGATTCACAACTCACAAAAATATGAATTATTTTGAAAAAATTATCTCTAAGCTTAATACAGAGCCAAAATATTTATTGATACTGAAGATATTGTGTTCTGTATAATTCCTAAGTATGAATTATTAATTGTTATTAATTATTAATACTAATTATTAATAATTTCCTCTGCTAATTTATTTTGCTATGAATGAAAAAGATAATATGTGGATCCTCAAGATTTCAGTGAAATTGACTGATATTGTCCTGTTTCTAAATGCACTTGTTCTTTGTAACTTTCTTTCGCCATGTTGCTTTAAGCAAAGAATTGTAAAGGGAAAAATGTAATCAATTAAATATGATTTGGCTCAGCTACCCTCTCACTCATCATTAATGGATTAGTTTATTACAGGAGTGATTATGGATTTACAGTACTTACACTATAATACCAAAACACATTAATCTGTGATTAACTGAACTATGGTTTACCAAATTAATCCACTTTTGCAGACTTGCACAAGACTTGGAACCATAGTCAGTCTCACACTATATAACCAACCTAGTTCCAACTACTTCGTGCACTTAGTGTACATGATTGTGTAAAGAGCCTGAGTTTGAAGCTATCTAAGTATATGCTATAATCATCCAAAAAATGCTTGTTATAGTGTGAACAATTATCATATGTGTGTTCTAATCAACTCTGCGGATATAATTCTTTCTTTAGCATTTCAAACTATTTTTTTAAACAAAACCAAAACCTAGTTCTGTATTTTAATAGATATGACTGTTAACAATTGTATGTGCACTTGTGCATGTGCATTTACCCATGTTCCTTTGTACATATATAACTCCTCTATTAATTTCAAGTCCTTGGGTTTGAGAATTATGTTATCCATGAATTCTGATAAAGATTGCCTGTTTGTCGTATTTGTTAGTGCATTTTGTTGATAAACCCATTTATCAAATTGTTCCCTCAATAGAGGTAGAATCATCTGGTATTCTACCTTCCATCTCTGTTTTGATACTCCTATATACATGGGCCACTAATAAGTAAATAAGTTAACTGAATGGTACATATACTTGCTCTGATCCAGAACCATGGACTAATTGCACTAGGGACATATTAAGCTGGAAGTTACCCATAATAATTCTCCAATACCTTTGGACCCTTTGATCCTTTCATACCTTTTTTGTTCTTCCAAACCCCTTTGGTCCAGGCAACAGCCCCCCTTCCTTTTTTCTTTTCTTTTTTTGCATCTTTTCTTTTTCCTCTGGCTCAAGTTTCTTTCTGTTCCTATCACTTCTCTGAATTCCTCTTCCCATTCCTCCAGCTTCTTCTTCCAGTCTGTCACTATTTCAGAACTCATCTCTCTCTGATATTTACCTCCATGTTTCCTCCACCACCATTGTTAACAAATTCTGCTGCTGCTGTTTCTCTGTCATGGATATCAACCCAATCTGCTACCATGATCATCATCAATTTACATCACTACCATCCCAGTTTCTTTTTCTGACTGAAACCCCACATCATCTTCTACTACCCATAGTCTGTTGTCCTTTTTCTATCTGTCTCTATAGCCTCCACATCACTCTTGTCCCTTCATTTATTTCTCTTAGTTTTTGTTTCCTTGTTCTGTCACTGTTTTTCATTCAGTCCTCCTGTGGCTAACTTTAAATCTAATTTGCCCAGCCATAGTACACACTCTACCTTACAACCCAGAAATGAAGCATCATAGATATACTATTATTAATACTTTGTATAATTATTGCAATTTTGAAAATGAATTATTTATGATGCAAGCTTCTTTGGGCGTGCTTACTATGATGTGTGTGTCTCAGACTGGACACACAGAGTGAAGAAATTTTGCTGCTTCTGCAAATCTAAATGATTAATCATTGCTATGCAAAGCTGCAGTAATTATGATTTGACCTTACTAGTCCTTTCTTACTCACTGACTCATTCCCAGAACCTCTAGAGATGGGATATCAGTCAAAGCAACAGCAACTGTAGATAAAAATCACAGCTCTTGGTGAACCGGCTTCCTCTGCCAGCACTTTTGTCTTTTGCAACAGACTTTTAGTTCATATCTGTGCTCCTTACTCTCATTCCTCAGAACACAACCCGTTTGTTCGTACTAAAACATACAGTAGTATGTTTCAAACCATCAAGCAGGATTTATTTATTAGATTTTTATCCTGCCTTTATTATTTATTTATTACTTTATTATTAAATAACTCTAGGCAGCAATGCACAAAATACTCCTTCCTATTTTCCCTACAACAACCCTTGGGATTGGGCTGACAGTGACCAGCCCAAAATCAACCAGCTGGCTTTCATGCCTAAAGCAGGCACAATAACTCAATCTTCTGGTAACTCTGCCAGCACCATACTGGTGTATGTTACTACTACACCAAACTGGCCCTTAGTAAAGGTAACATTTCCCTCACACATATGTGCTAGTTGTTCCTGACTCTAGGGGGCAGTGCTCATCTCCGTTTCAAAGCTGAAGAGCCAGCGCTGTCCGAAGACGTCTCCCTGGTCATTTGGCCGGCATGACTAAATGCCAAAGGTGCATGGAATGTTGTTACCTTCCCACCAAATATGGTCCCTATTTTTCTACTTCCATTTTTTACGTGCTTTTAACTGTTAGGTTGGCAGAAGCTGGGACAAGTAACAGAAGCTCATCTCATTACGTGGCGCTAGGAATTCGAACCGCTGAACTGTCAACCTCAGGGAACTGAGCCACTACGTCCCTTGCCCCTTAGTTAGAGCCTGATAAAATGTAATCTGAATGAAATCAATGATGGAATAGTTATGATCAGCTGGCCTTTTTACTCAAGGGCTACTTAAAGCAGCCAATGGCATGTCTCACTCTTTGTGTGTTTCACACTGAGGTAAAACAATTAATATAGAAAAATAGGCTAGTGGGATTAAGCTAATTATCCCAAATGCACAGCAATCACAGAACACTGTAGCCCTTCCCCCCCTTTGGATATCACCATGTCTTTCACATATTAAATAACACAATGCAGCAAAAACAACAGATTGCTGTTGCTTGAAATTTCCTTGGCAAACAATGCAGTCAACAAGGATGGTTTCTCATCATCTAAGTTGTCAAAAGTTATTAATTTCAATGCTGTTCTTAGTAGTCCTATCTCAATGTTCAGTTTATGGATCACAGCCATTTGAAAAATACTGTTCATTACAATGGCATAATTTCATTCCAAGGCTGGTTGATAGGCAATGTGAAAGATGAAGCAGCAAGCCTTCCTTTGCTGCAGACCAGAGTTCTGGACCCTCCTATAACCTGTTGCATTCAGAAGAGGTTGAGAATGCTGCCTTATCTCTTCTGTTGAGATAAAACTCATTGCTGGTCTGGTCAGCATCTGTAAATGGGATGGAAACTGTCTCATCCTTTACTGGAGCAGTAAAATGTCTTGGGTTGTTTATTTAGTTAAACAATACACAGTTGAATTACCTTATCCTTTTCTGTTCTTTGTCCTTTCTATTATAAATAGGGAATACTAGAATTTAACAATAGGGTGCTGATAGCCTATGATATTGCAAGGCTTGAATCTCTCTGGTAGCCAAATGGGCTATGGGAAGATGTGATGCATCCAGATAGTCTTTCTTTAGCCAGGGTGCAAATTATCTATAGCTAATAACAAATAATAGAAGTATGCTGAATCAGGCACAGAGATTCAGAAAACTAAATCTGGTTTCTGTATTTTGCAGATCGGCTGATTCTTACTACTGACAGAATATCAATTAATTTTATAGTCTGCTATGTATTTATTTGCTGCATCTTAAAACCATCCCAATCAAAAATAACTCTGATCATCTATATATGTATATGTAAAATGTAAGCTATCAGAGTTGTTTTGACTGGAATATTACATATCATAATGTACTGTAACAACCAGAGTAACAATTCAATAATCAGTCAAAACTGACATACACACACACACACACACACACACACACACATAAATGTACAGAAACACACTTACCATAACATAACAATCAGATTTACAATGCAACAATCAACAGTAACGAAAATTTGCATCATGCCTTAGAAAACTCCAAATCTCAACCAGCAAATGCTCTGTCTTGACCTTGGAGTTTTCATATCCAATGATCTAAGTGCCAAAGCCCACTGCAACTACATCGCAAAAAAGCCTTTAAGAGTTGTAAACCTAATCTTACGTAGCTTCTTCTCCAGAAACACCACACTACTTACCAGAGCTTATAAAACATTTGCTAGACCAATTCTTGAATACAGCTCGCCTGTCTGGAACCCATACCACATTTCAGACATCAATACAATTGAACGTGTCCAGAAATATTTTACAAGAAGAGTTCTCCACTCCTTATGCCACCAGACTTGAAATCTTGGGTTTAGAAAACTTAGAATTCCGCCGCCTTCAACATGACCTGAGTTTAACTCATAAAATCATCTATTACAATGTCCTTCCTGTTAAAGACTACTTCAGCTTCAATCACAACAATACAAGAGCAAACAATAGATTTAAACTTAATGTTAACCGCTTCAATCTTGATTGCAGAAAATATGACTTCTGTAACAGAGTTGTTAATGCTTGGAACACACTACCTGACTCTGTGGTCTCTTCTCAAAATCCCCAAAGCTTTAACCAAAAACTGTCTACTATTGACCTAAGAGCCCCATTCCTAAGAGGTCCGTAAGGGGTGTGCATAAGAGCACAAACGTGCCTACCGTTCCTGTCCTATTGTTTTCTTTCATTATATCCAATTAATATAGTTATTGCATGCTTATGCTTATATATATATATATGCTTATATATTATATAGTTACTTTCATGCTTATGCTTATATATACTATTGTGACAAAATAAATAAATAAATAAATAAATAAATTAATTAATTAATTAATTAAAAAATCCAGGTTTTGATGATCTTCTGAAATCCTAGCAGGGTTGGGCTGCTATGATATGGAGCAGCTGTTGTGAAGCTGAACCCTATGGTTCTTGATGCTTTTATTTATGCTCAGTTGATATATTTTTAAGGAAGCTATACTTTTGAAAGTGCTATTTGGTTAAAAAAAAACATGACATTCTCAGGAATATCTCATCAAGACAAGAAGTGAGATGAATGTAACAGTATTCAGAAATGTATGTTTTCTCAAAACTATGTCAGCACAAAGTATGATCCCTATAGACTTACATCTGGCACTCTGAGTGGGGAGGGGAAAAAAATATGGGTGACATTCAAAGCAGTTTCAATGGCAAATACGATTCAGTTCAGTTTCCAGTATTATATACGTATGAATAAATAAGAACTTATTTTCAATAGGAACATTACTTTCATTCTTTGGGGGCTTTTGAGACTGCATGACTGTATAGTACATATCCATTGTGACAGATATGAAGGCATGCCGTAAATAGCAATTAACTATTAACAAATACCAGTAACTAGCATTAGTGCTGCCAACTTTTCTGTCTCTTCTATACTGAATGGTTCATCTTCAATATAGATATAACATACTGGTTGGCAATTAGAAATATTAGAAATCAGCATTTATACTTCTTCAGACTAATATATAGGAAATGTTACACTCCTGTCATTCCATGATCGTAAAAACATTTAAATCCCCTTCTGTCAATTCCAAAATATGCTTTCTCCATGCAACATGACAGTTTTAAAAATGACTTCTAAGAATTAGTCCTCAGTTCTGGGAACTAATACAGTGAAAACACTATAGAATCTCCAATTGCAGATATACATACTTGAGTGGTTATTTTCTCCATCAATTACTAAGTACCTTGAAACTTGTTTGTCGGCAAAATTGGATTGATTTATTTGGATGAACCTTGAATGTAAACATCAACAAGCATTTCTGAGTTTTGTTGGAAATTCTCATAATCTGGCAGTGTTGTTTGGGGACTAAGCACCTGCAACGAGCTATTAAAATCAGTTTTCTGAATTCTCTTCACCCAACAATGGGCAAAGATTCATTTTCTATTATTTTCTCAGAATATTGCACACTAATTTCTCTGTTCTCCTCAAGCTACACCACCAAATTCTAATTGTTAGTGTTACTGAATAATATTTCTAAAAACAAATGAAGGGAAAGCATAATTCAAAAGTTTCCTTTCTGAGAATAAATACATACTGATGAATTTAGTTCAAAACTGGTGTTTAACCAAAAAGTCTAGCCCAAAAGATATTTTGAAATTGAAGTAATTGTAACTAAATTAACATAATAAGCATAGGTGCATCCATAATACTGGTATTTATTGTTCATGCTAAAGTAAATTAATATGATTAGTTGTAGCACAATTACTATATTACTTTATTCTTTGTTTAAGACGTATTGGCACATTGGTGGAGAAGCAAACATTCCTATTTACAAAAGTTAAAGTCTGTGGAATCCAAGGCCACCATAGACAGCTGCCATAATATCATCAGGTAAAAAGATATGCACAACTGGATATTGACTCTGGAATTATTTTTAATCTGTATGCTTGAAGCTATGTGAATTAAAATCCATTACATCTGGCAGTTGGTAGATCAATATCATAAACATTCAAATTACAAAGCAAGATACGCTTAAAAAAAACAAGCTTAAAAACAGAGGGTGAGAAAAAAAGCTTTTAACTTGGCATGTTAAATACCTACTGGAAATTAAACTTCCTAACCTTAAGGTGGAAGAACGATATCAAATTGATTTTTTTACTGAGTACAGCCACAAAATCCTCCTTCTTGTCATCTGTATCTCCACATCTATTTCAACATATATGAAATCCTCTATAACCTATCAATTGCCTGATTAATGGCCTTCTTGTATAGAGGAGATAAAATGGGGCCCAGTTGTGCTATCTGAGACTGAATTACGACTCTATTTCTCACTGCAGACCCATCTCATAGTAGTGCGCAGTAAAAATTTAGGTTTTTAGTGTTAACAATGAACTTCAGAAGACAGCTCCATCACCCTGCTTGGGTCTGGAATAGTTGATGCTTTACAATGCACAGACGAAAGAGAAGTTCAGGCTCATCAGGATGGCAATGATAGTTTTCATCCTGGAACAGCGAGTTTTATATGAAACCTGGAATCTATTGAAATGTAAAATGCTTTGGTTAGGGTCATGTAACAGCAGGATTGCTATCTTGTTCTAGCTTTAGGTCAGCCTTCCTAACAAGAATCCTGCAGATATGTTAGGAATGTAATTCCCAGTACTGAGACCTATGCTGGCTAGGTTGACCAAACTGTTAACACAGATTTTTAGTGTTTACCAAACTGTTAAAAGAATTCCATGGGGATATAAAATCGCTTCCCACATGTACACACTCTTTATAATGAAAAAAGCTGATCATTGATCTAAATGTGACTTCCCTTTTCCATCCAGCTTTGTGAGATCCATATAATGCTGAGCATATATTTACAATCTAGTTCATTTTTGAAATCTATAGTGATTTACACATTACAGCTAAGGCAGTTGCACTTTGTTACCTATATGTAAACACTGAGTTCTAAAGAGACTTTAATTGGTTACCTGAAATGCACAGCAAAATTGAAGAAGCAGCTTCACCTACAGAAGAAAGTGAGGAATCAGTATGAAATTTTCATTAGTAACCAGATTCATTTACAGAAGATCAGATATGTTTCCTTTCTATTCCATTCACCTACATTGATGAGGTCAGAACAGGGCCATTAGCAATAGGAAAGTTCTTAAAAGAAATGATTCTTAAAGACCACATGTTAAGAGATTTCAGTCAGTACACTAGGTAAGTGAGCATATTTACTAAAGAAATGATCAAAGAAAAGGGTTCCTTTTTAATTATCTGCTCATCTTTTAGATAATTTGTAATATAAAACAAGTTTCCACATAAATCTGTTGACCAAATACACATTTACTGGCAGTTTTATAGACACGATATCTTTTTTGTATGAAAGCAGCTCTTAAGACACACAGGAGGTGACCACACTGAATATATCAATAGTGCAGAGACTCCTTCTGAGAGTCAATCATAGTCCTGCAGAGAAGATAGTCATCCCATGTCATATCTGCATAACCACAGCTGAGATTATGATGCATGGTAGTGGCAAACAGAATTCATAGCAGAGAAATAACACAAGACTCAATATACGATCCAGTGGGGAAAGAATATTAGTATGGGATGTTAGTAAGAGTTTAGGAATGAAAATATAAGCAATTCAGCAGATGTTCATTTTACAAAATAAACGCAGGCTGGAATCTGAGAACATAGACTTCTAATAACAGACAAGTGAACAGTTGCAATTTTTTTGTTGTTGTTATCTCAAAAGTGGCTGAATCAATCATTCTGTAGACATGCTAGATAAAATTCTGAGAGCTACCTGAAACAGTATTAGACTGGGTACTGTCTATGCATAAGTATAATCCGTTTCATGGCAAACATATGTAGGGCCTAGAGGCAGAGAACTACCTAGAGATATCAAAATTTGACAATTTTACGACATGTAGACTTCAACTCCCAGAATTTTCCAGCCAAGTGGGAATTCTGGGAGTTGAAGTCCACAAGTCTTAAAGTTGCCAAGGTAAGACACTTCTTGAATAACTTTTTCCTCATGATGAGTGTATCAATGCTTAAGTGAACAGAGTTTTCATATTAAACACACATTGGTAAAAACTGGAATCCAAGAATAATTTACTTGTAAACACTTCCATCTTTTTACCAATTATTTGAACTAGGTCTTGCTTATCAATCCCATCTTCCCACAGATTATTCTAATATAGGTTAATTGATTCCCACATATTTCTTTTTGAATACCAACTGCTTTCCCCTAATTCTTCAAGGAGAATTTTAAAAGTCTGTTGCATAATGGGAAAAAATGTCCCATTAATTTCAGTAAAATGCACTTCTATACAATTCCATGTACAGTATCATAATATAGAGCACAAATTATATTGCTTGATTGGTGGAAAAAGTTCCTGCATTATATTAATTGATAGACTATACCACAATAATATTAATAAACTAGTGTAACAACAGTATAGAATAAAGAAAGAAAGACTTAAAGAAAGACTTACTACAACACTATGGGATCTATTTTCTTATTGGCATATTTCACTGCACTGCTTCAAAATATGAAAGGTAGCAATTAGGAGATGAGATGAAAACAGTCTTTTCAACTGAATCATCTTCTTTACCCCTAAGAATATACTTATTCTTTGGGGAAAAGTCAAGCAGTTAGCTCAGCCTGTCTTGCTGTAAGCCACGAAACATAACTTTATGGTATAAAATGTTTTCCTCAGTACTTAATTCTTGGTTTAACAATCCAAGGCACATGGAATTCAGCATGTATCCTTCAGTGCCTGCCCTGAAATCTAACCACATTAATGTGTACTTTCACATTTCTTTCTGAAACAGTGAGTATCACTTCAAAGCAAAGCAAGCACGAGTATGTTGGTTGCCATAAAATGGCTAATAAGCTTGTATCAATCTAGGAACTGAAGCTAGGTGTGTTTGCTATTGTCCTGTTAGCTGCTATTGCCTGGGCAGTCATATAGGACCCCCCCAGGTTGTAGAGTTGCTGAACTGAGGCCCTGGAGGTCAATAATAGTTGAGTTTTGATTATAATCAAAATGAAAAATTCAAGTGAAATAATGCTTATAGAAAGTTTTCAGATGCAAAAAAATAGACAGAACTGTGATTTCCAGTAGTGGAATATAAGGAGAAAATGTGTAATAGGCTGCTATAGCTAAGAGGACGGTTATTCATTGTTGATCATATAAACACCAACTGACTGACATTGTGTAACTACAAATAAACTAAAAGACTTAAACTGCATTTAAGCCTTCAGCTAGACATCCAGGCTATATACAGGATTGATTTGAAAGGGGAAATGTAATATAGGTGTATATATACACGGGATAAAATTCAAAACCTTTTTCTTGCCCGTCATAGCTCTATTAACCATGAGCAAAAGGATTAAAATTACAGAAGATTTTCCTTTCCTTCCAGCAAATAACTCAGTAAGGAGGCACTAGAGATATGTGAAAGCTGCTGAAAGATATTCTTGGAAATGAAATCTCTGAAACAGTTTTTAAAGTTACATACACTTCATAAGAAAAAAGTTTTCTAAAATAATAACTGATTTATGAACTGCAAAAGGATTTAGAATTCTGACTTGCTAGAAGAAATTAGGTGTCTAAATGAGACCATGTCTGTTGATTATATTATTAGCGATGTATTTTAACATATAATTAATAGTGGTGAGTGCCCTGTACTGTATTTTAAACATGATATTCAAGTGCCCTTGAAATTTTAAATATCTAAGTTGCCAGATTTTGACCACAGTTTGTTCTATCCATTCTATCTATGAGTGAAGATTAGTACAAATTTTGGTGATTGGTGCTGTTATCTGTGTGATCATTGCTATATTAATTTTTATGAAGTTTTATGATTTTTATGAAGACTCTCTGCCTTTCTAGTTTTATTATTAATTACAGATTTATGCACTTGTATTATAGATTTCTCTGGCCTAAAGCCAGAAAAGATTTTGATTGATTTGATTGAAAACAAGATTTAAAGTCATATGGGATGCAGCTTGAATCAAGCAGCTGGTCTAAGGAGACTCTAACAGATTTCTGCCTAGAACCCTAAAATCACATGCAGCAGCAATTTCTCTATGACAGCTTGGGATCATTGGATCAAATTGGATTTGGATAAGCAAACTGCATTTGTTCTGCTTTAGGAGACATGGGAATTATGACAAGGTTTCCTTGGCTGGGGCTGTGACCACAATGCGAGGGTGAGCTGTTTATGCTGAAAGCTTGATATGAAATACATGGATAATCCTGGCTTTGCCAAGCACATGTACTTCTTCTATGTATAAGCAACATGGGGAGAAGGAGGCAAAGCCTCAGGTGAGATGAAGCTAATTGTACATCTTTTCCAGGATAATAAGGAGTGAGGCTGGTCCATCAGAATAGTTTTGTTGCGTTTCTTCTGATAAAATTATAGGGTAGGATTTTTGGGCTCCTAAGCCTGCCATACCACAGCTCATTCAATCTGCAAGCCATCCCTTACTCCCTTCAAAGATTTTTCCACTGTTGAGGGAAGATGGATTATTGCCTTACATTTTCTGTCTTCCAAAACTGTAAAGTATATTTTGTGTAATTTAGAACTGAAATGTCCTTAGAATGGAAATATGTGTCCAAACTATCCTAAATGAGGGCTTCTCCCAGACGAACTTTAAATTAAAACAGAAATAGAATAATAAATAGCAGCATCGTATAAGCAAAAAACTGTGAAATAAAATATGGGTACTGTGTTTCTCCAAAAATAACATCCACCCTGAAAATAAGCCCTAGTCTGATTTTTGGGGGTGGGACTAATATAAGCCCTACCCCAAAAATAAACCCGGGGATGGGTGTGGCCCCTTGGCACAGCGCAGATAAGTCTGAGTGCAGAGGCAGAGTCGGGGGGATACAGGTGATCTGGACATGCTGCATGGCTGCCTGTGGGAGGCTTGTGCGGTGGCACTGGGATCAGGCAGAGGCAAAGACATAAGGGGGACGCAAGCTATTCCAATCCGCCACGCGAGCACCTGCCCCAACAGTCACAGGAAAACTGAGAGGTGGTGGGATAAAGTGGACATTGTGTTGGGATCACCTGCCTCTCCCCGTGCCTTTGTCTCTGCCTGGCTCCGCAGTGCACTTCTTGCCCAGAGGGAGACTGGAAGCTTTGTCTCCTTGCAAAAAGAGCACTTTGAAATGGAGCTAATCGCTGTTTGATGTTACAACAACACTGAAAAAAGTGACTGATGACTGTTATTCACACTTATGACTGTTGGGCAGCATCCCTCTGGTCACATGATCAAAATTTAGACACTTGGCAATTGACTCATATTTATGACAGTTGCAGTATCCTGGGGTCACATGATCCGCTTTTGGGACCTCCTGATAAACAAAGTCAGATTCATTTAACAACTGTGTTACTAACTTAACAACTGTAGGAATTCATTTAACAACTGTGGCAAGAAAGCTGTAAAGTAGGGCAAAACACGCTTAATTGTCTCATTTAGCAACAGAAATTTTGGGCTCAATTGTGGTCATAGGTTGAGGACTACTTGTACCTAAGTCCTCCTTTTGCCTGTATTTCTAGCCTTTAAAAAGGATTTCCAAGTTGTGTAGACACTTACATGAATTTGACTAACCATAAAGATTATGTTAATGCATTACAATTATTCATGATTTTATAGCATTAGAGATCTGTGTATTGTCAAGGTATTTCATAGACTGATGCAGAAATTGGCAATTAAGAATAATTAAAATTCTCAGCATTGATACCATCATCAAGAAGCCAGTAACTATGGTGGACACTGATAGCCTTGCATATAACCTAGTGCCACTAGCTAGCCTTTAAGGCTATGTTCTAAAGGAAGACAGATGACTGGTGCCTATATTAAAAGCCGGGTTGACTTTCAGTCCTGAATATGCTGAGCCTTTTTCCCAATCAGCCTTGCATGGTGCCAGCTGCATTTTTCAAGGAATCTAAATCCATTTAGTAAGCCAATCAGAGCCGTGTAGTTTTTATTAAATCATGTATTAGTTAAACACCAATAACAAAGACATCATGACTAAGAAAGCTTTCTCCTTTGAACTAGAATTTGCACAGTTCAAATCCCATTCCCACAGCCAGTGGATTAATGTCTACATTATCTGAGCATACGAAGGCATCTCTGTCCTACAGACTTGCAAAAAGGAAGCTGTTTTCCTTGTCGGGATATTAAGATTTGTGTGTATTTGCCAGGAGCTCATACTCTAGGCCAGCACAGCTTGTCTTGGGAGGAGCTTGTACGATAAGCGTATTACCATTAAAAAAAAACCATGCTGGGTATTAGACATTATTTCTCTCATACATGATACGTCGTAATAAGATTTGAATGCAGTAATGCCTCCCTGAAATATAGCTGGAGGTAAGGCCCAGCAGGGAGCAAGGGATAAATCCATATTATAAATTAAACTATGGGGTAGCATCTTCAGTTAAGGATGCATTACATCGTTTTGTTGAAACTAAGACAGAATATTTATACGCATCTGGTAACATGCTTTTATTTTACCTGATTTGTAACTTAGCAACCTCTCATTTAACATTCTTGCCATTACTTACGCAGCAGCTAATAGATCTAGCCAAGTTTTGGCAATCTACTTCCAAGTGATATGAGACAATTTAAGCACACAGGCAATATGTGAAGAAGCCCCACTAGCATATTATTTACCTGCGAAGATGTATAAACCTCCCATTGCTGAAAGTCAAGTTTGATCAGACTGAATTTTCTTACAACAAGCAACAAGAAAAGCAAGAATCCAAGGATCAAAAAAGATTCTTAGTATAACATCTGATTGTGGAATGTCTACCTATAGTTTAATTCAAATTTGTCCTCCTTTCATCACCAAAAGTGCAAATAAAATTCCAGGTGCTTTGTTCTTTTTTAATTTCCATTCCCTACTTTCCAGCTTCTTTTTAGTGTTATTGGGTTTTTTTCAAAATAAGGACTTTGAAGAGGATTTTAATATGCACTTGTTACTTTTAAAAGAGGTGGTGCAGTTAAATTTAATCCTTAGTAGTTGTCCTAACTTTAAACAATCTCTTTCTCTACCTCCCCTTTTTTTGAAAAAGAGATTGGAAGGAAGATCTCTACTGTAAATACATGTTAAAAAGAAACTAGATATGGAAAAGATACTGTAATGACAAGGTGAAACTTCTGCATCACTTTAAATCTGAAGGCATGATGGAGACAAGTACTATCTTCCATAAACAAAGGCCTCTGGGTCTCTGGGTCTTTTTTCATTGTGTGGCAGAGCTCCAAATGATGGCGTTCAGTATATTCATTGCAGAAGTTCACCATTACAAAAGGCATTCTGTATATGTCTGAAGTATTTACATACTGGAAGCTGCAGAATAAGATTTCCTCTCTTATAGGATTTAGCTATATTTCCATCTGGAACAGAAGTATGTTCTTTATAGTATGCCACTGATGTCGGAAGCATACTTAAAGAACAATCACATTACAAGATACATTTTTGGCTGAAAATCTATGTCCAATTTTTACAGTGAAAATATTGTTCTTTGTTTCTTCCCTCTCTGAAAATACATTTTTCTCAAAGAAGGGCAGGAAAAAAATATCATTTACATCACTATTACACTCTGTGCTTCAGAGACTCAGAGATATTATTATTATTTACTTTATTCATTAAACATGAAACTCAGTCAACTGAACATTCAAAAATACATCACAAATAGCATTGACTGGTGCTAATGGTTGATACGGGTTGCTGCCAGCATCCTAGGTATCAACCAAGTACCTTCTTAAGATGTACGATGTTCCAAGTAGCGCAGTTTTTTGCAGTTCTGCTGACATTATTGCAGGAAGCTGCAATTTGCTGATGTATCTTATAAAATTCATGGACATGGCATCAAGTCCTTGATGGGTCCTTGAGTGGCGCAGGCTGCTAAACAGCCTGTTATTAACAACAGCTGCCTGCAATTATTGCAGGTTCAAGTCCCACCAGGCCCAAGGTTGACTCAGCCTTCCATCCTTTATAAGGTAGGTAAAATGAGGACCCAGATTGTTGGGGGCAATAAGTTGACTTTGTATATAATATACAAATAGGATGAAGACTATTACTTAACATAATGTAAGCCGCCCTGAATCTTCGGAGAAGGGCGGGGTATAAATGTAAATAAATAAAATAAATAAATAATAAATAAGTGCCCCGATGACAATGGATATCACTGTTACATGTTTCATCCATAGCCGTGTAGTTTCAATGGCCAGGTTGCGATATTTCATGATTTTTTCCAGTTCTTTTTCTTCGACTCTGGCATCTCCTGGTACTGCGATGTCAATAAATTGTACATTTCGGCTTTTGACAACTGTGATATCTGGTGTGTTGTGTTCCAAATGATGATCCGTCTGTATTCAAAAGTCCCATAAGATCTTCACCTTCTCATTTTCTATAACTTTTTTCACTTTATGTTCCCATGACTTTTTGGATACAGGTAAGTTGTATTTTTTACATAATGACCAGTGGATTAATTTAGCAACTCGGTCATGTCTAGCTTTCTAATCAGTTTGTGCAATTTTGCTGCATTCACATATTAAATGTGAAACAGTTTTGACTTTGTTGTTGCAAAGTCGGCAGTTTGGATTGTCGGTGGATTTTTGTATCTTCACTTTCATGGCATTAGTTTTTAGTGCTTGTTCTTGAGCAGCGAGTCTTAAACCTTCCGTTTCTTTCTTGATGGTTCCCATTTTAAGCCATGCCCAGGTGCAGTTGCAATCACATTTTCCTTCAGTGTTTTTCAAGTGCTGTCCATGCAAAGCTTTGGTTTTCCTTCTATTTAATCTGTCATCTAGCTGTTCTTCCTTATATTCTTCCTTTGTTTCTGTTGTTTTTATAATGTTCTCCATTTTCACAGCCTGCAGCAATGTTTCTGTACTTTGGTTCACATAATCGTTCAAACTTCGTTTTTCTTCTTCTACAGTTTGATGGATGATGCTGCTGCTGCTGCTGCTGCTGATGATGATGATGATGATGTTATGATAGGATCAGGCTGATACAGACCATAATTGGTTTATTGTTGTCAAAGAAGCTTCATGGTGAAGTCATCCTGTTCTAAAATGCCTACATAATTATTTTATCCAGCTAATCACTGTGCCTGGATCAGTACATAGATTAAGTTAAAATTAATGAAGACTCTCTTTTATAATATTCCTACTGCTAAAACAGATCCTAAGTCAAAAGTTCCATAATGTTTCACGCAGAATCACAAGTAGCATTTCCACCTGGTGAAAATGCAGAGGATAATAACATTTGACCAGTTATCCTTTGCAAGGCTTTTCAGAAGTAGTTCTTGTGAAGTTCAGTGAGACTTGTTCCAAATTAGTGTTTAAGCTGCAGGTGTCAATCTTATTTCCATCTTCAATCTCTTGACAGATACATAGCTGGTAAGACATAAAAAACAAAGTGAGACTACTAAAATTGGTTAACACAAAAATATTCTCTATATTCTATGAAATGTTGAGAGATAAAGATGAGAGATGCTTCTGCCACAAATAATTCTGGAAAAAGGCTTCTTTGTGTCCTTCTTTCCTTTTCTAAATGAAAATTCAATCAGCATTAATATACAGCAGTCTATTTTTTTTGACTGATAATACGACATCTGGCTTCAGGCAGGAATAGTAAGAACTGAATCACTGTTGACATTGTCTAAAGGCACAAGTTTTTGTCAAGACAGGCTGCATAAAATTGAATAAAATTGTGGGTGATTCCAGCATCAAGCATGACTTGTAAGTTGCCTTCAGCTCTCAAAGGTTTCCCCACTACCATAACCTGGACTTTTATGTGATGTGCAATTTCTACTCATAAAACAGACTGAACAAACAATTGCTTACATACTAGATGTGGTAATTAGGCACATCTCTTTCTCCAACTTCCTTGATTCAGGTCCACTTAACCTCAGGCCAGGAGAGGTTCACCAAGCCACTGTTTATCATCTATATTTTAGTGTCTGGGAATGAAGTTTGACTGTCAAAGAAATTGGAACATTTCCCCAGAACCATCACTATATCATTTGTACAAGCTTTTAAATCTCCTACCCTAAAGAAATAGAAACATGTTCATGAGATATTCAGCAGATGCACCCTCATAATGTTGGCATATGGAACAGGAATAATCAAAGCATCTTTTTTGACAAAATACATAGCCTTTTTATTGTTGTGTGACAAAACATAATTTTCTCTTTTCGGTAATCACACCTTTTTAATTAACTTCCTCTTTATTCAGATGGGGACATGGTCCACTGCACAGATATAATTGATTCTGACAGAATGGTCTTCTCAAATAGGAACCACAGTGATATTTTTTTAGGAGTGAAAAGCAAGCAACAAATAGAAAAGCAATGCAGCTGTCATTCACTTTGCCCATCACCTAGTTGCCAGTTATATTGCTAATTTTCTTTCATGACTTTAGTCAGCAATTATGAATACATTTTTCTACAAAAAAGAAACAATTGCACAGATGTGGCAAAGGCAGATGGGTATCAAGATACCAGTGGTAGCAGAAAGGTTATGTTTCACATCCCCTCAAAATGTCTGTATCTGCAACCACAGATAAGATTATTTCACTCTACAGGTAAAACATTGAGTTTTTCTCTACCTTCTAGGTAAAGGTTATATATATATATATGTAGGTCTTTGGTTATTCGGGTTTTCTCCCGCGTAAAATTGGAAGTATCTTGGCGACGTTTCGACGAAGTCTCATTCATTATCTTCAGGCTTCAGCTTCATGCTTCTGGGAGCAATGTGTGACTGCAGCTGTTTCTTCCTTTTTAACTGCTAGTGGGGGTTTGAACTGATTGGGTGGGAGCTTGGCTGTGCTCTGATTGGATGGGGTTTTTTGGTGCTCTGATTGGATGGGGGTGTGTCCTGTTTGGGTGGGGGCTTGGTTGTGCTCAGTTTAGTCTATGTTGCAAGGGGATTTGAGCTGGTGAGCTGCATTGCTGTTGTTCGGCTTCGTGTTCGTGGTCGTGCTACATCTTCATAGTGGGTATCAGTCTGCTGCATGTATGGATTGGAGGGGTTTGAAATGGCTAATGTTGCAGCTGTGGTCTGGCTTCTGGTCCTTGGTCGTGCTTCCTGATCAGTGTGGGTTTGGGTCTGCTTTCTGGGTGGATGTGTGGTGGTGACATCCTGTGTGGACCTCGTGAGTGTGGGTCTGGTGTCATTCCTCGTGTTAGGGACTCGTTTGTCAATAAGGGCGGGTTTCCAAATGGCTGGTAGGCAGGAGGTATCATCTTGTTTGTTCATGCTGTGTGGGCGTTTTTCTATCTCAATGACTTCTCTGATTATTCTGTTGTTAAAGTGTTCAGTTTTGGCGATAGTTCTGGTCTTTGTATCATGTCCTGTGGCTTTAAGGTGTTGGACCAGGGAAGAAGTTGGTTCCTCTTTTTTGACTAAGTTCTTGTGTTCTTCAATGCGTGCGCTTATTCTTCTGTTGGTTTGTGATGACACCTTCATAATCTGGCCACACGGGAAAGAAAAACTTGACAACTTCCTCACACACCTCAATAGCCTACACCCCAAAATACAGTTCACCATGGAAACAGAAGTTAACAACCTACTTCCCTTCCTAGATGTCCTAGTCTACAGGAAACCCAATGGTTCCCTAGGACACACCATCTACCAGAAGAAAACACACACAAACTGCTATCTGTACGCACTCTCACACCAACACCCAGCACAGATCAACTCCATAGCCAAGACACTCATCTCCAGAACAAAACGCTTAGCTGATGAACAACACCTAAAAACCGAACTACACACTCTCACTAACGTACTAACATCCAATGGATTCCAGAGAAATAAAATTACCAAACTAATCCATAACCGGAACGGGCCGCGGTGTGGCTCAGGCTGTAAGATAGCCTGTTATTAAAACACAGCAGCCTGCAATTACTGCAGGCTCGAATCCCACCAGGCCCAAGGTTGACTCAGCCTTCCATCCTTTATAAGGTAGGTAAAATGAGGACCCAGATTGTTGGGAGGGCAATAAGTTGACTTTGTAAATATACAAATAGAATGAGACTATTTCCTTACACACTGTAAGCCGCCCTGAGTCTTCGGAGAAGGGCGGGATATAAATGTAAAAAAAAAAAAAAGAGAGCCTCCCACTAAAATCCAAGACAGAGAACAAGAAAACGGCACAGCCCTCCTCCCATATATAAAAGGCACCACAGACAGAATTAGCAAGATCCTCCACAAACACAACATCATTCTGCAAAAACCAAAAAATATCCACCATCCTAAGAAACCCCAAAGACAAAATTGAGTTAGAAAATCAAGGAGTATATGAAATCCCATGCACCGCCTGCCCCACCACATACATCGGACAAACCAACAGAAGAATAAGTGCACGCATTGAAGAACACAAGAACTCAGTCAAAAAAGAGGAACCAACTTCTTCCCTGGTCCAACACCTTAAAGCCACAGGACACGATATTGACTTTAAAAAGACCAGAACTATCGCCAAAACTGAACACTTTAACAACAGAATAATCAGAGAAGCCATCGAGATAGAAAAACGCCCACACAGCATGAACAAACAAGATGATACCTCCCACCTACCAGCCATTTGGAAACCCGCCCTTATTGACAAACGAGTCCCTAACACGAGGAATGACACCAGACCCACACTCACGAGGTCCACACAGGATGTCACCACCACACATCCACCCAGAAAGCAGACCCAAACCCACACTGATCAGGAAGCACGACCAAGGACCAGAAGCCAGACCACAGCTGCAACATTAGCCATTTCAAACCCCTCCAATCCATACATGCAGCAGACTGACACCCACTATGAAGATGTAGCACGAACATGAACACGAAGCCGAACAACAGCAATCGCGTGCCCCGATCCCCCGTCCTTTTCCCGTTCCCCGGATGGTCAAGACTCTCAGAGCCTGGGCCTTCGGCTCATGCTATGCAATGCACGGTCCGTAGTCAATAAGGCCCCCCTAATACACGATCTTATTCAGGGGGGCGCTGCGGACCTTATAGGCGTTACGGAAACCTGGTTGGGCACGGAAGGGGGCGTGCCCCTTGTTGAGATGTACCCGCCGGGTTTCCGTGCATTCCATCAGCCGAGGGCTCAGGGTAGGGGTGGGGGGGTGGCGGTTGTGATTAGAGAGAGCCTAGAGCCGAGAGAGACCACTGTACCTCAGATTGCCGGGTGCGAATCCCTCTTTGTGAGATGGGGTCATAGGTGTCAGATGGGCTTGCTGGTCGCGTACCTGGCTCCTTGCTGCGTGACAGCTGCCCTGCCCGAGCTCCTGGAGGTGCTTGCGGGGGTGGCAGTTGAGACCCCCAGACTTTTAGTCATGGGGGCCTTATCTTGCCATCTTCCGGCTCGTCATCGATAGCAGCTCAGGAGTTCACGGCTTCCATGACGGCCTTGGACCTGACCCAAGTAGTTGATGGCCCTACTCACATTGGGGGTGGCACTCTGGACCTGATTTTTGTCTCTGGTCAGTGGTCGAGAGATCTGGACTTGAAGGAAATAGTCATTGAACCTTTGTCATGGTCAGATCACTCTCTCCTTCGCCTGGACTTTCTGACCGCCATTCAACACCGCAGGGAGACGGAGCCGATACGTTAGTTCCGTCCCAGGCGCCTGATGGACCCGGAGAGGTTCCAGACGGAGCTTGGGCCACTTCCTGAGTGGCTGGCTCACTGTTGCGGCCTGGGAACGAGCCGCGGCGGGGGCCTTAGACCGTGTCATGCCTTTGCGGCCTCTGACCCGGCACAGGTCCCAACCGGCTCCTTGGTTCTCCAAGGAGCTGAGAGGGATGAAGCGCCGGAGAAGACGCCTATAGAGTTCCTGGAGGTCTAGCCGTTCGGAAGCTGATCGGACACTAGTGAAGTCCTATAATAGGGCTTACCTAGTGGCATTGAGGGAAGCGAGGCGTAGCTACGCCTCCTCCCTCATTGCATCGGCAGATAACCGCCCAGCCGCCCTGTTTCGGGTGACTCGTTCCTTCCTTCACCAGGGGAGCGGGATGACCCGCTGCAGGGACGTGCTGAGGAGTTTAACGGTTATCTATACGATAAAATCGTTCAGCTTCAGGATGGTCTGGACCAAAATTGCGGTGACTCGGGTGAGACAGCTGAGGGTGGTCTTGGTGACATTTTATGGGATGAGTTTGACCCTGTGGCTCCCGAGGACATGGACAGGTTGCTGGGTAGGCTGAATGCCACCACGTGTTTACTGGACCCGTGCCCCTCCTGGTTGGTGCTGGCCACTCAGGAGGTGACACGAGGCTGGCTCCAGGCAATTACGAGCGCTTCCTTGGTGGAGGGAGTCTTCCCGGCCACCTTGAAAGAGGCGGTGGTGAGACCCCTCCTCAAGAAGCCTTCCCTGGACCCGGCTGTTTTAGGTAATTATTGTTTGGTCTCCAACCTTCGCTTCGCGGCGAAGGTTGTAGAGAGTATGGTGGCATATCAGTTTCCCTTACACCTGGATGAAACTGTCTATCTAGACCCGTTCCAGTCCGGTTTCCGGCCCGGTTACAGCACTGAGACGGCTTTGGTCGCGTTGGTGGATGATCTCTGGAGGGCCAGGGATAGGGGTTGTTCCTCTGCCCTGGTCCTATTAGACCTCTCAGCGGCTTTCGATACCATCGACCATGGTATCCTGCTGCGCCGGTTGGAGGGATTGGGAGTGGGAGGCACCGTTTATCGGTGGTTCTCCTCCTATCTCTCCGATCGGTCGCAGACGGTGTTGACAGGGGGGCAGAGGTCGGCTCCGAGGCGCCTCACTTGTGGGGTGCCGCAGGGGTCGATCCTCTCGCCCCTTCTGTTCAACATCTATATGAAGCCGCTGGGTGAGATCATCAGTGGCTTCGGTGTGAGGTACCAGCTGTACGCTGATGACACCCAGCTGTACTTTTCCACACCGGGCCACCCCAATGAAGCTATCGAAGTGCTGTCCCGGTGCTTGGAAGCCGTATGGGTCTGGATGGGGAGAAACAGGCTCAAGCTCAATCCCTCCAAGACAGAGTGGCTGTGGATGCCGGCATCCCGGTACAGTCAGCTGAGTCCACGGCTGACTGTTGGGGGCGAGTCATTGGCCCCGATGGAGAGGGTGCGCAACTTGGGCGTCCTCCTGGATGAACGGCTGTCTTTTGAAGATCATTTGACGGCCGTCTCCAGGAAAGCTTTTTACCAGGTTCGCCTGGTGCGCCAGTTGCGCCCCTATCTAGACCGGGATGCCCTATGCACGGTCACTCACGCCCTCGTGACGCCTCACCTGGATTACTGCAATGCTCTCTACATGGGGCTCCCCTTGAAGGGCATCCGGAGACTGCAGTTAGTTCAGAATGCGGCTGCGCGGGTTATAGAGGGAGCCCCTCTATAACTCCCGTATGACACCTATCCTGCGCAGGCTACACTGGCTACCTGTGGCCTTCCGGGTGCGCTTCAAGGTTTTGGTAACCACCTTTAAAGCGCTCCATGGCATAGGGCCGGGTTACTTACGGGACCGCCTACTGCTACCGAATGCCTCTCACCGACCCGTGCGCTCTCACAGAGAGGGACTCCTCAGGGTGCCGTCAGCTAGGCAGTGCCGTCTGGCGACGCCCAGGGAAAGGGCCTTCTCTGTGGGGGCTCCCACCCTCTGGAACGAACTCCCCCCAGGACTTCGTCAACTTCCGGACCTCCGAACCTTCCGTCGCGAGCTTAAAACACATTTATTCATCTGTGCAGGACTGGACTAGATTTTAAATTTATAGGGGTTTTAAACTGCTTTTAATATTTATATTATTTTTAATAATTTGGCTTTTAGAATAAGTTTTTTAATGGTTATCTTAATTTGTACATAAATGTTTTTTATTTGCCTGTGAACCGCCCTGAGTCCTTCGGGAGATAGGGCGGTATACAAATACGAATAAATAAATAAATAAATAAATAATAAACTCTCCAGCTCAAATCCCCCTGCAACTCAGATTAATCTGAGCACAACCAAGCCCCCACCCAAACAGGACACACACCCAGCCAATCAGAGCACAAAAAAAACCCCATCCAATCAGAGCACAGCCAAGCTCCCACCCAATCAGTTCAAACCCCCACTAGCAGTTAAAAAGGAAGAAATAGCTGCAATCACACATTGCTCCCAGAAGCACGAAGCTGAAGTCTGAAGATGACGAATGAGACTTCGTCGAAACGTCGCCAAGACACTTCCAATTTTACGCAGGATAAAACCCGAATAACCAAAGACCTACATACAAACACCCGCGAAAACCTCAGAAAATATATATATATATACACACACACACAAACAAACACACACACACACACACACACACACAGAGTAGAACCTCTGGTCACAACCATAATTCGTTCTATAACTTTGTCACAATACAATTTGGTCGTGACCCGAACCTAATTTTGAAAATTTGGCGCTTACAAAAAAAAATGGCGCGGAAGGGGAAATTGGCTGCTGGGAAAAAAATGTGAATTTTTTTGGTCGGAACCCAGTTTGGTCATGGTCAGAAGCGTTCGTGACTAGAGGTTCTACTGTATGCGGGGGTGACATAGACATATGTTATTTTCAATCTGTTTATGTATCTGTGTATCTGTTTGTGTGTGTGTGTGTGTGTGTGTGTGTGTACACAACATATACACGTTGTGGAATCTTCTCCCCTTAGAGATGAGGTTAACCTCATCATTCCTGGGCTTTTGAAGGTTCTTCAAGATTTTGTTATACCAGCAGGCTTGGAGACCCTAGGGGATGAGTGAATTCATGAGGTGGCTCCATTATTATTAACACCTCTCCTTCTATTATTCTCTTTTCCTGCTTCAGTTCTTATCATTTTAATGCTCTTTTAATAATAGTTACATGTTTTAAGTAATGATTATTTTATTTATTTTACTCATTTATTTATTGTTGCATGCTACCCAGAGTCACTTTCCATGAGATGGGTGGCCATATAAATATTCCTAAAACTCTCATGTCTCTTTGCTTATTTGATACCTTCAACTGGATGAAACGATGCATCATAGGGCAAATATTTTTCAACCAAGGCATCTCAAATGGGATAACTTACAGAATTCCAGGATCCATTATTGCCATGGGAATGAAATTTAGGGAAGTTATAGCCACTTCAGCACCACTGTGATGCTAATTGCTTCAGCACTGCTGCAATCAGCTGTGGCCATGTGATTGTCATTTCCAATGCTTACTGACAGCTTCCTGCAAACAAAGTTTTTACTTGTCATTTTGTCAAAACAGTGAAAAACAGCGAAAAACAGCTCTTCCATACAAGCTCCTCCTTTCATATGTACATGTGACAACACAAAACATATAGGACTAAAGGAGAGCTTGAATCCTGTCAGTGCAATGTTAATTGATGGAAAGGGATCAAATAGCATGAGATGTCTCTAAGCTTCTTTGGAGGGGGGCAAGAGGGGGCAAGGTGACAGCAGCATTGCAGTATTACTGTACTCACAGAAGCCACATTCCTTTTGTATTCACACACAAAAGGGCTTGAGGTGTGATGCTGCTTTTGTCTCTCTGATGAAAGAAACTGCTGGGAGCAACTTAAAACGAAGCTAATATGGTTAATTGAATTTAGTGCTGTAATATATAAAATAGGTTGATACCCTAAAATTGCTTGGCAGCCAGCAATCATTGGCTATGCACTATGAGCTACAAAAATTAATAGAATTTTTCTGCTTTCATATACCACACTTTAACAGCCATATCATCTGTTCCAATAGAATCATATTTGGGCTATAAAACATTAGACGGGAGGTCATTGGTGCTCTCTGAGCTTGGTTGTTTTCTTGCAGATGTTTCATTACCCAAACTGATGATGATACCTAGTTTCAGTAATGAAATGTCTGCAAGAAAACAAAAAAATACAGAAAGCACCAAGGACTCCACATTTCAACCCAGAGCTACAAATATTCTCCTTTATTGGCACATTAGATAAAGTTAGAATTTAATTTGTAGCCATATTCAGATTATCCAGATTTTTTCCAGCCAAAATGAAACATTATGGATTGTCATATTATGTGAAGCTAAACAAATGCTAGATGCATATTTAAGTTCTATACAAATGTGTACTTACATGCAGTAAGCCCACCCCTGATTATATTACAAATCAAATGCTGCTGAAATATAAATAGTTATCATTGTCTGATTCTCTAAAAATTTGACAGTCTTCTCACTGTATCTGTGGATATTCTTGAAGCTACTGATCAGCAGCTACAAGAAACAGACTATGGTGTTTTAATATTTTCCTCATAATTTAATCTAATCCCCTGTTAAAGGCTAGGTAGGGTTACCTGAAATATTTGGATTTGAGGTTTTCTTACCCCTGGAGAATCTTTGGTCTTGAATGGGGTTGCATTACCTCAGACAGAGCTGATGCTTAATCTTGGGGTTCATTCAAATAGCAGGAGACCTTTTGCACACCTGTGGGCTATGCATCATTTTTACCCTTTCCTGTCAAACAGGCCCTAATCACATTCACCCATGCCCCTAGTTACCTACTGTAATGCACTTTACATGTGGCTGCCCTTGAAAAATATCAGGAAGCTTCAGTTGGTTCAAAATTCAACAGCCCACATGGTTTTTTGCAAATCTAGATTTGTACATGTGTCATTTCACTTGCAGGAACTGCATTGGTTGCCAATTCACTTCCAGGTCAAATTCAAGATGCTGGTGATTAAATCCTGACATGGTTATCCAAAGTTTAGGTTACTCAAGGATTTACTCATAACCCCATCCACCAGATCAGGGAGGCAGGGTATGTTACATGTTCCCTTCATCAAGGAAGTCTATCTAGTGAGACCACAAAATGGTGGACAGTTTCCATTGTAGTTTATTCCTGTAGAATATCATCCCTATGGAGATGGAGACTGGCCCCAACTTTGATACTCTTCTAAAAGGTGCTGAAGAGATGGTTTTGCTAGAAGGTCTGTGGATCCTACGATCATATGGAGCACAATTAAGTGGTTTGTTTGAAAATTGTCACCAGGAGGTAGGAATGTATTGGGTTTTCTATTTAGAGTTTTATTCCTCTAGTCACCCAAAATCACCATGAGTGAGTTGGGCAACTATATAAATGTCATAAATAAATAAATAAATAAATAAATAAATAAATAAATAAATAAATAAATAAATAAATAAATAAATAATCATTATTTCAAAAGAGGTAAATTGTGTATAATTTAAACATATTTTAAAATAACTGACATTTAAATTAAAGAAAGAATGAATAATCTATTTTAGCTCATAATTGACATAGTACATTAATAATTGACATAATGTAAAAACTTGAGTATAATTACTTATACTTGAATGTAAGTAATCACTGTAAGATGATAAACAATTCTAATCTAAAGGAACCCCTCTCTTTAAACCAGTGAGTCCACCACACCTTTCCAGTTTTAGAAATTATGTAGAACTCCAAATGAGTTTTCATTTGTATATGTAGTATTTATCAGCATTTACTATATTAATAATTAAAATTGATCTATTCATAGAATTTTTATTTGTTAAAATGTAAAAACAACAATATCAAATCCATTAAATATTATCATAAATAAGTATTTTTCATGAAAAACTCTATTTTTTAACAAATAAAAATATTAAGAGGAGTGACATTTTTAAAAACAATTCGTATCTTTAATATCTAGCAAAAAAAATTGATTATGTAACCCCAGGAACCTGAGACCACACTTTCAGAATCACTGTATTAGAAACTTAGGTTACAATCTATCTTAATTAACTTTACCTTAAAATTAACTTTAACATGGAACATTTCTAAATTTCTTTTTATAAATTTTTGGATTTTAGCTTTGTTTTATTTTTCGCCATGCAAAATAATTGTAAATTAGAGTCGGAAAAAAAATATTTCAGCTGCTATTCTAAGCACACTTAGTTGTAATTTCTAACCATCCAGAATAATTAGAATTAAGAGTAAATGGGTAAAGGATAAGAACAAGGGTAAATGACTGTAGTTATCTCACTGTGAAAACAGAATGTAAGGGACAAGGATAGAAAACTTGGGAAACGTATGTGGAAGATTGGAATAACGTCCATCACCCATACATAAATACATCATAATATTTCTATAGACCCCTGGTGGCGAACCTATGGCACACGTGCTAGAGGTGGCACACAGAGCCCTCTTGGTGGGCATGCGTGCCATCGCAGCAGCCCAGCTTTTCTTGTTCCAAACAGTACCTATTAAACTTGAAAAGAAATTATTTGATGATTTGAATACATTGATCTTGAAATTTGATCTTGAAACATTACAGTAGTAATGGGGGATTTTAACTACCCTGACATCAACTGGGAGACAAACTCTGCACCAAGTGGAAAATCCAACAGGTTCCTAACAAACCTAGCAGACAACTTTGTTTCCCAAAAAGTAGAGAAGGGAACAAGGGGATCAGCCATATTGGACTTAATTCTCACTAACAGAAATGAAATGATAGAAGGTGTTGAAGCTATAGGAATCTTGGGGGCAAGTGATCACGCAATATTGGAATTCAACATTATGCAGACACAAGTAGTAGAACAAAGTCAAACTAGAGTCTTGGACTTCAAGAGAGCTAATTTCATTAAACTCAGAGAGAGCTTGAGAAGGATTCCATGGATGAGAATCTTCAAGGGGAAAACAACTCAAGAAGCTTGGGAAATTTTGAAAAGTGAGATTATAAAAACCCAGTCTAGCACAATACCAATGAGGAAGAAAAATAATAGATCTCAAAAGAAACCAGCATGGATGCATAAAAAACTATCTGATAAATTGAAAGACAAAAAGGACAAGTATAAAAAGTGGAAAGAGGGGAAAATAACTAAGGCAGAATATCAGCAAATAGCCCGAGCCTGTAAACATGAAGTGAGGAAAGCTAAAGCTCACAATGAACAAAGGCTAGCGACAAAAGTAAAAAATAACCAAAAAAAGCTTCTTCCAACATGTTAAAAACAAGAATAAAGTCAAAGAAACAATTGGCCCATTGCTGGGAGAAAGTGGCAAGAAGGTGACAAGCAACAGGGAGAAAGCAGATCTACTTAACTAATTTTTTGCATCTGTCTTTACACAAAAGGAAAAAAACAATCCAACCTATCAAAAACAGCACCACAAAAAAACAGATTAGGAACATCTTGATTCTATCCCTCTGTTTATGCAGCCCAGAACTGTGTTGGCTTTTTTCGCAGCTGCTGCACACTGCTGGCTCATATCTAAATGGTTGTCCACTAGGACTCCAAGATCCCTGTCACAGTTACTACTATTGAGCAAGGTACCACATATACGGTACCTGTGCATTTTGGGTTTTTTGCCTAAATGTAGAACCTTACTTTTTTCACTCTTGAATTTCATTTTGTTAGATAGTGCCCAATGTTCAAGTCTGTCCAGATCCTTCTGTAACTTGAGCCTATCTTTTGGAGTGTTGGCTATTCCTGCCAGCTTGGTGTCATCTGCAAATTTGATGAGTTCCCCATCTATCCCCTTGTCCAAGTCATTGATGACGATGTTGAAGAGTACTGGGCCTAAAACAGAGCCTTGGGGTACTCCACTGCATACTTCCCTCCATGTGGATGTAGTTCCGTTGAGGACTACACATTGAATGCGGTTGGTCAGGCAGTTACGAATCCATCTGGTGGTGGTGCTGTCTAACCCACATTTTTCTACTTTATCTAGTAGTAGGTTATGATCTACTTTATCAAATGCTTTACTGAAGTTCAAGTAAATTATATTGACAGCATTCCTCTGGTCTACTAATTTTGTCACTTTGTCAAAGAATGCAATAAGATTAGTCTGGCATGATTTTTGACAAGCCCATGTTGGCTTTTGGTTATTACTTGGTTTGATTCCAGGTGTTTGGTGATTCGTTGCTTGATTGTCTTTTCCAGAATCTTCCCCGGTATTGAGGTGAGGCTGATAGGTCTGTAGTTTCCTGGATCTGGTTTTTTTTTCCTTTTTTGAAGATGGGAACTACATCAGCTCTTTTCCAGTCCTCTGGCAGTTCCCCTGTGCTCCAGCATCTTTGAAAGATATAGTTCAGTGGTTCTGAGATCTCATCTGCCAGTTCCTTCAGAACCTTGGGGTGTAATCCATCCGGTCCTGGTGATTTGAACTCGTCTAGGGTAAACAGGTATTCACTTACCATTTTTCCCCCTACTTTAACTTGTGTTCCTAATCTGTTTTTTATGGTGCTGTTTTTGATAGGTTGGATTGTTTTTTTCTTTTGTGTAAAGACAGATGCAAAATATGAATTAAGTAGATCTGCTTTCTCCCTGTTGCTTGTCATCTTCTTGTCACTTTCTCCCAGCAATGGACCAATTGATTCCTTGACTTTATTCTTGTTTTTAACATGTTGGAAGAAGCTTTTTTTTTGTTATTTTTTATTTTTGTTGCAAGCCTTTGTTCGGTATAAGCCGTAGCTTTCCTCACTTCATCTTTACAGGCTCGGGCTATTTGCTGATATTCTGCCTTAGTTATTTGCCCCTCTTTCCACTTTTTATACTTGTCCTTTTTGTCTTTCAATTTGTCAAATAGTTTTTTATGCATCCATGCTGGTTTCTTTTGAGATCTATTATTTTTCTTCTTCAATGGTATTGTGCTAGACTGGGTTTTTATAATCTCACTTTTCAAAATTTCCCAAGCTTCTTGAGTTGTTTTCCCCTTGAGGATTCTCATCCATGGAATCCTTCTCAAGCTCTCTCTGAGTTTATTGAAATTAGCTCTCTTGAAGTCCAAGACTCTAGTTTGACTTTGTTCTACTACTTGTATTTGCTAAATGCCAAATTCCAATATTGCGTAATCACTTGCCCCTGCTTGCCCCCAAGGTTCCTGTTGCTTCAACACCTTCTATCATTTCCTCTCTGTTAGTGACAATTAAGTCCAATATGGCTGATCCCCTTGTTCCCTTCTCTACTTTTTGGGAAACAGGTTTGCTAGGTTTGTTAGGAACCTGTTGGATCTTCCACTTGGTGCAGAGTTTGTCTCCCAGTTGATGTCAGGGTAGTTAATATCCCCCATTACTACTGTATGTGCTTCCTACATACCTTAGCTGACTAGCAAAAAGTTCATCTACTTCCTCTGTTTGGTTGTTTTTCTTTCTTATAAGAAAGTTTTTCTTATTGTTGCTAAATGTAATATTTCAAAAGCAGGAAAAAATGAACAATTAGTTGAACTATGCCTTGTTTATCATTATTCTAGGTGGTAAAACCTCATTATTCAGGTTAAATTGCCATGTTGGCACTTTGTGATAAATAAGTGGGTTTTGGGTTGCAATTTGAGCACTCGGCCTCTAAACGGTTCATCATCACTGCTATAGACTGTTGGATGCATGCTAGTGGAAACAGCAGAAGCTTATTTCTAGAACTCAAGCCATCATTAAATTTCTCTAGCAACAAATTATGCATCCATCCTATCTGTATGCAGAAATAAATTGACAGAACTGAAACAGGTAGAACTTGAATTTTAAAACTGTATTGTCAAAAATGAGCTCCTTCATGTTTAAACTGCATAAAATCTAATTATATTATGTTAAAGGCACCACATAGCCCTCCTTTTTACATTATTTTTAATAGCCTACCCGCTTTTGTGCATATTTTATACAATAGATTCTGAATGTTATCAATGTTTTCAAGTGAGGAACTGATTCTTACAAAATAGCAAAGTAACTGGTTCCCAAATAATTAATATCCTCCTCTTTTGTAATAAAACTAAATTACAGAAGACTAAGTTTATTTTGTGTATTTGCATATGTTTACACTAAACACAGAGATGACTGAATTTGAATATACAGCAGGAGAGAGATTGTAGGAATGCACAAATATGATCCTAAACTTAATAAAATCAAATAAGCTTCCTTCCATCCCTTTGGTCGTATGATATAAAATGTGCTTAAGATTCTTAAGTTAAATAACGTAAGTGATAGGGTAGCTATTGTCCAAGTTATTATTTGAAATTATTTAAATTATTATTTATTGTTCCAAAATCATATATACCTCCTTCTACAAGCAAGACCCGTCCCATTTTCACTATTTCCCCAAGTTGATTACTCCCCCTCGCTACAAACAAGTATAAATGGTTTCCTTGGTTTCCTTTTGTAAATCTGAGATAAAAAGGGCTTTCCCTCTTCTGATTTATTATTTGTATGTCCCCTTTAATTATTAAGATGGTTTCATTTTGGCATCTTTTTCTATATCACTCTTATCCTCTGGCATTTTAAAATCATTTTCAGATACATGTCATCTTTTTCCATATCTCTTCTTTAACCCAGCATTTTTTTACTCCAAATCCATATTTACAACAGTTTCTGTTTTATTCAGTAAAATCTATTGTCCCTCTATATCATTTACTATGGTATCAAACATTCTTGTAAGTGGCTTCTGAGTACTTGTTCCCAAGCAACCTTGATTTCTTCTATAGCCAAATATTATTGCTCTATTGGGTTTGTTCTCCTTTAGAGTAATTATTTGTTCCATCTAGTCAACCTTCAAGTCCCCTTTTATCATGTTTATTTTCAAATCCATTAAACTTTCTCACAGGAGAATTTTTTTTACATATTAATTTCAAAATATTCATATAAAATGTTAAACTCTCCACAGGAAATATTATTTTGAGTCTATCTAGCCCCTTAACTATCAAAAATCCACGTTCTAATCCACCTTTTGCTGTTTTTCAAAACCCCATTCATCTGGTTAAAACTGATGGCAGGAGGTTTGTACTTTCCAACTTGCAAAATTCTATTAATGTAGCCTTACAATAAAGTAGAATTAGATCATATAGTTATGTCTCCTGCCTGATTACCTGAGGAGCTAACAGATGTTTTCCTGATGATGTAATAATTGGAAGCCTTTGGAAGGTTCTTAAAGAAGTTAGTAATAAGTGTTATACCCTGCATTTTGTTCTGGGATGTCTGGGGGGGGGGGGTGTTGGGGGGTGGAGAGGGAGGAGGGAGGGGGGAAGTGGGGGGGAACAATGGTTTAAAAATTTGTTCTTTGTAAAACTTTTTCAATTAAAAAAAAGAAGAAGTTAGTAATAAGCAGCTTCCTAAAGTCCTTTAAGAGAGGAAGTAGCTCAGTGTCTCTTTGAAAGGTGATGAATTGTGGCTTACGCAAGATGATTATTCCCCTGGGTCTAAGACCTCTCAAGCCCACCAGAGAGAACGATGCGGTATTATTTCTTTGCAGGAATATTCTGTGTGGATTTTGTACTATATGTGTGGAACATATGGGCAACTCTTTCTCTCCATCTAGAGAGGAATTCCCAGGAACTAATTCATTCACTGGCTCCTATTTCTGCCACGGTTGTCAGCTCCACAAAACATTGAGACAAACTCAGTCCACCATTGCTGCCCCAGAAGTGAGAATTTGTATGCTTCTGAAGCATCACTTTACTGACATTTTTTCACATGTGGCTGCTATCTAGTGGTTCTACATAAAGGAGTTTAGCATAGAATATGCTTTGCTTATATTTAATTATTTATCCAATTTATATCCTGCCAAAAGACTATGAGTGACTTACAAATGTACAGTAAGAAGATGGAATGCGTATATTTTGTAAATAAAAGTTTTAAAAATTCAAAATAATATATGATGTCAAACCCCAGAAACTTTCCAGAAAAGCTGTATTGGCATTCCCCCCCCCCAGAAAACAGATAATGGCAGAAATGAACCTCCAACAGAAGGACATTCCAGAGGGTTGGCCCCATCACTGAAAAACAATGCTTCCAGGCTTTGGCCCTGCAGTACCCTGAAAATGGAAGAGAACCAGCTGCTTCTCCTGAAGTGATTCAGGCCAACTTTAGTAAAGAGATGTAACCCAGCACCAAAGAATTGACCTTAACCTATAAAGGTCTTTCAGAGAGGCATGAAAGAAAAAAGATCTGATATCTGTTGGGAAAATAATTTTGCTAATCATGGATGGCCATTCTACAAAATCTTTACTCGGTGTGCTCACAACTTTTTCAGAAGGTGGAAGAAGGAACAAGAGAATGAAGTATCCTTCATCTGGTGCTTATTATTAAAAAATATATAAAGGGCTTCTTCAGAAATTTTCAAAATAAAGGCAGGCAAGTAAAATTTAGTCCTAGCATCTCACTGAAGACTGTATTGTTCTAATACATAAGAAAGAAAAGGAAGAATCAGTAGACTTGTGCTTTGCCTCAATCTTTTTCCAGAAGAATATTTCCATTCTACCAAGTAATTGCAAGAACAAAATTTTTAAAAAAGGACTTAAAACGAATAGAACAGTCAGAGAATATTTCTTTACTTTGAATAAGTTAAAATCAGAGTTAGATGAATTGCATCTTAAGGTACTAAAAGAGCTAGCAGATGGTCCAGTCAAATTTCGTTCCATTATTTTGAAAGATCTTAGGCATAGGTTAAGTGCGGGACAACTGGAGAAGTACAAATATTATCTAAAGGGATGTAAGGAATATCGAGGGGATTATACATCAGTCAATCTGATACAAATACATGGGAAAATTTTCATGCAACTCATAAAGCAATCAATCTGTACTCACCTTGCAATATAGAGTTATTACAAAAACTAAGTAAAGTTTTGTGAAGGATAGTTCTTGCCAGGCCTTCCTTATCTCATATTTTCATTAGATAACTTCCATGATAAATTGTATGAATGCTATAGACATAATTATTTTAACAAAGTATCCACAAAGGACTGCATGACATTCTAACTGAAAGGCTAGTAAAGCATGGGCCAATTAAGTAGACAGATAGTTAGTTCAGAACAATAGCCAAGAATGCTCATTAATGTTTCTTTATCAAAAAGAGGGCAGGTAATGAATGGAATGTTATACAGGCTCATCCTGTGCTCTTCAACATTCCTATTCATGATATGGACAAAGAGGACAAGGAAATTTTTGGAGGACACAATAGTCAAGAAGATGATTAATATTCCAGCTGACACAAATAAATTTTAAAATGATACTGATAGAAATGGGATGGAGGTAGCAAAATGAAATTTTACAGAGGAAAATGCAAAGTTCTTCACTCATGAAACAGAAATCACACATACAGCTAAGGAATAAGTTTATTTTATTTATTTATTTATTTAGTCACAACATCATACAAAAAGATTATATAGTATATAAACATATATATGAGTAAATATTAGGAGGTATATATATATATATATATATATATATATATATATATATATATATATATATGTCTTTGGTTGTTCGGGTTTTCTCCCGTGTAAAATTGGAAGTGTCTTGGCGAAGTTTCGACGAAGTCTCATTCTTCATCTTCAGGCTTCAGCTTCGTGCTTCTGGGAGCAATGTGTGATCGCAGCTGTTTCTTCCTTTTTACTGCTAGTGGGGGTTTGAACTGATTGGGTGGGAGCTTGGCTGTGCTCTGATTGGATGGGGGGTTTTTTTGTGCTCTGATTGGCTGGGGGTGTGTCCTGTTTGGGTGGGGGCTTGGTTGTGCTCAGTTTAGTCTATGTTGCAGGGGGATTTGAGCTGGTGAGCTACATAGCTGTTGTTTGGCTTTGTGGTCGTGCTACATCTTCATAGTGGGTGTCAGTCTGCTGCATGTATGGATTGGAGGGGTTTGAAATGGCTAATGTTGCAGCTGTGGTCTGGCTTCTGGTCCTTGGTCGTGTTTCCTGATCAGTGTGGGTTTGGGTCTGCTTTCTGGGTGGATGTGTGGTGGTGACATCCTGTGTGGACCTCGTGAGTGTGGGTCTGGTGTCATTCCTCATGTTAGGGACTCGTTTGTCAATAAGGGCGGGTTTCCAAATGGCTGGTAGGCGGGAAGTATCATCTCGTTTGTTCATGCTGTGTGGGCGTTTTTCTATCTCAATGGCTTCTCTGATTATTCTGTTGTTAAAGTGTTCAGTTTTGGCGATAGTTCTGGTCTTTTTAAAGTCAATATCATGTCCTGTGACTTTAAAGTGTTGGACCAGGGAAGAAGTTGGTTCCTCTTTTTTGACTGAGTTCTTGTGTTCTTCAATGCGTGTACTTATTCTTCTGTTGGTTTGTCCGATGTATGTGGTAGGGCAGGCGGTGCATGGGATTTCATATACTCCTTGATTTTCTAACTCAATTTTGTCTTTGGGGTTTCTTAGGATGGTGGATATTTTTTGATTTGTGCAGAATGCTGTCTTGATGTTGTGTTTTACACGGGAGAAAACCCGAACAACCAAAGACCTACATACAAACACCCGTGAAAACCTCAGAAAACAAATATATATATAAATATATATACAACAGAATAATCAGAGAAGCCATTGAGATAGAAAAACGCCCACACAGCATGAACAAACGAGATGACACCTCCCGCCTACCAGCCATTTGGAAACCCGCCCTTATTGACAAACGAGTCCCTAACACGAGGAATGACACCAGACCCACACTCACAAGGTCCACACAGGATGTCACCACCGCACATCCACCCAGAAAGCAGACCCAAACCCACACTGATCATGAAGCACGACCAAGGACCAGAAGCCAGACCACAGCTGCAACATTAGCCATTTCAAACCCCTCCAATCCATTCATGCAGCAGACTGACACCCACTATGAAGATGTAGCACGACCACAAAGCCAAACAACAGCTATGCAGCTCACCAGCTCAAATCCTTGCAGCACAGACTAGACTGAGCACAACCAAGCCCCCACCAACACAGGACACACCCCAGCCAATCAGAGCACAGAAAAACCCCATCCAATCAGAGCACAGCCAAGCTCCCACCCAATCAGTTCAAACCCCACTAGCAGTTAAAAGGAAGAAACAGCTGCGATCACACAGCTGCCTGTCAGGGATCTCGGATCTTGGCCTGAATGAGCTTGCAGTTAATTCAATTCCAGTTCTATAATTCTGTGGACAATTCTTCTATGCAACTGGATTAGACTGCAGCAAATCAAACTATTTGCTTTGGCAAAAGCACTCATGAAAAAGATATTAGAATAGCAATTGATTACTAATCAGCTATTAGTTAGCAGTGTGAAGTTGTTGCCCAAAAGAAAATGTTCAGGTTTTGTCCAAATCATGGGAAAGTAACGGTATAAATTTATTTTATTCTGGTCAAACTCTACCCTAGATATTATGGCCAGTTCTGGGCAATATATTTTAAGAATAGTTTAGACAAATTGCATTAGTTTTGAAGAAACACAAGATGATGATCGGAATGCCAGGAACTAATTTAAGGAAAAGGGATTGCTTAGCCCTGACAAGCGAAATTTGAGGGCATGATACTATCTTCCAGTGCCTGAAAGGATATCTTATAAAAGAAGATCAAGATCTGTTCTTTAAGATACTGTATCTGCTCAACATTCAGAATAGAATAATGGATTTAAGTTACAGGAAGACGGATATTGACTGACAGAGAAAACTTCCTAACAGTAAAAGTGATTTGACCACAGAGCCTATCACTTAGAGAGATGGTAAGACTCCTTTCTTAGAGGTATTTAGATACAGACTAACAGACAGCTGCCTGTCAGGGATCTCGGGATCTTGGCCTGAATGAGCTTGCAGTTAATTCGAATTCCAGTTCTATAATTCTGTGGACAATTCTTCTATGCAACTGGATTAGACTGCAGCAAATCAAACTATTTGCTTTGGAACTATATTCAATATACTGCATTAATGCTGTGCTCCTGCCAGATTTTATTTTAATAGCCAGAGACATGGATATTGTGAAGAAGAACCAGAAATAAAGGAAAAGGATTGCTTAGCCCTGACAAGCGAAATTTGAGGGCATGATACTATCTTCCAGTGCCTGAAAGGATATCTTATAAAAGAAGATCAAGATCTGTTCTTTAAGATACTGTATCTGCTCAACATTCAGAATAGAATAATGGATTTAAGTTACAGGAAGACGGATATCGACTGACAGAGAAAACTTCCTAACAGTAAAAGTGATTTGACCACAGAGCCTATCACTTAGAGAGATGGTAAGACTCCTTTCTTAGAGGTATTTAGATACAGACTAACAGACAGCTGCCTGTCAGGGATCTCGGGATCTTGGCCTGAATGAGCTTGCAGTTAATTCGAATTCCAGTTCTATAATTCTGTGGACAATTCTTCTATGCAACTGGATTAGACTGCAGCAAATCAAACTATTTGCTTTGGAACTATATTCAATATACTGCATTAATGCTGTGCTCCTGCCAGATTTTATTTTAATAGCCAGAGACATGGATATTGTGAAGAAGAACCAGAAATAAAGGAAAAGGAACCAGCAACACTCTTTTACTTGATTTATACAGAATATTCTCTTAAAGAGCTGCTGTGGTGCATTCCTTTCTCACCTTGCAAAGTAAAAATCCTGGTCAAGTTCATTTGGATTTGCAGTTAAAATTACTATTTGTTTTATCTCTTTCTTATTCCCTTACTTCTCCCCTTCAATCACAAATTAATTCTTCGCAAGCCTCACTGACTGTACTTTTCTCATATAATATAATACATATCTTGAATTTCTAAAAAAGTTAGATATTCTTTCTCAATTACATTTTCAAGACAGGAATAATTTATTGACTTTTGGTACTGGCATATTGAGTCTGATACTTTCCACATGTGAAGTCATATATCCACTTCCTACTTTGTGAAGAGTCCCAAAGTCAAGATGGAACTGTTGTTCTGATTTAAAAAATCCCTTGTGTGTCCAATCGCACTCGGCCAACAAAGAATTCTGTTCTATTCTTTTAAAAAGGGAAGGGTCTTTTGTATAGGAAGACCCTTGCACCTGGAACTACCCACAGTGCTTTCTAAGTGCTCATTTGGTAGATTACAGGACTGAGTGATTATCTGCCCCTCCTAGGTAAGCACTTCATAATGTACATTTACCATTTTCTTATTTTTTTCTTTCCCATGTTATCTATTGAGAATCCAGTTAGACCATGGAGTTATTCTGTATGCATTCTACTATAGTAAACCCAATATACTATGTTCAAATCCATTGTGGTTCACTTAGATTTTATTTCATGTTCTGGATTTCTTTCCATTTTCTAGAGAGTTTACATGCTTCAGGGTTATAGCAACATTATTCCATAGCTTGCATGGGAGTTGTATCTTCTAATAAAATTGATACTCAGCTATGATAACTAAGATTTCCAAGATGATGGATGGATGGATGGATGGACGGGTGGGAAGTACCCTTTGACAACTACCTTGGGCACTCTAGGAAGATAATTATGGTTGATATAATGGTTAAATCCAAAATATTACTATGTATAAATCTGTTCATAGAGCCTAAATCTTATTAACAGCTTTAAGGAATCCATATAAAGAAGAAATAGGAAGCTAGAACTGAAAATTGGATGTAGGATAGGAATGGCCTACATGGAACAAGCTGCAATATTTTTGAATAAGAAAACAGAAAATAATGGGAAAATTCATGGTAATTTATTGATTTAATAAAAGCATTATGCGATTCCTTAACTTCGGCTGCAATTTACTGTTTGCATCAACAAACTTCAGAATTAGTGAGTGTGCCCGGGAGTGGTTTTTCTTTTCATGTGTCTTTCCTGAAAACGGTTCGTTTTTTCCCTCTTCGTCCTCAACCTGACTTCCTCTTCTTCCTCAACCTAATGCCTGACTAGGCGGCTCAGTGGCTAAGATGATGAGCTTGTCGATCAGAAAGGCCGGCAGTTTGGCGGTTCAAATCCTTAGTAGAGATTTCCTGCGTGAGCAGGGGGTTGGACTGGATGACCTCCAAGGTACCTCCCAACTCGGTTTGTGTTCCTGTTAACCTACCCCAGGAGGTGGGCAGATCACGCGCTCCGATCCTTGATGGCACAGGGGAGGGGAAAAATCAAACTTTCCTCCAAGTAGGGCCTCTGGTGGCTCAACAGGCTAATGCAGCCTGTTATTAACAGCAACTGCTTGCAATATTGCAGGTTCAAGTCCCACCAGCCCCAAGGTTGACTCAGCCTTCCATCCTTTATAAGGTAGGTAAAATGAGGACCCAGATTGTTGGGGGCAATAAGTTGACTTTGTATATAATATACAAATGGATGAAGACTATTGCTTAACACATTGTAAGCCGCCCTGAGTCTTCGGAGAAGGGCGGGATATAAATGCAAATAATAATAATAATAATAATAATAATAATAATAATAATAATAATAATAATAATAGATACACTGAATATTCCTATTTGTAACAACAGAATGCTGTTTTTATTGTAAAGGTCAGTTCAATTAACAGTATTCTGAAAAATAGCTCTTAGAATAATCTTCATAAATTACCATACCAAATAGTAAAGAGAGTTTTATTTATTTTATTTATTTATTTATTTATTTATTTTTAAATTTTGTCCTAGGTTTGAACAATTACTAAAATAAACCATCATATCAAAATTTTTAGTGATGTATTTTTATTAGCATTGCTATATAAAAATGCAATTTAAAAAGGCATAAAATAAGGAAACAAAAGGCAATCCATAAAAGACTTGAAAAATTCAGATAGACTTTTTGTTATATATTGGAACTCAGTATGCAGTATAAGTGTTATACTGCAATACACAACAAAAACTCAGATAGTTTTGTTCTTTATTGCAGTATAACATTCATGCCAATTGGAGTGTCCACAGTACAGAAACAAAAATCTGAATCCTGTGTAAATATTTCTTCAGCACCAGATGAAGATGTTCTATTGTAATTTCTCTGACTTTTCAGTTTTAAAAGCATGTTACGTGGGCTGCTAGATTTTGAATGTTACCATTACTTTCATTTACTTTTATTTTGTTTTAATTTACTTTGAATGTTATGCTTGTTTTGTATTATTAAGATGTACTCATGTTTATCCTAAAATTGCTATTTTTATTTTTTCTATATTTCCTGCTTCTTTTAGTATACATCATTAAATCATAAGTTGTTCATGAGTGGTATAAAAATGCTGTTAATAACCTAATATGTAGTCACATGAGTAACTGGTGCAACCTTGTATTCATTCTGAGAAAAAGGAACCAAAGATGTACAAGAATTGAGCTTGTATATTTTTATCTGTATTTTCCTTGTCTGTTAATCCTCAGCGCTGGCCCTTCATACGCCTATTTGCATTTCTGTATTGTTTTCTGCCTGTTGCCATCGCTAAATGCCAGAAAGACCTGAACCATCTTATAGCTCCCTTGAGACAAAGATTCCAAATCTTTATGTGACCCCCACATTTATAGTCTGTCAAGACAAAGCTTTTCAGCATATCCTTCTCTGCTGGTGCTTTGCATACAGAGCTACAGGAAGATTAATTCTCTGCTTTCTTCAAAGCAGTCAGAATCATGCTGATGCTTGAACTTCCTGTTAAAGGCAAGATGATTTATCATCTTTTGTCCCTTAGCTCAGAAACGGCTTCCACTGGGAATGAGATGATTTAGATTATTTGGGAGAAAATATTTAAATGTTGGACAATATGTAAGATTTATATTTAGCTCCTTTCAAATGTATTTATTTACACACAAACACACACAAACACACACACGGATGAGTTGGAGTCAGTATCTTTAGGTTGCATAATAAACATTGTCTATGTGATTCAATGATATTTTGGTAGTCCTTTCTTGCCGGTTATCCTAGATCACTGGCAGGTGCAACATTTCTCTCTAATCATTTGACATTCATCAGAGAAATATTTCTCTTGACATAAACAGGGAATGAGATGTCTTACCTGATTTTGAACTGATCTCTTCGAATTGTTTTAGTTTCAAAAGATTCTTCATGAGGATAAATCAGGTTGATGAAATACCCAGTAAACAATCCACCATTCTTATCTAGCTTGCAAACCCTAAAGAAAAAAATCTGAAATTTGTTTTTATTATAACACTATGTTCATGCAAATAGGAAAGTGCACAGACTAAATATGCACCATCATGAAATTATTTATGATCCAGTTAATGGATTTATCATAGCATCTGTATTCCTTTAACACACAGTGGGATTATAAATTTTTTTAGTTTTGAACACTGGGAATCAACGTAGTTTGTTGACTGCATCTGCAGTGCAAAATTATGTATTGTAATAGTTGAATTACAAGCTTCCAAATAGTTTTTCTTCCTTTTTTTTCACCCTCAGGACATAAGCCACAATGATCATTTAAAAATAAGAATATGGATAGTGGGTGAAAAACAAAATTCACTAGAGATTTATCTCGCAGAATGACACACCAGAAACTTACTGAAAGTTTCTTAATGTGATACTTTTTTATTGCAATTCATATAGGCTAAACCCCTATTAAGCATATTATGACAAATAAACAGTGTTCTGAATTTCAGAGGCTAGCCATTTTTATGGTTAGGCATCACTTTTTAAAAAAATGGAAACTGAATCAGAAATTTAATTTCATTTAATATACTTTTGCAGCCAGCAGCTGAGTTTCTTGTCCTGCCCTCTTAATTTTTATTAAATTTATTCCACAATTAAGTACTCCAGGTCCCCTCAGGAGAGTCATGGCCAGGAGGAAAATGTTTCTGTCATGGTTTCTGTCCTGTGGAACACCATCCTCCTGAAGATCAAAATGGCCCCAACTCTGCTGGCATTTCACAAGGCCCTGAAGATATGGCTTTGCCAATGGAGATGGAGATCTAAAAGTATACTAAAGCTCATACAATGGTTGTATTGACTACTGTTGGTGGATGTGTTCACCTGGGCTATGAATTTTGAATTTTGTAATTTTTTTTTAATATAATTTTTATTGTTTTGAATTGTTTCATTGTTTGCCTGGTTTTATATTGTTTTTAGTTGTTTTTAGCAATCCAGTGTCATATATTGAGAGAAGTGTCTATATAATTCAATTAATAATTAAACACTTTCTCCTCTCCACTAACAGAAAGATAATGTCATGCCCCTGTTGGAGCCTGAATCTATGGAGGAGGATGAGCCAGAACTGGAGCTGACAGAGATCAAGGAGGCGGCTTTGTTGGCTTTGGAGGAATGTGGGGAGGAGTAAGCTGAGGCAGCCCAGGGCCCCACAGGATTGGAATGGCTTGTTAGCAGGGAGGAATGGGGGCAGGATGACCGAAGAGGGCAAGCAGTGGATATGAGGAACAATGGAGTTCAGGCAATAGCAAGGACTGCCCCCTCCTGATCCCTGAGCACTGAGAGTGGAAAAAGGGCAGAATAATGCAGGCCAACCCGATGATTCGGGAGGAGAGTGCCTCACCCATCTTCACAAGGCACACCTGGGACTGAGATTTAAGGAGACACTGTGGGGAGGAGCATTTGTCAGGAACAAATGCTGAATTGGTAGAGTTTGGTGTGCCAATACAGGCATTGCACTGAGGAGTTTGCAGGACTGCTTGCTTCTTCCTGACTGTGGACAGTGGTTGGAGTGCAGTACTGCAGGCTACCATGTTTTCCCAAAAATAAAATCCTGTCTTATTGTTTTTTTGCCACCAAAAAAGGCACTTATTTGAGTGGGGGATGTCATCCACTGATTCACCTCACTTGCAAGCATCACCCCCGGCCTCCTTTTTGCTGTCAGAGGACTTCAGGAACTTCTTCAGCTGGCAAGGCTTTCCTGAAGGCCTCTGCAGCCAATAACAGAGCTCCAGATTGATCCGAAGCTCTGTTATCAGCTAGAGGCTTTCAGGAAAGGCCTTTAGGAAAACCTCTAGCTGATAACAGAGCTCCGGATCAATCCAAAGCTCTGTTATCGGCTACAGAGGCCTTCAGGAAAGCCTTGCTGGCTGCAGATGAAATGGGCCGAGGTGGGTGAGGCCTGGCTGAAACTGTCTAAACGTAAGTAGTAGGGGAGCTCCACACACGCACCCATCCGCACCATAGCATAATTTTTACCCATGCACCCGGGAGTAGGCGGGATCTTAATTAGAGTTTATTTTGGGGGTAGGGCTTATATTGGGCGCACATGTAAAAATCAAGCTAGGGCTTACTTTCTGAGTAGGTCATATTTTCGAGAAACATGGTACTTCTGCTGACTACCAGGTGACTCCAATTTGGCAGTTTGAATCTCACCAGGTTCAAGGTTGACTCAGCCTTCCATTCTTCCGAGGTGGGTAAAATGAGGACCCAATATGCTGACTCTGTAAAACTGCTTAGGAGAGGATTGTAAAGCACTGTGAAGCAGTATATAAGTCTAAATGCTATTGCTATTGCTACTTTGTGGACTTCTTGTTTGTTCCTTGTTTCATGACTCATTTCCCTGTTCCCTTGTTTTGCTGGACTGGGTGCAGCCAGAGGCTGCAATATGTGTGTGTGTGTGCATGTTGCTCTGGGACTTGCCAAAACATGTGAGTGTTTGGGGGAAAATTTGGAGCATTAAAAGGGAGTTTGAAGCTCCCTTCAAACTCCCTTCAAACTTTAAAAAAAGGAGCTGGCTGAGTGATTTTCATGCCTTGTCCCGGGTCATCACAGATAAAATTGCATACATTGTACACACTTTCACTCGCTCTTTCTCCTTTATCAGGTAGATCAGATTGGAAATACAGCGAGATAGGTAAATTTTACTTTATTGTAAAGCTACCGTAACAGAATCTTGCAAGTCTAAAAATACAATTCTTCCGCCATCATCTTTACAACCTAATAATTTAGGGAGGATTCTGCCTAAACTCTTTCTCTTATCATTATGCACCTGTGGGCTCTGCTTCCTCTTATCTGACCTTCCCTACACAACATATCTTCCCATGTCTCCCAAAGTTGTTCCTACATACCATTACATTCTCCTATAATTCATATGTTGTTGTGCAGGTATTTTCCTGTGTTTTTTTAAAAAAAACACCAGTAGCAATTTGACAAGAAACTATACAAAGTAGGGGTAGATTATTTAAAGAATAAATACATTACTACAATTAGTTCTGATGGCCATCACCGTCATCCCACTTGATAGCCAGCTTGCATTTAGGTCATATGCATATGCATCCTGTGGTCATATGACTATGATTTATGGTGTTTGCTTCTGGAAACTGGCTTTTACTTTCAGTTTCCAGCAAAAATGTCCATTGCAGACAACGGGTTCAATTAACAACCATGGTGATTGGCTTAATAATCACCAAAAAATATATATAGTGAAATCAATTAGGTGATGATGACTGACACAACCTACCACCATAATTCCAGGTTCAGTTGTGGTCATAAATTGAGGACTACCTATATAAACTAGCTTTCAAATTGATGTCTCTTTTTCTCAGGTGCCTGCAATTTTCTTCTTCGAAAGCAGTTCTTCCCCAAAAGCTCAGAATCCTCCCAAATTTTTTATTCTAATTGCACCAAAGGGGAAAAAAGGTAACAGAAGGCAGAGTGATATAATTGTTTGAATAATACATAGCAACCAGAATATAGTCTCTGATATCTCATATCTTAACTTTTTAAGGTATTTCAAGAGCTAGATTTTGTATGTTTGTGCATGACTTTACTACTTCTTATATTTTCCCCACACTAAAATGTGATAGCTCTGAACAGATTGTGACCTCATACCTGATTCTATAAACAATAATTGAAAGGGTAATGTTCACGGCACTTTGATACTTGATGGTGAAAAGGAAAGATTTTAAACAATATTACAGTTCTGAATCAGCGCCAACAATAAAACTTGGGAGCTTAGCTGATCAGTCAATTGCCAGGACATACAATATATAATATTGTGCCTCCAGTCTGTCACTGAATCTCACTGTGAGGTTTCTGCTCAGTTGGGGCAGTAATGTTATGAAATAATTTCCAAGCTAAAATATACTAATCTGCCAAATGTATCCTTGCACTATTAGTAAAGAATTAAAATCGCCAAAAGAAATTACTGCCATCCTTATTGGCTTCTTGTAATGTTCTGAAGATATGAATACCCTACTTTGGTGACATTATCAAAGGAAATGCCCCTGAGATCTATAATTGATCAAGGATGTTTTGGGTTCTATAATTGTTTGTTTGTTTTCTTCTGTTCAATCATATCTGATTCTTGGACACTGACTGGACAAATCCCTGAGGTTTTCTTGGCAGGATTTTTCAGAAGTGGTTTGCCATTGCCTCCTTCCTGGGGCTAAATGGGTGTGATGGCCCCAGGTCACCCAGCCTATGGCAGGACCCATGATCTCCTGATTGCATGGTGTCTTCCTGCTCCTCATGTATTACATCAAACTAGCTCATCATCCACTACACCAAACTATCTCTCAATATGTAATATGTAATAGTAACAAGTAGAAATAAAGGGTCAGCAGTGCCAATATTATAGTCATGATCTGATGGGTTTGGTATTAGTATGTTTATAGCACCCATTCTTAGAAATAAAGGACAAAGCTATATGATCAATATCTTGCTTGCCTCTCTGTTAACACTTTCAATAGAGTTGCTGTTAAACTGTGTTCAGTAATTTCAATTTGCCCAACTTCTTCAGCCAGTGTTACTACAGAAGATATTACTCTTTCTTATAACTTCATTATATATTGTTCTATTTCAAGACACCAATCAGTTGTAGTGGTTATAACATAAACTTGGAACCTAGTGATTTCAGAGGCTGTGTTCTTCCATCAGTGACTGTCATTGTTTTAAATGACTCAAAAAAGGTTATTTTCTCTGACCCAACAAAACCAAGACATGTCTGGTGAGAAATTTTTGACGGCTGCTTTCAGCTTCTTGTGGCCTCAGATCAGGGATGAAATGCTCCCAGTTTGGACCGGTTCACGCGATCCAGTAGCGATGGCGGCTGCCGGTTCGGAGGACCGGTAGCAAAAATCCCTGGCCCGCCCCGCCACCTCTGCTGAGCCACACCATCAGCAGAGGGGTTTTTTTACTTTTAAAAGCCGGTTTTTCTTCAGCCGAAAAATGCCTTTAAAAGTAAAAAATAGCCTTTGAGGATCCTGTCCCTCAGCTAAGACTGGCAGAGCCTTTAAACTTAAAAAAAAAAATTAAAGTCCCCTCTGGCGATCTCACCTGAGTTTCTCATCAGCAGAAACTTACTTGTACTCTTACTTGTAGAAAACATGTTTTCTACAAGTAAGAGTGGAGATTCTAAGGCATTTACCTGATTACTGATGAGCACATGGCTTTTTTTCCAGCCCGAAAGCCCCAGTTTCACTTTCAGCCAGACAGAATCAATTGCTTAGCTAATCTATTTCCTCGTGATCAACTAATTCTGGCTGGCTTTGCTGGCTGAGGAACTCTGGGAATTGAAGTCCACAATAAAATAAAATAAAATAATAAAATAAAATATTTGTGCAGCTTTCTGAGATTTGGTGTATTTCTGTAGTGTTTCACTCTAACTACACAAACACACAAAATCTCAGAAAGCTGTATGTGGCATTTTGTGTGTCTGTGTGTGTGTGTGTGTCAGTTGTGTGTGTGTAAAGTGTGAAAGTTGATTTTTGAGCTTTTTGTGGCTGTGTGAAGTGTGAAATGCAGCTGCTTGTACATTGTATGTGAGTCAGTTGTGTTGTGTTGTGTTGCATGTGTGTAAAGTGTGAAAGTTGGTTTTTGGTACCTCTTATTATTTTTTATACTTTGTTTATTATTTTTATTATTTATTGTTATTGGCCACGCCCACCCAATCATCTGACCACCAAGCCATGCCCACCAATTAAGCCACACCCACAGAACCGGTAGGGAAAATTTTTAGATTTCATCCCTGCCTCAGATAAGAGAGGCCAACTTAATGCTAATTTAAACTAAATATTAAAAGCCTTGTTAACGAGGTTTAATTTTCCTAGAAGAAACACTTGCAATGCAAGGTTTGTTGGTTTTTTTGGTACTCATAAGCAATCTGACGGATAAGTATTTACAGCTTAACAGGTTCCTGTTCCTATCAAGTTTCTGGGGAACCCAGAGTATTACAGGATTTCCTGCAAGCAGCAAAATTCCAGCACAGATTTTCATTCCATCTGTCCCAATATTTTTTATATATATTTCACCCACTCACTCCTGTACTAGTAAGGAAGATTTTAGTTATTTATTTATTCTTTCAAAACATTTATATAGTTGCCCATCTTCAACTAATTCTGGGTGGTTTCCAATCAAAAATTTAAAAACATATGAAATAAAGAAATGAATTGTATCTGCTTATCTCTAATGCTTTCTTCAAAAATCCAGCTTTCCAAAGTATACCAGGATACTAGTAGCCATCTCTTGTTTCAAGACTTAATAGGGACCACTTGAGGCTTTTCTCAAGGAAAGTTCTATTCACAGAAAAATTTTGAAGGCTGAGATCATCTTGACCAATGTTTAAATCTATAACACTATTATATTTGGAGTTCTAGTAGTACTGCAAAGGTGGAATTATAATTATGATAAACATTCCATTTAAATATTTAAACATGATTCAAAGAATTTAAGTTGGATCAGTTGCAGTCAGTGAGTGTGGCCTTTGTGGGACATGTCTTCTTGAATATGTTTAGTGATTAGTCTGTTTCTCATAATCTACAACTTCCACTAACCTTTTGATGTGGCTTTGAGTTAATAATATTTGTCAGATGGTGGCAGTATGTACTAATATAGGAAACTGGTTGAGTTCCAGTTGCAGGAAGCAAGAGTCCTTGGGGAGCCTGTGTACATCACAGCTGTGTTGTAGGTACTACTTTTCCAAGGCTTCGTTTTATTATTACTGTGATAGCTAAAATTTCATTACTGCTCAAGAAAGGCCAAATTCTCTTTTCCCCCGCTCCCCCATGATGGTTCTGATTAAGTGATTTGAAGTGGAGGAAGTAAAGTTTCACGGAACTGGACATGTAAATGTTACAGCATCATAGGAGATCATGTCAATTTTTTCAGTGCCATTAAACTTGAATGAACTGCTGTAATAACATGGTACGATTACTATCACACCTGAAATGTGGTGAAGACATAGTTAATGTAAAACACTTTTTTCCTCCTTAAAACTAAATTTCATTTATTTTTTTAATGGTTTATAAACATTATTATTAATTTGGCACCAGTGACTATAGTTCAGGTCATACATTGTCTAAATCAAGTAGATTGTGTGGTTTGGTCTTTGCGTGCTGACAGCACGCTAACTATTGTAAATTGCAAAAAAAAAAAGTTGTTTTGATAATCTAAACAATTGTGATAAAACCATGGCTTAATCAACTAAGTGCAATGTATGAATCAGACAACAAATCTACCATGGATTTTGTCAGTTGCAAAACTGAATTTAAACGGACCTCAATCCAATCCTCCATCTTAATATTTAGAGCAACACACTTTGTATTTGCCAAATTAGCTATTGAATCTCCTTGAAATTACTTTTATATTTTACATGAACGATTGTTTACTCTGCTCTGTCTTAATCTGTCTTGCTATGCAATCTGTTTATTCTGAAATATACTGTATGCAAAATAATAGAGATTACAGAATGTATTTAAAACTACCTAAGAAAGACATAATTTCTACCAGCATGTTTAAGGGAGGAAAGTGTGTTCATTTTGTTTTCCTTTGATCAACTATTGTTATATGATGAATTAAAGAAAGCATACCCATCATGTTATTTGCCTTTGCAAAAAGCACAGAAAGTGAGGAGAGCCTGTTTGATATAGTGGTAAAGGCACTGCATTAAAAACCAGAAGACTGCGTTCTAGTCCTGTAGTATACATGAAACCAGCTGGTGATCATTGCCACCCCAGAAAGAAGGCCAGTGGTAAACTATTTCAGAAAATCTTGTCAAAGGAACTGCTATGTAGTTGCTAGGAGTCAAGACCGACTCAAAATCATACACACACAAAAAGAAAAGAAATGATGCAAGAAATAGTAAGAAAAAATGGGTGGGACTCAACTGGCAAGCCGCCTTCATAATAAGAAGCTGACTGTGCTTATTTTGGGTTTTACCTTTGCTTTTCTTGTGGTAATGTTGTTTTTCTTTTCTTTGACAGTGCCCAGAAACCTATGGGATTCACTTGGGTAATAACTACTATAAAATAAAGAAATAATCTACTTTATACCAAGATCATTTACCATACCATGGCAAGTTGGCCATGGCAAAATGGCCACAGTGAGTTGTCCTATTCCGATTTGGACAGTATACACAAACTGAAGTTAATACAGAGTTCTTCAAATTCTTCACATATATGGTGAAGTAAATGTGAACTTCCATGAATTCTATAATAAGAATTCCTCCTCCTGGGGAAGGAGGACATTGAGGTCCTCCTGAAGGGTTGCGCTGAAGAATTTTCAGATTTTCTGGAAGACAAAATCACTCTACTTTGTTCCCACTTAGATGACGGCATAATTGCTGGTCCAGTGGAAGACCCTGAGGCAGGTTCTTGCCCTGTTATCTGGGAACAGTTTGACCCTGTTGTTCCTGAGGAAGTGGTCAGGATCCTAGGGAGTATGCATGCAAGAACCTCTGTTTTAGAGCCATGTCCCTCCTGGCTTGTGAAAGCTTCTGAGGAGGTGACAGGCGGGTGGACTCTGGTGGCGATTAATGTTTCCCTACAGGAGGGTGCAGTGCCCCAGCACTTTAAGGAGGCTGTGGTCCACTGTCTTCTTAAGAAGCCATTGCTGGACTCCACCCAATTGGATAATTTCTGACCTATGTCCAATCTTCCCTTTTTGGGGAAGGTGGTTGAGAAGATGGTTGCATGGCAGCTCCAGAGGTTTCTGGATGAAATGGATTATATTGATCCCTACCAGTCAGGATTCAGGCCTGGATTTGGGACAGAAAGAAGCATTGATCTCTGGCAGGAGCGGGATGGGGTAATGCATCCATCCTTGCTCTACTTGACCTCTCAGCAGCTTTTGATACCATGATATTCTTCTGCAGTGGCTTCAGAGGATGTGAGTGGGAGGCCTTGTGATATCCTGGTTCACGTTCTTCTTCTGCGGCTGCTCTCAATTAGTGTTGATAGAAGGGAGAGATCCAGTCCCACCCACTGCTTTGCAGAGTTCTGTAGGGCTTAGTACTCTCACCACTCCTGTTCAACATTTATATGAAGCTGGGTGAGATCATCCATCACCATGGACTGAGGTATCACCAATATGCTGATGATACCTAGCTGTGTGTCTCAGCCCGTGTTGGGTTAAGTGATGCCATGTCCTCCCTGTCACAGTGCCTGGAGGCTGTTGGGGAGCAATGGGCTGGATGGGGAGCAATGGGTTGAAACTAAACTCTGGCAAGACTGAATGGCTCTGGGTTTGGGGTTTGTTGGCTCAGGGAAAATTGCCATCTTTCGTCTTGGATGGGGCCGCACTACCCCAAACAGACCTTGTGCGTAATCTCCTGGGGTTCTCCTGGACTCACAACTCCTGCTCAAAGAGCAGGGGGCGGTCACGGCCAGGAGGGCCTTTGCACAACTGCAGGTTATGCGCCAGTTACGCCCTTTCCTGGACCAACAATCCCTACGCACAGTCACTCATGCCCTAGTCACTTCCCGTCTTAACTATTGCAACACGCTCTACATGGGGCTGCCCTTAAAGAGCATCTGGAAGCTCCAGTTGGTGCAAAATGCACTGGCCCACATGGCTTTATGCAGATCCCGGTGTGCACATGTATCACCTCTCCTGGGGGAACTGCATTTGCTGCTGATTTGTTTCCAGGTGCAATTCAAGGTCCTTAAAGCCCTTCATGACTTGGGCCCATGTTATCTGAGAGACCGTCTCTTGCCAGTCACATCTACCTGACCCATCAGAGTGGGGAGGCAGGGAATGCTGTGGGCCCCATCCCCAAGGGAGATACACCTGGTGGGACCCAGAAGGGCCTTCTCCATAGTGGCTCCCTCTCTCTGGAACATCATTTCCCCAGAGATTAGAATGGCCCCACTCTAATTCTCTTCTGGAAGGCACTGAAGACCTGGTTCTGCCAGCGGGCCTGGGGAACCCAGAGCGATATGGAGCCCATTAAATGGCTCGTGTGATCTGCTGTCACCGGGGCAGGGGGTGGGGGTGATTTTATTATAATATTAATTTATTTTATTCTTTTTATTAGTTTTATTGTTTTAAATGTGGTTTTATATTCTGTAAGCCACTTTGGTTCGCCATGGGCAAATAGGCAGCAATATAAAATAAATAAATAAATAAATAAGGAACCAGTAGCCAAATGTTGTCAAATTGTCAGCATACTAAGCTAGTATGGCCAGTGTTGAAGAAAGCTGGAAGCTTCCATTCAGCAACATTTGAAGGATTATAAAATCAATGGCTTGAGAGAAGACATATAAGCATAGCAATTTCTTGAAAGCAGAGACAGCACATTAGCTTTATTGGTACTCATTTGTTCAGATAATCAAAAAAGCATGTTAAAAGGACTTCTGAGAAAGCAGCTATGAAGATGTTCCTAAACCAAATTTTGCCTGAATCTATGCCTACAGCCACTACAACTATGTTCACAAATGTGTTTAGTTAATTATTATTGTGTACATCAATTGGATATGGTTTCATAACAAGTTATACCATAAACCAGGATTTGTAAACTACAATGTAAAGCCTATAAACTATGGTTTACAAATCATAGGAGCTGAGTTCATATAAGTCATCCTAAATAACAACCAGTGTGGCTGTGGGAATCTGGCTCATGTCTCAGCCTTATTACCTCTGTCCAAAATGCAATTATAACAGCACTGCCTTCCTTATATTTTAAGATTATCCTTAGGGAACACATTATTTTTGCCTCTGAAATGATCTGAATATTCCAAAATTGCTGCAATTATGCTGAATATTCTTAGGATAGGTTAGTTAACAGTTATCTTTCTAATATAAATGCTAAGGAAAATCTAAAAAGTGCCGTAGATAGATAAGAGAACCATTATAATGAGCAAGCCCGTTTCTACTTGCAAAGTGTTATACCAAAGCAGGAATCAAAGACTCATCCAATGAAACATTAGCAATTGCTTCTCCTTGGTGCCCTTTATCACAAACCAGCTGTGCAGTAGAACACTTTTTTGAAGAATTTTTTAAAAATATTTTTATAATATAATATGGCCAAGAATAATCTTTGCTGATTTAAAAGTAAAGATTATGCAGTTTAAAGATTATAAAGATTATATTAGGAGATTGGAATGGAGTAATAGATACACGAAAGGACAAGAGAATTTTTTCTTAGAAGATACCTGCACATGCAAAGCTGCCTAAATCCTTTTTTGAGATGATAGAAGATTTTGAGTTGAGAGATGTATGGAGACTGCGGAATTTGGAGGAAAGAGACTATACTTTTTTCTCTGATAGGCATCAATCCTTCTCACATATTGATTTTATTTTAACTTCTAATGATTTGCTTTCTAGGGTGAAGAAAATTAAGATATTTCCAAGATGTTTGTCTGATCATAGTCCTGTTTGGATGGAATTGCAATATGGAAAAGAAGGTAAAAGAACATGGAGATTAAATGAAAATTTGTTTAGATATCAGGATAATGTAAATCAATGTAAAAAGCAGATGAAACAATTTTTTGATTATAATTTGAATAAGGAAACATCGATAGAAATGGTTTGGGACACCAGTAAAGCTTTTATGAGAGGTGTATTAATATATATTAATAATAGACAGAGAAATAAGCAACAAAAACAGCGTAGGTATCTAGAAGAGGAAATTTATAAGAAACAACAATTATTAATACATAACCCGCATGATCAAAAACTTAAAGATGCAATAAAGTTATTACAGAGTCAATTTAATATGATAATGGCTGATCAGGTGGCAACAAATATACAATATGCCAAACATAATACTTTTTGTAATGCAAATAGACCTGGTAGGTGGTTAGCATACCTTAAGGAAAAAACAAAAACAACGTACTATAGAAAAAATAGAATATAAAGGCAAAGAGAGATATCAACAGGATAAAATTAAAAAAGCTTTTTTAGAATATTATACAAATTTATACCTTAAAGATAATATATTGAACAGGGATATTGATAATTATTTGAAGGAATATAAGGTTAAAAATTTAACTTTAGAACAAAAGGATGAACTGAACCGGCCTATAACCTCTGAAGAAATTATTTTGGTAATTAAACAATTAAAAATGGGGAAAACTCCTGGTATGGATGGGCTTACAGTTAGTTATTATAGGAATTTACAGGATGAGATGTTAGGTCCACTTAAGGAATTATTTAATCAGATACAATTAGGAGGGGGAATTCCCCCCCTCATGGAGAACTTCTTTTATTTCATGGATACCAAAAGAGGAACAGGATTGTTCTAAACCTGGGAATTACAGGCCAATCTCACTTTTAAATAATGATTATAAGATTTTTGTTAAAATAATAGCTAACAGATTAATGTTAATTTTGCAGCGAAGAATTCATAATGATCAATCTGAATTTATAAAAGGGAGACAGATGAGGAATAATGTTAGGCAGATTGTTAATTTATTGGAGTATTTAGAAAATAAAAATTTTATTCCAGCAGCATTTATTTTTCTTGATGCAGAGAAAGCCTTTGATCGATTGCATTGGGATTTTTTATTTAAATTAATAGAAAAGATGCAATTTGGAGATGGTTTTACAAGAATAATTAGGGCAATTTATGGAGAGCAAACAGCACAGATTATAATTAATGGTAGCGTAACAGAACCTTTTAAGATTGCGAAAGGAACAAGACAGGGATGTCCTTTATCACCATTATTGTTTATTTTAACTCTAGAACCATTATTGGATAAAATACGAGAAGTAAAGGAGATAGAGGGAATTAAAGTTAGACAACATGAATATAAACTGAGAGCTTTTGTAGATGACCTGGTGATTACTTTAACAAACCCTATAAATTCTAGTATATCTTTGTTGGAAATAATTGATCGATATGGGAAGGTTTCAGGGTTTAAGGTAAATCAGAAAAAGACAAAAGTGATAATAAAAAATATGGCCAGACAACAGAAAGAAAAATTAGAGGAAATAACAGGATTTGAAATTGTAAAGAAGGTTAAATATTTATTACATCGTCAAATGTGAAATTGTATAAGAATAACTATGAGGTTTTATGGCAAAAAGTTCAGAAGGAGTTGATTGTTTGGAAAAAATTGCAATTATCATTGTTGGGGAGAATAGCTGCTATTAAAATGAATGTTTTATCTAGATTTTTATTCCTCTTTCAGATGATACCAATAATTAAGAAAGATAAGAATCTTGAGGAATGGCAGATGGGAATTAACAAATTTATATGGGAAGGTAAAAAAGCTAGGGTTAAAATGAAAATAATTCAAGATTCTTGGGAAAGGGGAGGTTTAAAAATGCCCAATTTTAAATTATACTATGAAGCAGCTGCTCTCTCTGCAATAAGTGATTGGTTTAATTTAATGGAGGAAAGAATCCTGAATATAGAAGGTTATGACTTGCTATATGGATGGCATGCATATTTAATTTATGACAAAAAAGTGGATAAGGCCTTTAAAAATCATTTGTTAAGAATTGCTCTTCTGCGTGTTTGGAAAAAATACTCTTATAAACTAAATTATAAGGTTCCTATGTGGGCAAGTCCTAGACTTACAATAGAGAATATAAATATAGAACAGAATCAGGAAATGATTACATATAAAGATCTTTTGTATACTGAAAGAGGTAATTTGCAATTAAAATCTTTGCACGTATTAAAAGAAGAAGGGAAAAATTATACTTGGTTTCAATATGAGCAACTACGTGCTAAATGGAAGGAAGATCAGAAAATTGGTATAGAGCAGAACGAGGGAAATTTGGTAAAGCAAATTAGAAATCAGTCTCAGGAACATATAAAGAGATTGTATAATGTGTTACTTGAAATAGATTCTGAAAGGGACTTGGTAAAGGACTGTATGATAAAGTGGGCACAAAATTTTCAGGAGCCAATATTATTGGAAACTTGGGGAAAAATTTGGGTTAGAAATGTTAAATTCACGCAGGCACAGAATTTGAGGGAAAATTTTTATAAAATGTTTTATAGATGGCATTTAGATCCAAAGAAATTATCGTGTATGTATCCAGATATGCAAGCAAAATGTTGGAGATGTAATTGTGATGACGCTACATATTTTCATATTTGGTGGACTTGTAAGGATATAAAGACCTTTTGGATAAAAATTTGGTGGATTTTACACAATGTTCTGAAAAAGAAGATAAAGTTCCTGCCGTAATTTTTTCTGTTGGGAATTATTATGGACTGTACAGTAATTGAGACTAAATTGATTTTAAATCTAATAACAGCAGCAAGATTACTAATAGGACAGTATTGGAAGAAAAAAGTGAACCGCCCTGAGTCCCTAGGGAGATAGGGCGGTATATAAATGTGAAAAATAATAATAATAAAATAATAATAATAAATTAAAAAAAAGAAGTACCTACAATAGAAGAATGGATATTGAAAGTTGCCAATTTGGCTGAGATGGCGAAAATATCAGCCTTTTTGAAAGACAATATGCAAGAAAGATACTTAAAGGAATGGAAAAAATGGATTGACTATATTCAAAGTAGATATCAGACTAAGAGTTATCAGACTGCTTTTGAATGATTATGATGTATTATTTTTGATTGTTTTCGGGGGAAGTTAGGAACTGATGAGAATTGTAGGAGTATAATTAAGTTGGGATGAAATTTTTTAGCATATGTTTGTTTTATTTTTAACTATACCTTGTGCTCGTTCCGGGAAGTCGGGGGGGGGAGGGGGAGAGGTTGTGAAGGGAGGGGGAGGGGAGGTGGGGGGAAAGGGGAGGAATTTTTTGTAAAACTTTTTGAATAAAAAAAAAAGATTATGCAGTTGAGAGTGATAAGTATAATGCATTTGAATGTATAAACAAATAAATAATTAATATAAGTAGCAATAGACTAGGAACTCCAGGTTAAAAAACACATACATTTAAATTCTTCAATTTTGCTGAAATGGCAAGAAAATTACTAAAATTACTGATTTACTTCTCATTATACTAACTGAATATTTCTCATGTTTTATTTGGGATGATTAATCAAATCCATTTATGCTTCAGACCAGTGACTTCAGAGAAAGTTCCCATATGCCTTGAACCATTCAAAAGTGATTCTCAAACTTTGTGGCAATGGGCTCCCCTAAAATAATAAATCTGCTGTCAGGGTTCCGACCGATGCCCTAATTAAATCAAGCCAAGCTTCAAAAGAAATCCAGTTATTTATTAGGAGCTTTATGTCGGCAGGATCCAAGTGAAGCCAACTCTGACCTCACTTAATTCGCGCCTTGGCTCTGACCCTGTTTTGCCCTCCCCCCAAGGTGTCATCAGTCACATTCGCCAATGAAGCAATTTTGTGGATTTATTTTTTTTTGTTTGTTTGTTTACATTTATACCCCGCCCTTCTCCGAAGACTCAGGGCGGCTTACAGTGTATAAGGCAATAGTCTCATTCTATTTGTATATTTTTACAAAGTCAACTTATTGCCCCCCCCAACAATCTGGGTCCTCATTTTACCTACCTTATAAAGGATGGAAGGCTGAGTCAACCTTGGGCCGGGCTCGAACCTGCAGTAATTGCAGGCTTTGTGTTCTTAATAACAGGCCTTACCAGCCTGAGCTAAACCGGCCCCTATTATTGTAGAAGTCACTCCCTCTGGCTACAGTGGTTCCTCCTGGAGATGACCTTGACATTGCTGCTGGGATGTGTTTTATTTTGACTGAAATGCAAGTTCCTCGATGCAGCTGTGAGGCTCGGTTTTCCCATCCCCTGCCTATAGCAACTAAAGAGCAGGTCAGGAATGCTTCGCGAGTTGACATCTGCAGGAGCACAACTAATTATTTAAGAATCAGGCAAGAAATATTTAGAAATTTATTTTTAATCAATGCATCATAAAATTTCTCCCACATTATTTATTTTATTTTTATTTTATTTTTTATTTTATTTATTTGTCAAACACAACAATATATATAAGTATAAGCATGAAACAACCATATTAATTGGATACAACCAAAGGGAACATTAGGACAGGAACGGTAGGCACGCTGGTGCTCTTATGCACGCCCTTAGGAATGGGATGAGGTCAATAGTAGATAGTCTTTGGTTAAAGCTTTGGGGATTTTGGGAAGATACCACGGAGTCAGGTAGTGCATTCTTTGCATTAACAACTCTGTTACTGAAGTCATATTTTCTACAATCAAGATTGAAGCGGTTCACTTTAAGTTTAAATCTATTGTGTGCTCGTGTATTGTTGTGGTTGAAGCTGAAGTAGTCTTCAACAGGAAGGACATTGTAGCAGATGATTTTATGAGTTATACTCAGGTCATGGCGAAGGCGGCGGAGTTCTAAATTTTCTAAACCCAGGATTTCAAGTCTGGTGGCATAAGGTATTTTGTTGTGATCAGAGGAGTGGAGAACTCTTCTTGTAAAATATTTCTGGACACACTCAATTGTATTAATGTCCGAAATGAAGTGTGGGTTCCAGACAGGCGAGCTGTAATCGAGAATTGGTCTAGCAAATGTTTTGTATGCTCTGGTTAGTAGTGTAATCTTTCTGGAGAAGAAGCTACGCAAGATTAACAACTCTTAAAGCCTTTTTGGCGATGTAGTTGCAGTGGGCTTTGGCACTTAGATCATTTGATATGAAAACTCCAAGGTCTTTGACTGAGTGAGGGTCATCTACAAGGTCATGTCCATCAAGCTTGTATTTAGTTTTCTGATTCTTTTTTCCAATGTGTAAGACAGAGCATTTGTTGGTTGAGATTTGGAGTTGCCAAATTTTTGACCATTCCGACACAAAGTCAAAGTCTTTTTGAAGGGTAGCCACATTGTTGGTAGTGTTAAATAGTTTAACATCATCGGCGAAGAGAACACAATTACTTATAATATGGTCACAGAGGTCGTAATGTATAATATGAAGAGTGTTGGACCTAGAACGCTGCCTTGGGGGATACCACTATTAACAGGAACAGGATTTGATAGGGCACTGCCTATTTTGACCACTTGTTGCCTGTTTGACAGGAACGCAGTTATCCAATTATGGAGGGGTCCGGAGATGCCGTAGGATTTTAGTTTTAGAAGAAGTTTGTCGTGTACCACTGAGTCAAAAGCTTTACAGAAGTCTATGTAAATTGCATCTATTGCTTTGCCCTGATCAAGATTTGTAGTCCATATGTTTTTGCAGTGAAGAAGTTGTAAATTACAGGATTTTTTTTTTTAAACCAAATTGTTTATTAGAGAGTAGGTTGTTTGTTTCTAGATGGAGGGTGATGGATTGGTTGATGATTGATTCCATTACTTTGCAGGTGACGCACCAAAGAAATTGGTCTGTAATTTTCAACTAGGCTGGGGTCTCCTTTTTTGAAGACAGGGATGACCGTGGCTAGTGACCATAGTTTGGGAAGGGAACTGGTCCTGAAAGGTTTTTCAAAGATTATGCTTAGGGGTTCTGCTATAACAGTGGAAAGCTTTTTTAAGAAGTATGCACATAGACCATTAGGTCCAATAGATAGAGATGGTTTCAGTCTGCGAAGTGCCTTTTCAACATTATCTTCTGTGAAATCTATTTGTGTTAGATCGTTGTAATCATTGTTGGTACGACTGGGGAATGTTGGGTATGAGCCACTACTGTTAACAAAGACTGAGCCGAAGAATGTGTTAAAGAGGTTTGCTTTAACTGTTTCATCATTGCATTCTTTACCGTTAGATCCTTTTAGGGGTGGGGTGGATCTCATAACATAACATAAGATCAGAGTTGGAAGGGACCTTGGAGGCCTTCTAGTCCAACCCCCTGCCCAGGCAGGAAACCCTACACCATCTCAGTCAGATAGTTATCCAACATTTTCTTAAAAATTTCCAGTGTTGGAGCATTCACAACTTCTGAAGGCAAGTCATTCCACTTATTAATTGTTCTGTCAGGAAATTTCTCCTTAGTTCTAAGTTGCTTCTTTCTTTGATCAGTTTCCACCCATTGCTTCTTGTTCTACCCTCAGGTGCTTTGGAGAACAGCCCGACTCCCTCTTCTTTGTGGCAGCCCCTGAGATATTGGAACACAGCTATCATGTCTCCCCTAGTCCTTCTTTTTGTTAAACTAGACATGCCCAGTTCCTGCAACCGTTCTTCATATGTTTTATCCTCCAGTCCCCTAATCATCTTTGTTGCTCTTCTCTGCACTCTTTCTAGAGTCTCAACATCTTTTTTACATCGTGGCGACCAAAACTGAATGCAATATTCCAAGTGTGGCCTTACCAAGGCATTATAAAGTGGTACTAGCACTTCACGTGATCTTGATTCTATCCCTCTGTTTATGCAGCCCAGAACTGTGTTGGCTTTTTTACGTCTTTTGGCTTTTTTTCTCACGTCTTTAAGTTTGTTGTTTACAAAATTATAAAAAGCACAATTAGATTTTGTGCGCAGAAGGTCTTCTTCTTGTTTGATGTGGTAATTGGTGCATTCAATCCTTATTTGATGGCATATATTTTTGTAGTAGTTTTTAAAGTTGGCTACATAGCCAGTTTTGTTTTTTCGCCAGAGGGATTTTTTTTTGGATTGGAGATTTTTTATTGATATGGGTAATTTGTTTTTCTTGATTTTGGTGGTGATTTGTGGTACGTGTAGTTTAATGACTCTATTGATTTCAAGTAGGAAAACACTACAGTGGTCTTCAGCAGTGATACAATTAGAGAATAGAATTTGCCAGTCAAAAGATGAGAGGTCGGTGTCTATAAGATCATAGTTGGCTTTTTTGAAATTGTAGTTTGGTATACCATTATTATGGAGATTTTTGTAAGGGAATATATTGAGACAAAAGTCTATCATGCTGTGGTCACTGTTGGAAAAGGGTTCTTTTATTTGTAGTCCATAAATTGAGTTTGCGTTGTTGCAGAAGATCAGGTCAAGGCAGTTGTTGAGTCTTGTATTGTTAGTTACTAGTTGATCGACCTAGATTTGTAACAGCATTGTACAGAGTAGTATGGATGAGTTCAGTTGTATATTCGTTTGTTTTTCAATTAATAAGAGGTAGGTTGAGGTCATCCAGGAAGATGAGAGGATAACGGCATAGTACAATATATAGTATAGTACAATATACAGTAGGCCTATTGCAGGGTTGGGCAGATAAAATGACGACCAAAGCAGAGAGTGAGTTTTAACAGTGCTCCCACTTTGCATGCACAAAAAAACTGATTTTTTTTAAGAAGGGGAAGCATCTTTAATATTATGTTAAGTTTATCTGAGACCTCCCTGTTCAGTTTTGTGATTCTTACCACAATGATAAAAAAAAAATCACATACATTATCTCATTTTCAGCAACAATGGCCTGTAGTAATGTCAAGGTCTAGGAAATAGGACCACAAATTTCCCTACCCCTTATTTACTTCATATGTATTTACAATACATGAAAACTTATTTCTAAAATTAGGATAGTGATCATATAATGATTTTGGGAAGGAAACTTCATTCAAGGCAGAGTATCATAATGAACAGTAATGCCAATCAAGGCTTAAAATCCTTGAGGGAGAGTATATTATGAAATACATTTCCATCAATGAGGCCCAATGAAGTATAGCCATAAATAAAAACTTTTCTCTTCAAGTGATCTGTGGGATTCCTACTTTTACCCCTTTAATTAGTAGGAAGGTTATTTCAGATCGACTTGTAATTGGAAATTCATTAATATTTCCCTAAAGGCTACAGTGTGCATTGGTCATCAAAGAGTGATTGCCATGATGAGGAATGTATTACCAAAGATTAAATGGGAGGAGAGTGAGTCTTAGTAAGGCATCTATTTAGTAAGATGATGTGGAAATAGTGAAGATGACTCTAAGGTTTTTCAATACTAAGTCTAGAAATACACAGATTTTATTCTGTAATTTCGTACAATTGGAAAAAAAAACCTCAAGTGGAAAACTACCATTCAAATTCCAGCAAGATCTTCTTTGTATGTTATATAGAAGTAACTTTACTTTTTATTTTATTGTTGGAATTATTGATCTGTAATCTTGAAAGTAAGATTAATTTAAGTTGTTACCTGTTCTGTAAATCTCATATATTTGCAATCAGACAATTCAAGAGCAGTAATTGAAATATAAAAGAGACTACTTTCTGTTATAAAAGATAACTGCTTTCCCTTAAAATATTCAGGAAAATAAGAAGTTAATGACACTTCAGTCAAATTTCTCTCTTTAGGTCAGTGTGAGATGGGGAGGGCTAGTGCTCAGAATCAAAAGGCTGATTGGAGGCAATAACATTTATTTTGCTTATTATTGACTCATATTTTATTCACAGAGTTATATTAAGGACATCTATTATGCTACTGAATGTGTATTTGGCAGTTCTGTAGATTTTCTGAAAAGGACTAATTGATTTCTCATTTTTTCCCTTTATTTGGTTCAATACAAAATGGGTAATGAAATTGGATAGCATAAGCATGCAATTCAGCCAACAGTGGTGCTGCGCAGCTTTTATTTCTTTTGATAATATATGTGTGGGACTCATGGTTTACAATATCCTAACAGGGTAAACCTCAAAGAGACACAACATTTGTACTTTGGCCCAAGAGATGATTGTCTCAATACATACAGTACTAATTTAAGGAATTTGGGTGCCCAGTGCAACACCAGGTGTACCCACCACCTCCTTCACTGCTACCCAGAGCCTTGATTAACACTGCAGATGGATTCTTGCCAAGTGAAGTGAAGGAAGAGATTGTGTGACTAGGAGAAAGCAGTCCTTTGGGTTGTCAACATGACATGGGAAAGAGGAGGATTGTCACACATTAAATCCTGGATGGGAGAAAAACATTAGTCCATTGCTACCTTGGTCACTTGAAAAACCGTTTCCTATAATACAAAAGGCCACAGGGGACAACCTGAAAGCCATATTTAAAATCCATTTTGTGGTATCTAAACTTCCCCCTGACACTCCAACAGCCACAAAGCCGGTTTGTTTTGTTTTGTTTTGTTTTAGCTTGAAATAAATTGTTGTGCCTCTGCAATACTTAAAGATCCTATTTTGTATAAAACGTCAGCCTGAAAAAAATGGACAAAACGAACCAAACATTTGGTTCCTTTCCAGTCCTCTAATTTTGATAAATCATTCCTCTAAAACTTTGAAAAGTTATCACAGTGCCACCAAAGATGGAATATCATTTTTGACTATAATCTCTTGAGCACTCATTAAAAATTGTCTTTCATTGGTGGATTGAAATTAATTGTAAGTGGAACTTGCATAACTGCTTTCATCCTTCTAATAAATCAGAAAGATCCTGCAGAGATTGCGGTATACTTGCAATTCTTAATTTAAATTAATATTCAAATAGCTTATTTTTGAATTGGATCCATATCTATTGGAATGATATGTAAAGCTCTGAGTGATTATTCATAATCTCACATATACTATATTAATTCTTTCACTTGCTAAATAACATAACATAACATAATAACAGAGTTGGGAGGGACCTTGGAGGTCTTCTAGTCCAACCCCCTGCTCAGGCAGGAAACCCTACATCATTTCAGACAAATGGCTATCCAACATTTTCTTGAAAATTTCCAGTGTTGGAGCATTCACAACTTCTGCAGGCAAGTTGTTCCACTTATTGATTGTTCTAAGTGTCAGGAAATTTCTCCTTAGTTCTAAGTTGCTTCTCTCCTTGATTGATTGATTGACTTGATTGAGGACCCAGATTGTTTGGGGGGCAATAAGTTGACTTTGTAAATATACAAATAGAATGAGACTATTGCCTTACACACTGAAGCCGCCCTGAGTCTTCGGAGAAGGGCGGGATATAAATGTAAATTTAAAAAAAAAATTAGTTTCCACCCATTGCTTCTTGTTCTACCCTCAGGTGCTTTGGAGAATAGTTTGACTCCCTCTTCTTTGTGGCAACCCTGAGATATTGGAACACTGCTATCATGTCTCTCCTAGTCCTTCTTTTCATTAAACTAGACATACCCAGTTCCTGCAACCGTTCTTCATGTTTTAGCCTCCAATCCCCTAATCATCTTTGTTGTTCTTCTCTGCACTCTTTCTAGAGTCTTTCTACAGGTGTTTATATAGTGAACAGTTTCACTTAATTTTTAAAATATTCATTTTTCCCTAATTCCTGTGATCATATTGAAGTCTTCTCCCAACTTCAGATTTTTCTATACCAATTTGAAATATGCCTCCAAATGCCTGGAGACCCTTGACTGAATTTAACATTCTGGTTTTGTTTCATGAGCCATTCATTCAAGGCATAGGTTGAAAAGAGCCTATAAAATTCATTACCCCCTTTTTCAAAAGAAAAAGACAGTGCTTTCTTCTCGAGAAGCAAGTTTTTCCCCCAGAAAACTGCAACTTACTTAGTGACCTCTGTCAGCTTATATTCTGAAGATTTCACACAATTATTGGAGGTTACAGAGCTTCATAATTATTTTTACATTTCACCTGCTTTAGCAAAGCAGCTGTAAAAGATTAATTTTAAGCTCTAAACCAATTCCCCAAGGTACTTAGAATATTGGATTGCACATTCTACAGCTCATCCACTCAGACTAGAAAAAACACGATTGTAGCATAATTATGCAGTTTATATCTGCAATTCAAATGGTAGCCTTAGCACCCTAGAGGCTAAATCCTAGATCAGAATTCCAGACATGAACCCTTATTTTTTCCAACCTTACTACAAATAACCTTCAGTGTGAAATGGTTTTACAATAACAGCCTTACAAGAGAAAAGCTTCACAGCTGGTCAAATCAGATGCTTATGTTCTGTTAAGGATGAGGAGAGGACAGCCAATTAAACATAATATACCTATCTATTACATTATAACATGGCTAGAACTGTGTCTTGGGTGACTAATGAAAAGATACCACTATCAACGCCTTTTACACACACCAGAAAATACATGCAACCACAACACTGGTAATATTGTGACGAGACTCACTAAAAGTTTCTTTTTCTTAATATTACAGTGATATACGAATTTAAGATATACGAATTTAATCACTCACAGGCTGCCAATGCTTTGCAGCTATTAGCTTTTTCATAATCATTCTATGTCTATTCTATTAAATTAAAATCTTACAGCAATATATTATAAAACACAAAGTTCTATTTAAACAGCTTTCAATGAAAAGGTTATCATTTAAAACAATATCCTTTTCACTTGGTCATATCAAGATATGATCTAGCCATATAATCAGGCCCTACAAAGTAAGCATACAATCAAGACATATTAAAACCAAATTAGATGAGATAAGCTGCATTCACATATCACTCTAAGACCTAAGGTGTGAGCTGATTTTGATTGAGCAAACCCAACCATTGTGGCTTGTAAACAAATTTATGGTTTACCAGTGTGTGTGTACCCAGTCATAGTGAAATAATCAACATTTCACATTTTAATGCAAAGTGTGAGCGTAGGCATAAATTCAGAGGCAGCAACTTCTGCAGGAGCACAGTAAAAGAAACACCATCACCATACAATCTTCAATCTTTTCTACATGAAAGGAATTGCAATTGTGGGGTGGAGCTTGTGGTACAAGATTACTACACTGTTTTCTATTTTTGACCAAAAAAGAAGAAGAAAAACTTGCAGATGCTGCTGGTCAGAACGGCTATGCCAATACATGAATTGTAGGCTGTGATAATTAACTAATATTAAAATATTGTGGAACTTAATTGAACCTGTTTTTTCTTTATTGTTTCTCTAAATATTTCACTAGTGCAATGACTCCTCATAGCATTAATAAAATAACAGATTTTCAATATGCTTTTGCCATCTTTCATGAAGTTTAAAAGCGATTGGCAATGAAAAAGATTGTCGGGTTTGGGGAGTATACATGTTAGTTTAAGAATGTTAAGTTCGGGCAATAACGAGGCTGGAGACCCAGGGTAGTGACAACAGGTGAACCCAGCAACCTGGCTGGGGAAAAACCTCTTCTTATATACAGTTTGGCCGGCGGCTTTAACCAATCAGCAACGTGCTTGGTTCCCGCCAAAATATTTAAAGATACATTACACTCCTTCCCTCCCAGAAAACACTTTACCCCTATTTACATGATATTTACATATTATTTTTCAACGTAATCACGCAAATAGACTGGGCGTCTCCTGATTCTTTCAGACCTGCGTAGTTCATTCCCTGGGAGTGGGTTGAGCTGACCGGAGGGGCTGTTTGCTCCTCTCAGCTCCTCCTCTAGGCCATCTGGCCCTGGATTATTTGCAGAATCGTCCCTGCTGTTTTTTAATGGAACCTGTTGGCGTCGCTGGATCTCCGGGAACTCAGATAAGTCCTGTGCTTTTCCCGGGTCTGAGTCAGCTGTGGATTCAAACATTGTATAGTCAGGGCCTGTTTCGTCTAATTCGGGTTTTTTGTCTATGCGTTTTCTTAATTGGTCTATGTGTCACCTCCATACTCGGCCGTCTGTTATCTCTACCAAGTATGATTTTGGACCTGTTATGTTTAGGATTTTTCCTGCTACCCAGGTTGGGCCTTCACCATAGTTGTGTGCCCACACTTGGTCGCCTATGTCCATTTCTCTTGTTTTTCGAGTCCCCCCTTGTAACCCTCCGGTGTATAGTTTGGATTTAAGCGGTCTAGTGGGCACCTGAGCTTCCGGCCCATTAATAATTCTGCTGGGCTTCTGCCGGTTGTGACACAGGGGGTTCTATGTTGGACGGCCAGGAAAACATCGATTTTGTTTGCCAGTCGCCTGGCTTGAGTCTGGACAATGCCTCTTTTGCGCTCGGAGACGCTCTGCAAGGCCATTAAATGCAGGGTGGAAAGGCGCCGAGGGCATGCCGGATGCCCCCTTCTGCCAAGTACTCCTCAAACTGGGTTGCTGTGAATTGCGGGCCGTTATCGGATACTAACGTGTCGGGCAACCCATGGGTTACAAATAGGTGCCGTAGGACTGAGATCACGGCCTCGGCTGTCATGGATCTCATGAGAATGATTTCCAGCCATTTGGAGTAGGCGTCGACTACTACCAGGAAGGTTTGGCCGTGGAAGGGCGGCAAAATCAATGTGGATTCTAGACCAGGGCCCTTGGGGTCTCTCCCATTCCCGAACCGGGGCCGTTGGGGTAGCGGTCTGGACTCCTGGCAGGCCTGGCATTTCCCTACCCTTTCAGCAATTTCGAGTCCATTAAGGCCACCACACATAGCTTCTCGCTAGACCCTTCATCCTTACGATCCCTGGGTGACCCTCGTGGAGGAGATCCAACACCCTTTTCCTCAATTTCTCTGGGATCACCACTCGATCCCCCATAGCAGGCACCCCTTGAGCCGAAGTTCCCCACGTTTCTTTACAAACTCTTTAAAGCGCTCGCGGCGCAGCGGCCACCCTCTTGTACCCAACCAAGTACAGTTCTCAAAATAATGTCCCGGTATGACGCCCGAGCCACCTCCTTAGATGTGACTGGGCCAGAGTCCAGAGAGTCAATTAACAGTATGGGCGTCCCGGGTGGGGTCTCGATCGCCCTGGTAGTGGGCATCTGCTTAATCGTCCGCATGCCCCAACTCTTTTCCTGGCCGATGCTGCAGTTTATAGGAGTAGGCGGCTGAAAGATAGTCCATCGGGTCAATCGGGCGAAAGTGCCACAGGCGTTGGGCGATCGCCAGCCAGTAACCTAACAGTGGTCTATGGTCTGTAACAATTTCAAAGTCTCTACCAAAACGATTCGTGAAACTTTTACCCTGAAACTATAGCTAGAGCTTCCTTATCCAACTGACTATAGTTCCTCTCTGTCGAGGACATCGTTCTGGAGTAGAAGGCTATTGGGGCTTCTGTGCCATTTGGAAGCCTGTGGCTGAGCACAGCCCCACCCGTAAGGAAGCATCATAAACTAATACCAATGGCATTGTGCTATGATACTGGATCAGTAAGCTATCGCCGAGAGTAGGTTTTTACTGCCTTGAAAGCCCTAGCTTCCGTCTTTCCCCAAGACCAAACAGTATTCTTTCCCAGTAACTTATGTAGCGGCTCGGCAACGGTTGCCTTATTTTTAAAAAGACCCGTAAAGTTCACTAGACCCAGGAATGCCTGTAGCTCTGTTTTGTTTTTGGGCGCTGGAGCCTTTCTTATTGCCTTGACCTTGCTCTCAGTGGGTGGATTCCTTCCTTGTCTATTCTGTAGCCCAAGAACTCTACGGATTCTACCCCTATTTGGCATTTGTTCACTTTAACCTTTAGACCGCTGACCGGAAAATGCCCAGAACTTTTCTCAAACGCCCCAATTCTTCTAAATTTTCGCTGATACCAATACATCATCAAAATAGGGACTACCCGGGAGCCCTTGCAGAAGTCGCTCCATTAAATTTTGGAAAAGACCAGGGGCTACACTCACTCCAAACTGTAACCGGGTACACTTGAAAGCCCCTCTGTGAGTCACAATTGTCTGGGCTTCGGCTGTGTTGGCGTCTACCGGCAGTTGTTGATAGGCTTGGGCCAAATCTAATTTGGCAAAAACTTGCCCTTGCCCCAGCGAGTGCAGCAAGTGTTGCACCACGGGGACCGGGTAGGCGCTTTTTTGCAAGGCTTTGTTTAACGTTGCCTTGTAGTCAGCGCAGATTCTAACTGACCCATCTGGTTTCACTGGGGTGACGATTGGCGTCTCCCACTTTGCGTGATCGACTGGCACCAGTATCCCCTGACTGATGAGCTTGTCTATCTCCCTGTCAATCTTGGGTTTAAGGGCAAAAGGGACCCACCTTGCTTTTAATCGTATAGGGGCTACCTGGGGGTCTAAATTGAAAGAAATAGGGGTCCCCTTGTACTTGCCCAGGCAGTCCTTGAAGACATCTTCGAATTCGACCATGAGTGTGTCCTTTAGGTTAAAGTCATTTTGGTAGATGCCAGTCACTCCCATGCCCAACGCACGGAACCAGTCTAGTTCCAACAAACTTGGCAGGGTCCCTTCGACTATTGTGATGGGCAGGGTCTTCTTGTGTGGTCCGTACTCGACGCGGACGGAGGTGGTCCCTCGAACAGGGATGCGATTCCCTTGGTAGTCTTGGACTTCAAGCCGCTGTGTTTGCAGATTGCGTTTGGCGATTTCGTCAAAGCTTAAAAGTGTCCCAGGACATGATTGTGATTGCTGACCCTGTGTCCACTTCTAGTCGGCACGGCACTCCTTCGATTTTCGGTTTTGTGAAGATTTTCTTCTCAACGCGGGTTGCTGCTCGACCTACTATCACGGTCGTTCGATTTGAATTTGCGCCTTTTTTGTTTTGACCAATCACGGGTCGCCTAGCCGATCCTGCGCTCTGATTGGTTGGTTTGAATTTTCGGCGGGAAGGTTGGGGTGCTCGACAGACTTGAGCCAGGTGCCCCTTCTCGCACCGCCGACATGTAGCGCCCTTGAACTTGCATTGTTGGCGCTGGTGTTGCCCTCCGCAACTTCCGCATTCATCGGTCTTCTTTGCCCCTTCTCCCGGTGTGGCAAACTCCTTCCTCATCCTCGCCGTCTGATTCGGTCTGGATTTCTTCTGCTTGGACCGGGTTTTGCTGCTGCCGTGGCGTGAGTGGCTTGTAGGGTTTCCGCCGCTTGGGTGGACATTTCATGGGCTCTGGCTTCGTCCAGAGCGTTTGCCAGCGTTAGATTGCTTTTTGATAGCAGTCGCCTCCGCAACCGAATGTCTCTGACCCCACGGATGAGTTGCTCCAACAGCTCCTCATCCAAGTCTCGGTACCCACAATCCTTGGAGGCTTTCCTCAGGGCGGCCATGTAATCGCTGATGGATTCGCCCTCTTGCTGTCTGCGCTCTCCAAATTCAAAACGCCGTACATATTTGGACGGTGTTGGCGCGAAATGGTTCTTCAAAAGATTTTGCAGAGTTTGCCACGATACTGATTGTACCGGCGTTGGCTCTGCCAGGGCTTCCGCGATGTCGATGACCTTGGGACCGCAGTGGCTCAGGAAATATGCCCTTTTGCGGTTGTCTGGAACTCCTTGCAGTTCATTTGCCTCGAGGAAGCTCTCGAAACGGGTCATGTACGTTCCCCATTTCTCCCTGGATGGGTCAAACGGTGCGGGCGGAGTGTAGCTGGCCATCGCTGTGTTTTCGCCCTGAGTTTGCTGGGTTCGGTTCTTTCGTGCGTTCAGCTCGTACCTGGTGCTCTTAGCCTCGAGATCCCACCTTCGTCGCCAGTGTTAAGTTCGGGCAATAACGAGGCTGGAGACCCAGGGTAGTGACAACAGCTCTTTAATATAGGGTGAACCCAGCAACCTGGCTGGGGAAAAACCTCTCCTTATATACAGTTTGGCCGGCGGCTTTAACCAATCAGCAACGTGCTTGGTTCCCGCCAAAATATTTAAAGATACATTACAAAGAACATTATGAAAATGTTATGAAATAATTGTACATCCAGTGTCAAGAAGATCAAGAAATTTGAATGTCCTCTATATTTCCAATTTTGTATCCTTAAAACAAAAGCATTTGTTCTTGTCAGTCAAATTCATAATTCAAATGTGCTCAAGTTGCAGCCTCAATCGATTGGAATAGGGAGAATCAGGCTGCCATCATACACAGTTTAGCAGAAATTTATTGAACAGAAGAGATGGGATAATATGTACTTTGCATTTGAAGATACTTAACACAAACAAATAGATGATCAGTTTCCCATTAAGTGTAACATTTTGTGTTTCGATAATCCTCTCAGTTCACAATTGAGCTTGATAGCTATAGTTTGGGGAAATGAATGGCCTCTTCTGTAACTTATAGAAATATGTATATACAGCATTGTCCAGTTGTCTTCATTGAGTATAACTTAGGTTGCAGGTTAGTTTCAACCATTGCCTTCTTTCTTCCCTGAAACTCTCCCTGCTTATTGCTTTCTCAATTTTCATTCTTAGTCATCTGCTTTCTAGCTATTTAGGACGTGCATTCTACACAAGGAGAAGCCTCAGTTTATAATCTCTGCACACATCCACATCCATCAACACACACACACTCCATCAACATCTTCCTGTGAGACCTAGAATTCAAATCTTATTTTTTTTACAAACTCTGGAAAGTAATGCTGAGGCATCGTGTAGGCATCATGCAAATGTGAATGGAAGTCTACAGATTTTAAAGTTGCTAAGGTTGAAAAACCATGAACTCATTCTTGCAAAACTAGGAACAGTCTAAGGAAAAGTTTGGGGTGAGATTTCAAAGGCAAAGTTCTTACTTTACAGCCATATGAAAAGGATTGACTGGTATTTTGTATTTTCTACCAGGATGTCTTCTGCATTGCAAAGGGAAATTAATCTGAGATTTCAAGTTTTAGCCAAGTAGTAATCTCTAGCTTCCTATTTCTTTCAATTAATATGTTTCTATAGTGTTGCTTTGAGTTAAGGAAGGCTAGAGCTAGGGCTACCATATCTGGGCTGTAAAAAATTAGGGTGGCCACAAGATGGCAGGAAAGAATGAGATTTTGTGTCTCTTTTTTGCAATGTAATGTTTGGATTACCATAACTCAATAAACTGGGTCTGACTTCCCAAGATTTCCCATAATAGAGCTGAGGTGCTGCAGTGGTTAGAGTGCAGTGCTGCAGGCTACTTCAGCTGACTGCTAGCTGCAGTTCAGCAGATCGAATCTCACCGGCTCAAGGTTGACTCAGCCTTCCATCGTTCTGAGGTGGGTAAAATTAGGACCCAGATTGTTGCGGGCAATAAACTGACTCTGTAAACCACTTAGAGAGGGCTGCAAAAGTACTATGAAGCCGTATATAAGTCTAAGTGCTATTGCTATTGCTATAACCAAAACCATAAGTCATTTTAAGTTTTCTTTTGATAAAACAGTTCATGCTTTATTCTACTAAACCTCACTCAGTTTCCACTGATTTAGCAGAACTTTCCAAAATATAACAATTTTCTTTCAAATTTGAAATGAAACATATTTTTGTGTCAATCCCTCCCCCATCTAACTTTAATATCCACTGACATAGAAACAACATTGTTGAACTCATGGAACCAAATCTGAAGGTAAAATTCTTGCTGTTTCCCAGATTGTCTTTCATCAATGATATGTGAGATTTTCATTAATTCCAAAATTGAGTCTACTATACATTTAAGCACTCAGGTGACTTGCCATGTTTCCTACAAATACTGGAAAATGCCAGGTTTGGCTAGTTTCCTATATATTAACCTTTGTACAAAAGTTTATACAACCTGATTTTTTTGTACAAAAATCATGAATGATAAAGAATACACTTTAGAAAATGTTAGTTAGGAAAGGGCAGGTTGAATAATAGCTATGGAATTAATTTATGATATATGATTTTATTCTTTAAACCCTTTATGTCCTTCATTCCATCTCCCCACTGTAGTATGTATGTATGTATGTATGTATGTATGTATGTATGTATGTATGTATGTATGTTTTTATTTATTTATTTATTTAATACAATTTATTGGCCTCCTATTTTACCACAGGGTAATTCTGAGTGGCTTACAATTATATATATAAATCCAATTACGGATGGGAAGGGTGGGGGTAGGATCGGAGGAGGTTGGATCTGTTGTTAACTCAATCACCTTCACTGTGATGAGGCAGTCCCTTGAATAGCTTGGACTCATGCTTTGAAGGGTTTTAAAGGTGATTACCCACATCTTGAGCTGCATCTGAAAGCACACTGGCACCCAAAGCAGCTTGCAGAGCAGTGATGTTACAGGAGCCATTCTTCAGGCTGTCCATGCTGCTGCACTCTACACCAGCTGTGGCTTCTGAATGGTCTTCAAGGGTAGCCCCATGTAGAGCACATTACAATAGTCCAACTGTGAGATGACTAGGGCCTGAGCAACTGAATGGAGGGATTCCTGATCTAGGAAGGGCCACAACTGGCACACAACCCAAAGTTGTGGAAAGGCTCTCCTAGCTGCGACTGCCAACCCCAAGTTATGAACCCAAGTTATGAACTCGTCAGGGAGGGTGCTAGGTCCACCACGTGTTCGCGGCGGTAACTTAATAGGTCCGAAGGTTGTGGAGAGGGGTGTCGTTCCAGTTTGTCAGGGTCGAGCTATTAAAACAGTAAGTGGGAGAGGCAGATATGACGGAGGGGGGGGGCACATCAGGTTTCGGGGGTTCGAGAGATTGCGTGCTCCGGCCCCCCAGGATTTTCCCGTGACCCGAGTGGCCAGAGTACTCGGGACTTGGGCCTTCGGCTGATGTTATGTAATGCCAGGTCCGCGGTTAATAAAGCCCCCCTGATTTCAGATCTTATTCAGGAGGGGACCGCGGACGTTATGGGCATTACGGAGACCTGGTTGGGCACCGAAGGGGGGGTTCCCCTACTGGAGATGTGCCCACCAGGTTTCCGAGCATTCCATCAGCCGAGGCCCAAGGTAGGGGTGGCGGGGTGGCGGTTATTATTAAGGAGAGTCTTGAGCCGAGGGAGACCACTGTGCCTCAGATAGCTGGGTGTGAATCCCTCTACGTGAAGTGGGGTCGTAGGACTCAGGTGGGCTTGCTGATCACATACCTGGCTCCTTGCTGCGTGACAACAGCCCTGTCTGAGCTGTTGGAGCTGCTGGCCGAGTTGGCAGTTGAAACCCCTAGACTGCTGGTCATGGGGGATTTCAATTTGCCATCAACCGGCGTGGCATCCTCGGCGGCTCGGGAGTTCATGGCCTCCATGACGGCCATGGACCTGACTCAATTAATTGACGGCCCTACCCACGTCAGGGGAGGCACCCTAGACCTGATTTTTATCTCTGGCCAGTGGTTGAATGATCTGGTTTTAAATGATTTAGTTGTCGAACCTTTGTCATGGTCAGATCATTTTCTCCTTCGTCTAGACTTTCTGACCGCTACCCACCACCGCAGGAAGACGGAACCAATGCGCTGGTTCCGCCCCAGGCGCCTGATGGACCCGGAGAGGTTCCTGACGGAGCTTGGGCCGTTTCCCGAGCACCTGGCCCACGACACGACTGAAGAACTAGTTGCGGCCTGGGAACAGGCCGCGGCTGGAGCTTTGGACCGTGTCGTGCCTTTGCGGCCTCTGACCCGGCGTCGGTCTCAACCAGCTCCTTGGTTCTCCGAGGAGCTGAGGGAGATGAAACACCGGAGAAGACGCCTAGAGAGTGTCTGGAGATCCAGCCGTTCTGAGGCTGACCGGACACTAGTTAGGTCCTATAGCAGGACCTACCTAGTGGCACTGAGGGATGCGAAACGTTTCTACGTTTCCTCCCTCATTGCGTCAGCAGATAACCGCCCGGCCACCCTGTTTCGGGTTACCCGCTCTTTCGTTCAACAGGAGGGGCAGGAGGACCCCCTACAAGGGCGTGCCGAGGAGTTTAACGGTTATCTATACAATAAAATCGTTCAGCTTCGGGACGGATTGGATCAAAATTGGGTAGATCCAGGCGAGGGTTCCGAGACCCGTCTTGTTGAGGTGGTTTGGGATGATTTTGATCCTGTGACTCCCGAGGACATGGACAGGCTGCTGGGTAGGCTGAATGCCACTACATGTTTACTGGATCCGTGCCCCTCCTGGTTAGTACTGGCTACTCAGGAGGTGACACGAGGCTGGCTCCGGGGGATTACAAATGCTTCTTTGCGGGAGGGGGTCTTTCCCGCTGCCTTGAAAGAGTCGGTGGTGAGCCCTCTCCTCAAGAAGCCTTCCCTGGACCCAGCTGTTTTAGGGAATTACCGGCCAGTCTCCAATCTTCGCTTCACGGCGAAGGTTGTAGAGAGTGCGGTGGCATGTCAGCTACCCCAGCACCTGGATGAAGTTGTCTATCTAGACCCGTTCCAGTCCGGCTTCCGGCCCGGATACAGTACGGAGACAGCTTTGGTCGCACTGGTGGATGATCTCTGGAGGGCCAGGGATAAGGGTTACTCCTCTGCTCTGGTCCTATTAGACCTCTCGGCGGCTTTTGATACCATCGACCATGGTATCCTGCTGCGCCGGTTGGAGGGGTTGGGAGTGGGAGGCACCGTTTATCGGTGGTTCTCCTCCTACCTCTCTGACCGGACGCAGACGGTGTTGACAGGGGGGCAGAGATCGACTCCAAGGTGCCTCATGTGTGGGGTGCCGCAGGGGTCGATTCTCTCACCCCTCCTGTTCAACATCTATATGAAGCCACTGGGTGAGATCATCAGTGGCTGTTGTGTCTTGCCCGCCCTCAGAGCAGCCGGGGCCTTCTTACCTGCTCCCGAACACGGAGGAATGTATGCCTCCCAGCCCAAGTCCTGGCTCCATGCCCACACAAACTGCAGAAGAAGGAGCATCTCCCTGCCCCAGCCCTGACTCCATGCCCAGGCAAACGGAGCAGCTAGACCCCTCCCCCTCCTCCACAGCAGGTGAGCCTGAGGAGGGTTTACTCCCAACAACAGCTGATTGGAGTGACCCTCGCATCAGAAGATTGGAGAGGCGGAGGCAACAGAAGGAAGGGAGGGGCAGGCCTTAATGAGTGCTGAGTCATGGAGCCACACCCCATGGCCTATATAAAGGATCTACTTTCTGGCAGTCTCTGAGTCAGGCAAAAGTCGAACTTATCTTGCTGAAGTCACTTACTGGTCTCCTGCCTGCTCTGCAGACTTTGCTAGGACTTTGGGCAGAGCTGCAGAGGCAAGCCTGATTCGGATTTCCCTGACCCAGCCGTCAGCGGAGGAGTGGGACACGACAGTGGCTCTGGGGTGAGATACCAACTGTACGCTGATGATACTCAGCTGTACTTTTCCACCCCGGGCCACCCCAGTGAAGCTGTCGAAGTGCTGTCCCGGTGTTTGGAAGCCGTACGGGTCTGGATGGGGAGGAACAGGCTCAAACTTAATCCCTCCAAGACGGAGTGGCTGTGGATGCCGGCACCTCGGTACAGTCAGCTGCAGATGCAGCTGTCTGTCGGGGGTGAGTCATTGGCCCCGATGGAGAAGGTACGCAACTGGATGGTCGGTTGTCCTTTGAAGACCATTTGGCAACCGTCCCCAGGAGAGCTTTTTATCAGGTTCGCCTGATCCGCCAGTTGCGTCCCTTCCTGGACCGGGATGCCTTATGCACGGTCACTCATGCTCTCGTAACTTCTCACCTGGACTACTGTAATGCTGTCTACATGGGGCTCCCCTTGAAGAGCACCCGGAGACTTCAGCTAGTCCAGAATGCGGCTGCGCGGGTTATTGAGGGAGCGGTTCGGAGCTCCCACATAACACCTATCCTGCGCAGACTGCACTGGCTACCTGTTGTTTTCCGGGTGCACTTCAAGGTATTGGTTACCACCTTTAAAGCGCTCCATGGCTTAGGACTGGGCTACTTACGGGACCGTCTACTGCCGGCCTCTATCTCCCATCATCCGGTGCGTTCCCACAGAGAGACTCCTCAGGGTGCCATCAGCCAAACAGTGTCGACTGGCGGCCCCCAGGGGGAGGGCCTTCTCTGTGGGGGCTCCGACCCTGTGGAACGAACTTCCCCTCGGGCTTCGACAACTACCTGACCTTAGGACCTTTCGCCGCGAACTTAAAACAGTGATAACAGTGCAAATAAGCCGCTTCGCTTCAATTAAAAGACAGTCGTCCTTTGATCTAAGACCCTCTGTAAAATTGTAAACTAAGACCCTCTGTAAAATTGGTTTGGAATCTTAGTTTGGGAAATTTTTTGGTTTTTTTCAAAATGACTCAACAACTTTCAGAAACGCAGCAACTTGCTGCAGCTTTAAATAAAATTGGGGAAAAAATAGCAGGACTATCAGAGCGTATAGATAATTTGACATTGAAACTGACATCTGAAATGCAGAATTTAAAGCAAGAGATGAATGAAAACTTTGCAAAACAAAAAGAGGAAATGATAATGATTAAAGATGAAATGGAGCAGATGCATGTGCATGAGGTAAAAGTAGATCGGCAAATTGGTAAAATATTTTATAAAAATGAGCAGCAAGATAAGAGAATCTGTCTTTTGGAAGAAGAGATGAGGAAATATAATTTAGTTATCAGAGGAATCTCAGAAGAAAAGGAGGATAAATTGAAACAGCGGGTTCTGAAATGGATTAATGATTTGGATACGCAACTTACGTTCACAATAGCAGACCTGGCAAGTGTTTATAGAATTGGATATAGAAGGCAAAATGGTTCTAACAGGAATGTGCTTGTCAGGTTCGCAAATCTTGGTGATAAGTTGGAAGTTATGGCCAAGGTGAGAGAGTTGGGAGATGCTTTGAAGTTTGAAGGGAAGACTATTCAAGTCTTCCCGGATATATCAAGAGAAGAAAGGGCATGGAGATTTTTTTTAAAACCAATCACAAAAGTTTTGAGGGATAATGGAATTAAATACAATTGGAGGCCACCACAACAATTGAAATTTTTTTATAAAGGAAGGATGCGTACAATCACCCCAGATATAGATGCATTATTATATTTACGGAGCTTGGACTGATTGAGATGGAGGATTTAATGGAGATAAAAGATCAAATGCTTCAGATGGGTGGAACATACGGAAACATCAATCCCAGAAGAAGAAAAAGGGGCTATTGGAGGGCAAGACTCCAAAGGGTTAAAGAGGAAAGAAATATCACCTGTGTTGGTTGAACAGAAGAAGAGTCGTGAGGATACAGTAAGAGAAGAAGCAGATAAGAGTCTTGGAAAATATGAAGCTGAATGCGGGTCATCGCTATCTTTTTTTTGAGTGATGAATTTAAATAGACAGCCCGAAAGAAGTGGCCGGGCATTGGCATCCCTCTCCCCATTCTCTTTATAGAGGCGAAATCGATGAGGATGTGGGGAAGAAGATTGTTTGTACTTTATTGTTTGTTTTGTTTTGTTTTTCTGTTTTCTTATTGTTGTTTATATGTTAAATATGGTAGTTTAATGTCGGGTGGTGGGCACAGAAAGGAAGATGCGGGATAGGATTAAAAATTTATATTTTAAATGGGAGTTATAAAAATAATGTCATGGAATGTGAAGGGTACAGGAATCAGATTAAAAGAAGAAGATTGGAGCTTAAGATTAAAAGGATTTACCAGACATTTTATTTTTACAAGAAACCCATCAGAAATCTGAAGATTCAAATAGAATGTATATAAAAGGTATGTAAATATATGAAAAAGCATTTGGAACTTCAAAAGCTAGAGGAGTTGCAACACTGATATCAGATAGGGTGTACTTTGAAAACATAAGGTAATTTTGGATGAAGATGGAAGATATGTAATAATTGTTGGAAATCTTAATGAGGAAAAAGTGACACTTGTTAATTTATATTTACGAATGAAAACAAAGAGAATTTCTTGAAAAATAACAAAATTTTGGAGAATGAAAGTGTAGGGAAAGTAATTGTGGCTGGGGATTTTAATTTAATCAGAGATAAAATAGATAGTACTAATCCCACCGCTGTGGAGGAGCAAATAAAATGGGGATTTTAAATATGTGGATGCTTCAAAGCGTGGTTGATGTGTGGAGAGAGGTTAAAGGAATTGAGAGAGTATACACTTTTTTCTCTAAGATATATAATACATATTCTAGAATTGATTATATTTTTCTTTCTAAAGATTTGTTGAATAATGTGGATAAGGTAGATGTGGGAATTTTTAAAGATTCTGATCATGCAGAAGTTATGGTAGACTTAGATTTTAATTTTGAGAAAAAGAAGCTATTGGAGATATGACGAAATTGTATAAAAATGAAAAGGATAAAAATGGATACTTAAAAACTGGAGGAAAGTTGGAGATTAAATGATAACGGGAGGTTAAATTTGAAATTGTTTGGGATGCGATGAAAGCGGTGTTTAGAGGAGAGTATTAAATTATCAAGTAGGAAATATAAAAATTATAAAATTAAAATGGAAAGAGATAAAATCAGATTAAAGAATTGGAAAATCAATTTTGCTTACTAAAGAAAAAAATTCTTCAGGAGCTTAATATGTTAAGAAATAAAATGATAGAAGAAGATACAGAGTTAGTAAAAGAAATTTGAGATTTTTAAATAGGAATTTTTTTGAATTTAGTAATAGAAATTCTAAATTATTGGCAAAGATGGCGAAAGATAAAAGAGAGAAGAGAGAAATTGGAGTTTTGATAGATGATAGAGGTATAAGATGTTATAAAAAATTAGAGAAATGTGAAGTGGTTAGAAATTTTTTTCAGAATCTATATTCAAAGAAACCAATTAATCGGGGAAAATTGCAAAGTTATTTAGAAAAGTATGTGGTGAAAATTGATCAAACATATAAGGAATTGATGGAAGAAGATATAACACAAGATGAGATTAATGGAATAATACAAAAATTAAAATTAGGGAAAGCTCCAGGTGAGGATGGATTACCTGTTGAGTTTTATAAAGAATTTAAAGAATTAATAATACCAAGATTGCAAAAATTATTCAATGGAATATTATATGGTGGGAAGTACCTTCGTCATGGAATAGAACGGTGATATCCCTAATTCCTAAACCAGATAAAGATTTAGAAAGGATTGAGTCCTATCGGCCCATTTCTTTAATTAATCAGGATGCAAAGATATTTACTGCTATTATAAGTAATAGATTAAATAGATTTATAGATAGATATATAAGTTATAATCAAGTAGGTTTTGTGAAGGGTAGATACATGAGTGATATTGTTAGAAGAGTATTAAATATTATAGATGTAGCTGAATATAATGGTGATAAAATTGGTATAGTATCATTGGATATTTTTAAAGCTTTTGATTCTGTACAATGGGAAACAATTAAAGTAATTGTGGAGGCTTTAGGCTTTGGTAATAAGTTTATACATGTTATTTCAAAATTGTACCAAAAGAGCAGTGCAAGAGTGAAGGTGAATGGAATATTAACTGAAGAGATAAAATTAGAAGCTGGTACGAGACAAGGATGTCCCTGTCCCCAACATTATTTTTATTGGCTATGGAAATATTGACAAAATGATAGAAAAGATGAAGAATTAGAAGGATATAAGGGTATAAGATAAATTTGTATGGATGATACTTTAATTATTTTGAAAATGTAGAGAAAGATCTGAAAAGATATATAAGCATTTGATAGAATTTGAGGAAATGACAGGATTGAAAGTAAATTGGTCAAAGTCAGAATTATTGATGGATAGTAATGGTAATGAGTCTGAGAATATGCAAGAGCAATTTGGGATAAGGATTAAAACACATTGAAATATTTGGGTATAGTGCTTTCACTTAAGGTTAAAGAATTGAAAAAACTTAATTATGATGTGGTGATTAACGAAATTGAGAAGAAGATAGATAAATATAAAATTTTAAAGTTGTCTTGGTTTGGTAGAATTGCAATGTGTAAGATGATGTTGCTGCCCAAGTTCAACTTTTTATTCGAGATGCTACCACTAAATTTGACAGAGAAAGATATTGAAGGATATCAGAAAAAACTGGATAAATTTTGCAACGGTGGCAAAAGACTTAGATTAGTGAAGAAAATGTGGTATCAAAATCAAAAGGAAGGTGGATTAGGAATCCCCAAATTATTTAATTATTACTGTGCGTATGGTATCCGGATAGTGGTAAAAATACTTAAAGGTGAAGATAACTATTGGAGAGATTTAGAGTTAAGGGATATAGAGAAATTTGGATCAAGGTGGTTTTTAGATAAAGCAAATTTAAAATGTGTAAGTAGAAGTTATTGGTTAAAGGGATTAAGTAAAAATGTGGAACAAATTTGTTAAAATTTTAATTCGGATATAATCTTTTGGGGAGACAACTGGAATTTGGCGATTAAAAATAATATAAAACGTAATGAAGTGATTAAAGAGGAAAATATAGAAATTATTAGAGATTGGATAAAAGTTATGGGAAATGAAAGGAGGAATAAAGAAATTATTGAAAAATTAGGGTTAAGTTGGTTTGAAAAAATACAGATAGAAAAATGGACAAAAAAACTAAAGGAAAATTATTCGATAAATAGATGTGAAACTGAATTTGAATATTTAGTATCTCGGATTATGAAAGATGAAATTGGGCTAAAGGGACTCGTTAGTAGGGTTTATAAGATTATAAATTCTGATGAAAAATTACAAAGAGTGATGAGGACAAATTGGGAAAAAGATCTTAATATTGAAATACCAGAGTCAGATTGGAATGTGAATTGGAAGAGTAGAATTATGAGAACTTTATCTATAAGGATTAAAGAGCACAATTATAAAGTTGTTTGGAAATGGTATTTGACTCCAGTAAGATTGTCACAAATGGATAAAAAAATTAGTAAAAAATGTTGGAGATGTGAGATGGAATTGGGGACTTATGAACATATGTGGTATAATTGTGATAAGGTTAAAAGGTTTTGGCAACAATTGGAGAAAATGATATTTGAAATGATGGGGAAAGTAATAACATTGAGAGTGGAAACTATATTATTGTTGGTAATTAAGGAAATAGAATTAACAAAATATGAAAAAGAATTGATTAGAATTATGATTATAATAGGTAGAATTATAATAGCTAGATATTGGAAACTAGATGTGATTTTTAGAATAGAAGAGTGGAATTCTGAAATGTGGAAATTAGCTTTAAATGATAAAATGACATGTGATATTAAAATTAGAAGTGGTGTGTATAAAGAAGATATTTTCTGGAAGACTTGGAAACCATTTGTGGACTTTGCGCTTGGAACATTGGACGCTTCAGTACCTGTACCTCGAGAACGTGGATTTTGGCAATCATGAGGATATATCCGAAGACCCAAATCTTCCTTTTATGTATAGCACAAGGGTGTAATAATGTATTTTTTTTTGTTTGTTTGTTGTAAAAAAAGTAATAAAAAAAAAACAAAAAAAAAAAAACAAGACGGAGTGGCTGTGGATGCCGGCACCTCGGTACAGTCAGCTGCAGATGCAGCTGTCTGTCGGGGGTGAGTCATTGGCCCCGATGGAGAAGGTACGCAACTGGATGGTCGGTTGTCCTTTGAAGACCATTTGGCAACCGTCTCCAGGAGAGCTTTTTATCAGGTTCGCCTGATCCGCCAGTTGCGTCCCTTCCTGGACCGGGATGCCTTATGCACGGTCACTCATGCTCTCGTAACTTCTCACCTGGACTACTGTAATGCTGTCTACATGGGGCTCCCCTTGAAGAGCACCCGGAGACTTCAGCTAGTCCAGAATGCGGCTGCGCGGGTTATTGAGGGAGCGGTTCGGAGCTCCCACGTAACACCTATCCTGCGCAGACTGCACTGGCTACCTGTTGTTTTCCGGGTGCGCTTCAAGGTATTGGTTACCACCTTTAAAGCGCTCCATGGCTTAGGACTGGGCTACTTACGGGACCGTCTACTGCCGGCCTCTATCTCCCATCATCCGGTGCGTTCCCACAGAGAGACTCCTCAGGGTGCCATCAGCCAAACAGTGTCGACTGGCGGCCCACAGGGGGAGGGCCTTCTCTGTGGGGGCTCCGACCCTGTGGAACGAACTTCCCCTCGGGCTTCGACAACTACCTGACCTTAGGACCTTTCGCCGCGAACTTAAAACTTATTTATTTCGTATGGCTGGACTAGCTTGATTTTACTTTTAAATTTTAATTGAATTTGATGGGTTTTTAAATTTTTGTAATTTTATGGGGTGTATTGTTATTTTAAATTTTTGGGCAAATTTAAATCAGTTTTTTAAGGGTTGTTTTTAACTATTGTGTATGTTTGTATTTTATCTGCCTGTTCACCGCCCTGAGTCCTTCGGGAGAAGGACGGTATACAAATTAAAATATTATATTATATTATTATTATATTATCTGTCTGGGGTAGTGCCACCCCTCCAGAGTCAAAGATGACAAAGTCCCAGATCTCAGGGTCCCATGTACCCAAAGCCATTCAGTCTTGCCAGGGGTCAGTCGAAACTTGTTGTCCCACATCCAGGGGGTCTACAATATAATGCTACAAAATATTTTATTTGATTTTATAAAGGGCAAGTGGAGAAAAGATAGGAAATCACAATAAAGTAGAAAACTATAATACTGGGACTTTTTTTTCCATGAAGGACAAATGGTATAAAATAACTCTAAACTGGCTTCTATGCTTAATACCCTTTATATCTGTTAATTAGTTAAGCTATTTTTAGAATGCACACATTAGACTCAAAGTTTTTTCATCATGCTTTAGTTATTTTTTTTTAATTGTTAAGACTTGAGGCAGCCACAATTAGGCTACCTCTAGGAAAATTAGAAGACAAGTATTATGGACATTGACTTAAGCTTCTGGAGGACAGGTAGGGGGAAGGGGAGGGGAGGGAGTGGGAGGGAAGGGAAAGGAAAGGAGGGAGGGAGAGAAATATATATTTCTTTTGGACCTCTTTCAGGATATATTTTGAAACAATTTTGCAAATCTCAAGTATTACTTAGAAATCCATAGAAAACATTAACTTACATGTATAAAAACCAGACTGATATCATTATACAATGGATACATTATAATAGACAATCAAACGTTACATTTCTAGCTGTAAGTTAAAAATTCACACATATATGTAGTACAATTCAGGATATACAGATAAATTCATAACATATCAAATTTAAGGAGATATTTGGTGCAATCCAGAAGTGGTTGAAGGACATTTTATGTATTTATTGTTTTAGTTTTAATGTACGCTGCCCAGAGTCACTTTCTTGTTAAATGGATGGCTACATAAAATAGATAAATAAATAATAAACGTAAATTAGCTAAATGAATAAATATGTAATACATATCAGTGCTGGGCTGCTACCAGTTTGGTCCGGATCTTGCAAACTAGCAGTAATGGCGGCGGGAGGTTCCGTCCACCCGCCTGCACGTCATCACAGACGCTCTGCGCATGCGCAGAAGCTTCTGCACATGCACAAAAGCGCCATGCATGAGCAAAGCAAATGCACACGCACACACACTCCCATTGCAAACCAGTAGCAAAGGTAAGTGGGACCCACCCGATACATATATTACACTTGTGCTGACTTGCTTTGCTGACAAGCATAACTCCTTCTGTTTCTGCCAACCAAAAACTTATCTGTTCTATGCTTTTCATTAGTCATGCTAACTACCTTATTTATTAGATTTATATTCAGTGTAATCACCTGCTGCTCAAAAAAAAACCCTAAAGTGCAATATTTTATTTAGTAGCACAGCTGTGTTAATTACTATCCCATCACAGTTGTTTAATTATTACTCAACGAATTCAATTGTTTACTCAGTTACTAGCCAGAAATACTCAGATTGCAGGGGTGAACATTCAATCCATCTGCTGCGTCAGGAATGGAAAAATGGATTGGCTAGGTTGGTAATTTTGTAATATTCGATTAATTCAGCTGCTTCACAAGAAACAGAGATATTACAGTTTACAATGGAGGAGAGGAACACAATCCACTGCCCTGGCCTGTTGAAAGTAGAACAGGGCTGGCTTTAGGGGAAGGACAAATAGGGATGGACCTAGGTTGCCAATGCTTAGGGGGCACCAATACCACCTCTCTTTCCAAATCACTCTAAAAAGGAAAATCTTTGTATTGGTGAGAGATGGTGCCATCAGTCGAAGTGCCCTAGGGTTGCTACGTGACTTGGGGCTGGCACCAAAGCAGACCATGCTGATTTTGAAGCAGAGCATTTACATTCAAAGCTGGCCAGATGCTGTTTGAATTGAAGGAATGCCCAATCAGCATTAGGCTTAGGGAGACTATTACTGACTGGCTGCCATAAGCACCACTCTCAACTGCTTTCTTCCTGTCATTAGCAGAAAAATACATTGGTATAAATTGCACTGCACCCATGGCTGAGCTTTACTGCACCTCACCAATGAGGCAGGACTTTGTGAGTGTCCTTACCCTTTTTCATGCACTATAGTTCAGGGCAGCTTCAGTGGTTTCAGTGGCATTTTTTCCCCTCCTACTCAGATTTTCTGCCAGCAAAAACAATTACCATTTGATCACGTGAGCACGTGATGGGATAGATTGGAGAGATTAAGGGTCTTTCAGAGTGATTATTTATTTGAAGTATGAGGCTTGATTTTTTTTATTACATTTGCTGTGGGAATATTGTTGTCTTTATATATTTATGGATGTTTTCTTGAAAGATACGGAAGATGAAGAGATCAATATTCTTTCCAGAGGTGCCGCGCACAGTCCCTACTCTTCTTTCAATCTATTTTTAAGGAAAATATGGAAAAAATAAAAATTAATGATCAGCCCAGAGAAACGCGGGAAGTGTGGAGCAGGAGACACATTTCCTCATTGTGGTACTTTTCCCCATTGGTGGGGTGAACAGTTTCGGTCCTGCTTTTCCTCTTGTACCATTTATTTTGTATCAATGCCTCATTGAAAAGCAAGCATTGTGACTAAAAGCTAACGAAAGAGCTATTCCTGTTCTTTTGAGCTAATGAATGGCTGTCTCTCCTAATGATTTTGGTCACTTGGAAGAACTTTATATAACATAGTAATTATGCCAGTTCTACCCATGCCAGCCTGGAGCGGCAGCTACTTTGCTTGAGCCTTCACCTTCCCTGTGGTATGTCTATCACCTCCTTGTCTCTTCCCTCCATCCATAAACTTCACCTTTTTCAGGAAATGCAGGGATAGGTTGGCCTACATCCATCCCCAGTTCCTGGAGTAGGAAACCAGCTATCAAAGACAGGAAGTAGATAATCCTTCCAAGTGAGGAGTTAGGTGACCCTGTCTGCATTATTGCAAGGTCCGCACTAAGGCATCCTAAATTATCCGCATGGAATGTTTGCTATCAGAAGATAGAAAAGAGCACTGCCCAAGCCATCAAATTAAGGCTGCCTCTACCACATTGCATGAAAGAGGCAATGTCCCTCAGAAATAATAAAGCATCTTTGCAAAATGGTAAAGAAGACATGAAAATAAGCTCTTTAAAAAACTATGCTGTTTCCTGCAAAAGTGGGAAATGAGAAGATTGGTCATAAACTTACTTTTTGATCACTGAATAATTCATTAATTCATTCCACAATTAAGTTGTCTTCACCATCTTCCAAATGATGAAGTGCAATCATTGTTCTTCGAGCATAGGCCACTTTCTAGTTGTAACCATCCTGAATTTCCCCAACATTAAAACCTTTTCATACCACTACAAACTACATTAAAAAATAAAAATAGAATAGAATATGTTAAATATGCTGACAATGTTTAACTATGCAACCTTGAATAAGCCACGGTAACAGTACCTGGGATTCAGTACGCTTAAAATATAGCTGGAATAATTTTTTGATTTAGTTGAAATTTTAAGTGATAGGATCTTTTATTCATTAATTAAGAATCACTAAAATTCACTTATGTAAAAATTCCAATTAAAAATCATCTGAAAGAAAAAAATCAATATTTAAAAAGGAGGCCAAGGTTACCTACTAGTACACACATACACACACAAACACAATGAAAGAGAGAGAGAAAGAGGGAGGGAGGGAGGGAGGGAGGGAAAGGGAGAGAGAGACGGAAAGGGAGAGAGAGACGGACAGAGAACTGTTAAATCATGGCACAGAGAACAAGAAAATTTTTTGAAGTGAATACAAAATTGTAAAGAAACATTTACAATACAATGGGAAGACTTATGAAAAAAATCACAAGGACAAATTCGGCTCAACATTGGAAAAGAAACACTTTACAGACAATATCAGATTAGAAAACCAAACTTGGAAAATATGCAGCAATGGCAAATTTAAGTGTATATCCAGAACATCCAGAAGTTAAGCAGAAATATCTCTCCTATATATAGTATCCTATGTCACACAGCAAGGCAAACTCAGACCTTAGACTAGTTTTTAAAAGGGGGAAATAAGTGACATAAAGATAATAATTAGAAACTGTTTCTGTTTCTGTCTTTATAAATATGGTGATGCAATTATTGGTCAGGTGCAATCCAAGGGAAATTAAGACTATGCAGTTTTCCCAATATTGTTTTTACTGATTTTTCTCTTTTTTCAGTTTCCTTTTAAAAAAAATTTAAATCTGTTTTCTCTACAATGATATTTAATCAATGGATTTGAAGTTTCAAGTACACCTACAAAATAATAGATATTATATAATAAAATAATATATAATTTTGTAGAATAATAGAATTAATTGTTTCCAAGGTCCGACTGGACAATCAACTTTATTTATTATGTAATTATATAATTTATATCATTTGTGCATTTGTGTTAATTTTTGTTTTTTGTGTAATGATATAATTGACATCTTTAATGTCATTTGCATCAATCTGAGTCTTTTGCATAAATTTCAATTACATCATTACACAAGTGACAAAACTGATGCAAATGATGTAAAAGTACCAATTATATCATGATGTAAATAGAATGTAAATTTGATTTCAATTGATTTTTGTCATTTGCATTGATTTATATCTTCTGCATAATTAAACATCAAAATGTCAATTATGCTATTACATACATGATCAAATTGGTGCAAATGGTATAAAAACATCTATTATGTCATTATAGGAATGATGCAAATGATATCAGTTATGTAAATTTGGATTTAGCAGACAATTGATTTTAACAGACATCCACCTTTCCTCCCCAAATAGTTTATATTTATTGTACAATAAATATTGTACTGTAAATTGCTGACTAAAAGAAACTACATTAGCAAGACCAGCACAGATAGAAGCAAATGGAGAAAAATAAAATGTGGAAGAAAAAAGGATTACCAGCATCTAGTAGATGAACTCAATTTACATTGATGATAGATGCACTTTTAGAAGACCTGAAGGACCAGGTTAGGGCCAGACTAGAGGTCTGACATGAAGAAAAAAATCTATGTGGTTGCTAAAAGTCAACAATGACTTGATGGTACATAATCAATCAAATCATAAATGAGGCTTTACTTTTAACATTTGTTTCTACCATTAGAATAGAATAGAATAGAATAGAATAGAAATTTAAGTTTCTTAAAAATTAAATTAAAATTAAATTAAATTAATATTATTTAATTAATTAATTTAATTTAATTAAAAAAATAAATTAGAAATTAAATTAGAAATTTAAGTTCAACCAGATAAAATATTGAGATTTACTTTACAGTGATTCCCAATGAAGAGGGGTTTTTTTAAGAGACTGAAAATGAGTTAAGAAACAAAGTTGAGAAGAGGGGACTGTAAGATATCTCGTATCCACTACATACCATGGGCAGAAGAACAAATGTTGCCTAAGTGGGTAGAAGTGCCATTAAATGTTAATCTGCTTGGCATTGTCCAGGTTTATAATGTCTTTCAGTTATTGAACTTAAGACTCAACATTTGTTTTATTGTACAGTGTAACTGTCTTCAACCTTGTGTCATTATGATGCATTAAGTCACTACTGTTTTTGGTCTGATTTACCAATACAGTTGGAAAGCAAATTTTATCTTTAAATGACCTATAGAACCTATAGAAGTAGGCCCTTATCTGACAATTTGATAATATCAGGATACCGCATGCAGTATAGAGTTTCTAAAATACCCATGTAATTAATTTTTGGAATTACTTCACACTTATTTGAAGACTTTGTTTTCCAATTTATACAAATGATTAGCAAACATATTACTGTATTCTTCAGTGGAAGCCAGTAGTAAAGGTAAAGGTTCCCCTCGCACATATGTTCTAGACGTTCCCAATTCTAGGGGGTGCTGCTCATCTCCGTTTCAAAGCTGAAGAGCCAGCGCTGTCCAAAGACGTCTCCTTGGTCATGTGGCCAGTATGACTAAACACCAAAGATGCACAGAACGCTGTTACCTTCCCACCAAAGGTGGTCCCTATTTTTCTACTTGAATTTTTTACGTGCTTTCAAACTGCTAGGTTGGCAGAAGCTGGGACAAGTAATGGGAGCTCACCCTATTACGTGGCACTAAGGATTTGAACCACTGAACTACCAACCTTTCGACAAGCTCAGCGTCTGAACCACTGAGGCACCGCGTGTCCTTAGTGAGGCCACTACCCCATCCCAAATCCATTCTAAACCAGATCTGCCACTTAACTGCTGAATGGCCATTTGGAAAACTACTGGGAACTAACTGCAATTGTGGCAGTTCAGTTAGTTTCTGTCATTTGAGTACACACAATATGCAGGTGTTCAGAAAGCACAACTAGTATATTCCAATGAAACTTGCCCACACAACAGGCTGATCACTGGTCTATAACTCATGGCTTTTTTCTTCCAATCAATGTAACTTGGTAGCATGTGAAGTAAATATTATTCCCTAAGTATGAAAGAAATAAAATCATGGGTCTATTTTGAAGGTTATTTTCCCTTTTTCCCCATCAGCTTGAGAACCCAGATTGTTGGGACAATATGCCAACATTACAAACCACCCAAAAAGTGCTGTACATTTTTTATATATTATGAGGCAGTACATAAATCTAAATGCAATTGCTCTCCTCCATCATCTCATAAAACTAATGCATGCATGAATTTCCCTTCTTTTAGGAATCTCGTCAGTAAAGGAGATTAGCATTTATTAAGGGTTATTCAGGGAACAGGCACGCCTCTGGCAAAGCGCGACGTGTCCGGGCGTGCTTTTTCTGAACTTTCCGAAGCTATTTTCAGGAAGCGCAAAAGTTAAGCCAAAATAGCAGACTTCAGCAGAGGGGGAAACCAGAGGGTCGCCGCCACCTTCCACAGCGTCCTGGAGTTTCAAGTTTCTTAATTCCATCTGTGCGCTTCATTTCCCCCCCACCTCCTATTCTGCAGCGCTACACTTGAGCTACCCGCTCCTGGCGAACAAAGCAGCTGGGCGGCCCTTTCCTCCCCCCTTACTGTTAAATTACGCCTCGAGCTTCCCAGGTACCCCAGAGGAGGAGGAGGAGGAGGAGGCGAGGGCGGCAGCGGCGGCGGGGAAACAACTCCCAAGATGCCAGGACTAAGACGCGGGACCTTGAGACAGAGCGCGCCGAGTCTAGCGCCAATTCTCCCAACAGAGCTTTAAGCTGATTGGCGGGAAGGTTAGAGGGACGCCCCCACTGTAAAGTCCTGATTGGTCGGATTGTAAAAATATGTTCCAAGGCGCCAGAATAGAAGCTTTAGCGCCTAGTGGAGTCTCCAGGGCAGTAGCGAAGTGGCCGGTAGAGGCGAGTTGCTGCCAGAGGTAGAAGCTGCAGGTGGGATTCGGGGTCCCTCTTCCCTTTGGAATACCTCCGATGCCCCTCAGGGGTGACCTTAGCGAGCCTGGAGACGCCGAGCCCGAAACCCAGGGATCCCTTTGAGAAAGAATGTCGAGAAACGTAAGGCTTTACAATCCGGGGGGGGGGGGCGGGAAGGAGAGAGGAGCGGAGGGGGTCTGCAGAGAGAAGTTCTGCAGTTGTTTTTACGGGGCCCTCTTACCTTGATTTCCCCCCCCCCCCACAACTTTCCCATCTCGCAGAGCGGGGAATTGCCTTTCCTGCCCCAGGGAGAGGGGTTAAGCCGGGAGAGGGGTCCTTCTCCCGCTCCAGGGCGCGGGGCCGAGCTGGGTTGTCCCCGCCTTGATCTGGGAGGTGAGTCCTTGGGAATCCCGCTCCTTTCAAAGCCGGGATTCCTCGTCCAGGTTCTTTGCGCCAAAAGTAACCGATCCCGGCTGAGTAACTCTGAACGTCAATGACAGATTCGCCAAGGCTGCTCAGTCTCGGCCGTCTTCTGCTGAAGTTAAAACTTTTTGTGGTCGGTTTGTTATAAATCCTGCGCGTTTAGGGAGCGCGCCTTCTCCTAAATTTTGCTCGGATAATTTCGCGGGAGGAGGTGGGATACGGGACCTGAAATTTATTGGGAGGGGGAGTGTTGTAAGATGCTGAAGAGGTTGAGCAACTTTTACTTTTACAGATGGAGTTGAATTGTTTAACACTAAAAGACCTGATTAGCCCGAGACATGGGAAGATAGATTACATACACGAAGATGGGGACAGTGCACAAAAGGTAAGTAGGCAGAGCTGGATTCCAAAACCTGGAGTTCTTGACTTTAAAATCTGTTGGCAGTGATAAGGCTTTCTTTAAATTGTTTTTCTTATACTCTAAAGTTTCAAATTCTAGTGAGATTGATACATTCAGAAATGAAAAAAACCAAACAAAAAAGCTAGAGGAAGGGATTTATAGCAATATTGTGTGGATAATTATTCTTACATTAAATTATTAACTATCTCTACCATTAAAATAAGGAAGAGTAGTCCTAATCCACCACATATATCAGCAACTGTTTTTCTGTTGGGTACATTTCTCTTAAAATGCATCTCAGCTTGGCATTAGCTCTATGTATTTTTAATCAGTTTGCCATCTCTACTCTATTAGGGAGCTAGGAAATAATTTACTCCAGGCTGAGATTCTTTGTTTGGTTTGGGTTTACCGAGTTAACTAAACACATCTAGTGATTTAGTGAAGGAATGATACAACTATTGCAACCAGGAAGGACGTTTTAAAAACTTTTGAAGAGGTTCCAAAGGCCACTTGAAGTCTGGAAGTTATATAGTTGAGTAAAGTAAAATTCAGCACTTTGGGAGTGAGTCAAAGGATTATGGGTTAAATAAAATATATTTGTTGTGTCAATTTTTTTAAAATAATACAAAACAAAGCACTATAATTTGCTACCAAATGTTGATAGCAGATCACATAATTAACCTGACAAAGTGGAACATGTGAATTGGGCCATTGTGGGTTATTCAATAATCATGGCTGGGCAGGATAGTGACCGATCTCTGGAATGAGGCCACCACTACTCCAGTCCAGATGGACCCCACTCTGCTATTGTTCAGAAATTCTCTGAAGATCTGGTTCTTCACCCAAGCCTAGGGTCAACTTTTAACTTTGCTTTTTATGTTTTATTTGTTTTATTGTAATTTCTTTCATTGTAAATGAGCTTCCCAGAGTTGTTGGAAATCAGGCAATATACAAGTTTAATGTTGTATTGTTCTTATTATTAAAATGCAGTCACTAATTTTTCCATTATTTGGGAAATGAATCTTTGTGGACCAATATTTGGAGGCAATTTTAATAAAAATGAATCTACAGAGGTGCTTCTGGCAAACATAAAGGAAAGTTTTAGTTAAAGAAAGTTAAGGAAAGAAAACAAAGCAGAGCAGATAATTTTGAGTTATTTATTCTTAATTTTTTATTATTTTAAAAAAAAGGTAAAGTACTGATACAAATGCATGTTTAAAAGAATATGAAAAATATAGTAAGGAAGTGAGGGAAAGCAATATGAAGTAATCCTCACCTTATAGCAGCACTGAAAAAAGTGTCTTACAATAATCCTTGCAATCATCACAACACCCCACAGTCATGTGATCAAAATTTGGGCACTTGGCAAACAGCATATATTTAGAACAGTTACAGTATCCTATGGTCATGTGATAGCCATTAGCAATCTTCCCAGTCAACTTCTGACAAGCAATGTTAGTAGAAGAAGCTGGATTTGTTTGATGACTGCAGGATTCACTTAACAACTACAGTGACTAACTTAACTGTGGCAAAAAAAAATGTTTTTTAAATTGGGAATGACTCACTTAACTGCCTTGCTTAGCAATGGAAATTCTGGTCCTAATTATGTCAGGCACATGTTAAGGTACAATTCAAAAGATGTATTGCTGAAGCCTATACACAAGAATCTAGCCAACTAAACTTCAGTATTAAATTGGCACCAGATAAGGATCAATGGAATTCAAGAGAGATTGGACTTGGACCGTTTCTGGCAATGTAATGACTATTCTAATGACATGCTTAGCTCTGCCCTTCCCCTCCCCATTCTATCTATTCTTCTCTTACAGTTATGGTTGTAAGTTGAGAACTACCTGTAAGCAATAGAAAATGGGTGAATAACCAACAAATCTAAAATAACCAGCAAATCTAAAATATCAAATGGCTAATAGATACTTTAAAATACAAATATTTCATACCCAATTTCTAATTAAGACCTGTCTCTTTATTACAATTTAAATGAATAATAAGAAAAGGCCACAAATAATAAACAATAAATTGGAAAATAATATAAATAATGTATAGATTATATGTCAGATTAAGTTAGGTGTGGCACAAATCCATGTATAGTATTGTAATCTAGAAATTGTTTCCAATAAGATTAAATTGTACATCAGTTTTTAGACCGAAGTTATTCTTGATATCGAAGTATATTCTCATGGTTTAATTAACCATTCTTCCATAGACAGGGTCAAAGATCTTTTCCAATAAAAACATATAAAAATCCTTGCAGCTCTTATTATATATTACATATGGTCAGTATGACATATTTGAAAGGAAAATGTTATTTGGTAAAATTTATAAAAAGTTGATATTACAAGTTTCAAAAATTATTTTATTCTACCATAAATTAATTTCTAAAATTGTTGAGTGTTACAACATTCCTACAACAAATGGAAGATCTGCTTTGTTTATTGCATTTTTACCTTTTTAGAGAAAAGGAACTAGTCATTTTAGCAATCATGACTGAAGTAATATATTGCAATGAAACATACCAGTTCTTTCTAAATATAATATTTAAGGTGAATGTACTATTGTTTTTCTATTGAAATTCCTACTGCCTCATCTCTACTGTTTTCGAATTTTGCAACCATTTAATCATACAATCTTTTAATTTGTTGATTTTGAGTTATGTTTTACTAATGGATTCTAAATTGTGCCCAATAATATGTTCAGTGTTATGAGTTGTAAGATTTTTAAGTTCAATAAACTTACACAACATTGCTCTTTGTTTCTATAATTCTTTTATTGCTGTGCTGCTTATTTGAAAATATTGGACCCAACTGTGTGTGGAAGAGCACTGTGTAACAAAAGACTTGAGAACTGATTCTGGCTTGTTTGGAAAAAATCAACTTGAAATTCCAATTTATATGTAAAACTTAACGAACCAAAGATGAAGGCTTCCTGGTGCTCTCCTGATAAACAAGAGTTTTAATTAGTAGTTTCTTTGAACCAGACCAAACTGGAAATACCAATGTTTTCATGAAGGTTGTGCATGGGGATCTGTATTTAGTTTAGTTTAGTTTATTATCATTGCACCTCGTACAATGAAATTAAATGCCATCTTCAGTGTACATTATAACTATAAAAATAAAACATAAACACACATCCTTCACATTCTATACAATTGAATTGAAAACCAGATATTGCAATAATATTGCACTAAATAGTAGAATTCAATATAGTTACTGCCCTGGGATAGAAGCTGTTTTTCAGTCTATTTGTCCTTGTTTTTATTATCCTGTACCATCTGCCAGATGGTAATAGTTCAAAAAAAGAGTGCCCATGGATCTTTTAAGAATGTTTTAAACTTTCTTAAGGCAACAGGAGCTATAAAGCTCTTCCAAAGAGGGGAGAGGGCAACCAATGATCCTTTGGGCAATGACATGAATCCTCTGGATTTATTGATTTAGTAAGATTGATTGATTGATTGATTGATTGATTGATTCAGTAAGATTTATTGATTTGTTGATTATTGATTGATTGATTGATTTAGTAAGATTTATTGATTCAGTAGTGTTGAAACCTGGATGCGTAACTTTTTTCCTGTTTTGGTATTTGAAGTTGCTTTTCACCAATGAAAGGAATTATTTTGATTTTACAAATACGCTTTTAGTTATGCAAGGTAACATAGGCAAATTGTGTGTGTGTGTGTTTGTAATAAAATATCAATTATAAATAGTTTTAAATTTCAAGAGGAGGGATAAGCCACTCCTTTTAAGTAGTACTTAAAAATATGTAATATCTGATGGAACTATTAGCTCAGAAAATTATTTGTAAAGCTGAGGAAAAAAAACAAAAATATGAATATATAAAAATGCAGACATAATCTGCTTTTTCTTTATCAAACTGCTTCTATTCAACCCATTCAGATTAGATAAGCAGATTTGAGTCCTTTGACACACTCGTTATCTTCAATAAATCTCTAGATCTCTAACCAACTAAGCAGGCAAAACAAGTCTAAATGCTTGTTCACTGCTGTGCAATGTTCCCTTCAACAAAGCTGGACATCTTAATAAGAATAATTCAGCCACATTTCGTCTTTGTAAAGTTCCACCATTCTAAGCAGTTGCATAATACTTAAGTGAAAGCCATTGTATTGCAATTGCCACTTGTACTAATGTGAGTTTTTAATAAATAAGATTTAGTACTTAGGCTCAGCCTAAACGAAGATGTCTTGCTAGCAGTTGAATCACAAAAGGATGGATAGGAAAAATGGAACTTCTAATTCATATCTCCTCAAAGATTTGCACTCTTTAAAGAAAAAACAACTTCTTGGATAGAAGAAGTGGCAAATCAAGTGATTATTCTACACATCTCTGTCCTTAAGATCAAACTGAATATACAATTTATACAAATTAAAGGTTACTAAAAGGTTACATGAAAGGCATCCGTCCCTTTCAATTCCTGGCAGATAGATGGTGAAGAAATGGAGGTAGTGACAGATTTTATTTTCCTGGGCTCCAAGATTACCGCAGATGGGGACTGCAGCCAAGAAATTAAAAGATGCTTGCTCCTGGGGAGGAAAGCTATGGCAAATCTAGACAGCGTACTAAAAAGCAGAGACATCACCCTGCCAACCAAAGTGCGTATAGTCAAAGCTATGGTTTTCCCAGTTGCAATGTATGGCTGTGAAGGTTGGACCATAAGAAAGGCTGAGTGCCAAAGAATTGAGGCCTTTGAACTCTGGTGCTGGAGAAGACTCCTGCGAGTCCCTTGGACTGCAAGGCGAACAAACAAGTCAGTTCTAGAGGAGATCAACCCTGACTGCTCTTTAGAAGGCCAGATCCTAAAGATGAAACTGAAATACTTTGGCCATTTAATGAGAAAGACAATTCACTGGAGAAGAGCCTAATGCTGGGAAAGATTGAGGGCAAAAGAAGAAGGGGACGACAGAGAACGAGGTGGCTGGATGGAGTCACTGAAGCAGTAGGCATGAGTTTAAATAGACTCCAGAGGATAGTAGAGGACAGGAAGGCCTGGAGGAATGTTGTCCATGCGGTCGCGATGGGTCGGACACGACTTCGTAACTAACAACAACAAACATTAAATAATGCAAGATGTGATGTGAATGCCATATATAACAAGAATGAGTCTCTACTACATCAGAGAGTTTCATCAGAATGTTTTGTTGATATCTATGCATATTTTTGTAACTGTTACCTGTAACAGTACTTATTAAAAAATAAGTCATTGAATCTTTACTGTTTATTCAAATATGGCATTAATTTTAGAAAGACTAATCATTGCTCTCTCATTATAAATATTCTGGTGCCTACCACTTTAATCACAGTAAATTGGTTTATAGCCAATTTATGATCAAGCACAACGCTTGAGTAAGTCCCATGTTTGTTAAATATAGGCCTTCATATACAGGTAGTCCTTAACATACGATCATAATTCATACAACCATAATATAACATGTTTTTTACTATCTTTTTGGTGACAGCTGTAAAGCGATGGCCACAGTTGTTCCCTATGGGGCAGTTTTGCTGAAAACCAGAAGTGCTGGTTTTTTGGCAAACCATTGCAAAATGTGGTCAAGTCACCATGGGATGCTGCAAATTGTCATAAATGTGGCCATGTTGCCAACCATCCAAAGTTCAGTTATGTCTCTGTGGAAGGGACCCAACCATTGGAACCTCAAATCTGGGTTATAAATTCCCTTTTTCAGATTAGTTATAATTTCGAACAGTCACTAAGTAACTGGTTGTAAGTCGTGGGTCATCTTGTATCTGAAAGTTATGTGATGTTCCCTTACACATTGCATCTCCTCTATGAAGAAGAAGCTAGAAAGTCTAAGACGCTAAATAGTGGTTTGCTCTTATTTGACTCTTTGAAGTTTCTTTCCTTCCCAATATAGATAAAGAAAAGTGCTGTTCTGAGAATAAACTTGATTCTCAATCTTTGTGACTTAAGTGTTCTGATGGCTAGGTTGAGTCAGTTCTGTTTCACCTTTCCAAATTGTAATCTCTTCCTTCCTATAAAAGTCAAGGCAAGCTATTTGAAGAGCCTTATGTGGTTAGAACTATCTTATTTCACATTTGTTCCCATGAGAAATATAGGAGCACAGTATCACCCTTTCTGAGTGGTATACTACCCTTGATATTAAAGCAATGTCTAGTCATCTTGGCTAGGAGCCATTGATAGTCTTGAGTCCTGAGCAGGTAATTCTTGGTGTGAAGCTGAAGTGTTATACAACCCGGGAATTGTTCTATATTTATATGTTAATTGGCTGCCTTCTTTCTAACAGGAAAATATATTTGATCGACCCAGAATGACCCCAAAGACTCCCATGAAAAATGAGCCCATTGACTTGTCCAAGCAAAAAACCTGTACTCCAGAGAGAAACCCAATTACACCTGTGAAGCTGACAGATAGGCCTCTTGCAGACCCATGGACTCCAACAGCTAACCTAAAGATGCTTATTAGTGCTGCTAGTCCTGACATGCGGGACAGGGAAAAGAAAAAAGAACTCTTCAGACCAATTGAGAACAATGAATTCAGCGATGCTCTCCCCGATTCCTCACAGGTAACTCACCTCTCACAGGGAAAATTGTCACAATTAAACGGCTACCTATTTTAATGATATAAACATCTCTTTAAGCATGTAGATAGCTGTTGTTTAAGATCCACAATCTCGGTAACCTTCATTTGCATTCTATTCTCTCTAGTTCTATATAGTTTATTTTACATTATTAGCCAGCAGTATTCAGATCTGAAACAAGCAAAGTGTGTTTCAGGAGTATCTAGTATGTTTTTGATGTATCTCTTGACAGCTGCTTAAAGGAATCTTATCTTTTCTTGGGCTTTCATGGGAGGGTCAGAAATATGTGTGATTAAGGAAATCATAGGACAATGACAACCTGTTGCCATCTGAATACTTTTTGAACTTAAAGCTTCAAAGCTGGGGCATATAACTATCTTGTGAGCCTAGGATAAATATGATCCTAACAATACAATAGATGGTCTAGGAAAGACCTAAAACACTTTTAGAACAATGGGCAACAACCTTTTCAGGTTCAAATGAAGGAGATCTCAAGTTCTGAATGTGTTGACTTAATAAGTCTTGGTTTTCTCATAGATATTTTACCATCTTTAATTTTTTTTAAGTAATCTATGTTTTTATGTTCTTTAAAATGGGTGGAATACTCCGGGGACTCTTCAACTGATGTCACAGACACCATGGTGATAGATTTGAATGTAAACTATAACACAAAAGTACTTGTCAGAAAAGGCAAACCCAACTGATCTGAATTAGTTCATTTTTTAAAGATTAAAATATAGTGGATACTCTATTAACACTGTATAATAAATTATGTACCGTATGTCAGTCACTATATTCACGAATGGTAATTTCAAAGTTGGTCCTTATTCTATAATTTATTTAAAATGAAATGATATTAACCAATCAACCTATATTGTATAGATTTTATTAAATGTAATGATTTATAAGTAGTTAAACCTATTGAGAATTGTCACTCCCAAACCACCCATTGTGAGAAATGCATTAATAAATTTTCAAGAAAATGAAAGTAGGGTTTTTTTTAAGCCTTTAAATGCATTGCAGGATCCCTGGGTGAAGATCTCATAACTTTCTTTTGATACTAAACATGGAATTTTGATGCTGAGAATAATGATAATCCTCCTATTATGACTGGTCATTTAATATCTGTTTGAAGTTAAAATGATTACAGTCATTGTAAAACGTGCCCTTTCCCACAGTCATGTGATCCCCTTTTGGGCACTTGGCAACTATCTCATATTTATAACCACTGTGTTGTCTCACCATAATGTTTCTGCAGTTTATTTCATTTTTTGCCAATTTCCAGCCAAAAAATCCCATTTGGGCAACTGGACTTGGACTTTCAACCGCATGATTCATTTAATGGCCACCATAAAAAACTGTCAAAACTTCAACGGTGATATGATGCCTTGACGTACATCTGCAACAATTTATGGCCAAAATTCCAATCCCTGCTGTGGTTGTAAATCAAAGACTTCCAGTATTTCTAATTTCTCCCCTTTCTTGTTTCACTGCAAGTTCCCCTGTGCAAACCGACCAATGCCTCCTGTATTTCATATTTAATTGGTGTAGAATGCTAAGTAAAATTTAAGTATAAGGAAGGTCATAAAAAGCTTGATCAATTTAGATCAGGCCTGTGAGCCAGATCCGACCCGCAGGGTGCTTAGATCTGGCCCACAGGGCCGCTCTGGAAACAGTGAAGGGCCATCCCCAGTGCCTCTGCCAGTGAAAACGGGCTCCCAATCTCTGTTTTAGGCTGGGACATCCTCCTGCAGCCCTTTGCACAGCCCTCCCAAGCTCTGTTTTCTCTGGCAGAGGGTTGCAGATGGCCATCCCAGCTGAAAACAGAGATTGGGAGCCCGTTTTCACTGGCAGAGCACTTGGGCCCCCACAGGCATCCCTGACATGAGTGACCTCAAACTAGCCATGCCCACCCCAGCCCCCCTAGGTCAAACAAAACATTCCCAATAATAATTAACATATTGATTCAATTAAGCCTGACAAAGCTTCACTTTTACTTCAATGATATTTTAGGAATCGCCACTTACTGTGATAGATATATACTGTTAGTGGTGTAGAGTCAAAAATCAGTCTCCCTCTTTTGTACTGCAATATTGCATGCAAATGTATAAGAGGTAGAGCTTGCATTGTGACATTATGGGAAACATTTCATCGTTTCAATAAAATCTCAACTTGCTGTAACATCCCTGCTTACGTTGTATCAGTGTCTCATGATATCTATCAATAGTTTAACTAATAATTTTGGTACTGTAGAATACATATGTATGGATGGATATGGATCCCGGGTGGCTAGGAGCCTCAGAGCCTGGCTCTCCGGCTGATGCTATGCAATGCCAGGTCCGTTGTAAATAAAGCCCCCCTCATTCACGATCTCATACAGGAGGGGGGTACGGACCTTATTGGCATTTCAGAGACCTGGTTGGGCACGGAAGGGAGGGTACCCCTTATAGAAATGTGCCCACCGGGTTTCTGTGTGTTCCATCAGCCGAGGACCCAGGGTAGGGGAGGGGGGGTGGAGGTTGTTATTAATGAGGGTCTGCGGCCGAGGGAGGCCACTGTACCACAGATAGCCAGCTGTGAATCCCTCTTTGTGAAGTGGGGTCGAGGGATACAGGTGGGCCTGCTGATCACGTACCTGGCTCCTTGCGGCATGACAGTGGCCCTGCCTGAACTGCTGGAGGTGATAGCCGGGCTGGCGGTTCATACCCCAGACTTATTGTTATGGGGGATTTCAACCTGCCATCGCTCAGCGAGGCATCGGCAGGAGTTCAGAGCCTCCATGACGGCCTTGGACCTGATCCAATTAGTTGAGGGTCCCACTCACATTGGAGGAAACACGCTGGACTTAATTTTTGTCTCTGGACAGTGGCTGAGTGATTTAGATGTAAGGGAATTAGTCGTTCAACCCTTGTCATGGTCGGATCACTCTCTTCTTCAACTGAACCTCCTATCCCCATCGCAGGGAGTCGGAACCAATATGTTGGTTCCGTCCCAGGCGCGTGATGGACCCGGAGAGGTTCCTGACGGAGCTTGGGCCTATTCCTGAGGCCCTGGCCCACGACTCAGCTGAGGAACTTGTCGCCGCCTGGGAAAGGGCGGCGGGGGCCTTGGACCGTGTCGTGCCTTTGCGGCCTCTGACCCGGCGCTGTTCTCGACCGGCTCCTTAGTTTTCCGAGGAGCTGAGAGAGATGAAGCGCCGGAAAAGACACCTGGAGAGTGGCTGGAGAGCCAGCCGTTCTGACTCGGATCGAACACTAGTAAGGTCTCATATTCAGACCTATCTAGTGGCGATAAGGGCGGCAAAACGGGAATATTTCGCTGCTCTCATCACATCGGCAGATAATCGCCCAGCCGCCTTGTTTAGGATGACCCGCTCCCTTGTCTCTCAGGGGGCTAGGGAGGACCCCTTGCAAGGTTGTGCTGAGGATTTTGGACAGTATCTGCACGATAAAATCGCTCAGATTTGGGAGGGGCTGGACACAGACTGGGTAGATTCAGACGGGTGGACGGGGGCAGGTCTTGAGGTTGTAAGCTGGGAGGAGTTTGATCCTGTGGCTCCCGAGGACATGGACAGGATACTGAGGAGGTTGAGAGCAACCACATGTTTACTGGACCTGTGTCCCTCCTGGCTGGTATTGGCCACACAGGAGGTTACACGAGGCTGGCTTCAGGGAATTATTAACGCTTCTTTGAGAGAGGGTGTCTTTCCGACTGCCTTGAAAGAGGCGGTGGTGAGACCCCTCCTCAAGAAGCCTTCCCTGGACCCGGCTGTTTTAGCGAACTACCGTCCGGTCTCCAACCTTCGCTTTGTGGCGAAGGTTGTTGAGAGTGTGGTTGCATACCAGCTCCCTCTGTACCTGGAGGAAACTGTCTATCTGGACCTGTTCCAGTCCGGTTTCCGACTTGGGTACAGCACAGAGACGGCTTTGGTCGCGTTGGTGGATGATCTCTGGAGGACCCGGGACGGGTTGTTCCTCTGCCCTGGTCCTATTGGATCTCTCGGCGGCTTTTGATACCATTGACCATGGTATCCTGCTGCGGCGGCTAGAGGGGTTAGGGTGGGAGGCACCGTTTTTCGGTGGCTCTCCTCCTTCCTCTTGAGCCGATCGCAGACAGTGTTGGTGGGGGGGCAGAGGTCGACCGCGAGGCACCTCCTATGTGGGATGCCATAGGGGTCGGTCCTCTCACCCCTCTTGTTCAACATCTATATGAAGCCCCTGGGCGAGATCATCCATGGTTTTGGGGTGCAGTGTCATCTGTACGCTGATGATATGCAGCTGTACATTTCCACCCCAAACCACCCCAATGAAGCCGTCGAAGTGATGTCCCGCTGCCTGGAGGCCGTGCGGGTCTGGATGGGGAGAAACAGGCTCCGGCTCAACCCTTCCAAGATCGAGTGGTTGTGGATGCCGGCATCCCAGTATAATCAGCTGACTCCATCGCTGACTGTGGGAGACGAGTCATTGGCCCCCACGGCGAAGGTCCGCAATCTGGGCGTTCTTCTGGATGCAAGGCTGTCGTTGGAAGAACAAACGACGGCTGCCAGAGGAGCTTTCTATCAGGTCCACCTGATTCGCCAGTTGCGTCCCTTCTTAGACCAGGATGCCCTATGCACGGTCACCCATGCCCTTGCCACCTCCCATCTGGACTACTGTAACGTTCTCTACATGGGGCTCCTTGAAGAGCACCCGGAGGATTCAGCTGGTCCAGAATGCAGCCGCGCGGGTGATAGAGGAAGCAAATCGAGGCTCCCATATAGCACCACTCCTGCGTAGGCTGCACTGGCTTCCGGTGATCTTCTGGGTGCAATTCAAGGTACTGGTTACCACCTTTAAAGCGCTTCATGGCATGGGACCTGGCTATTTACGGGACCGCCTACTGCGACCGACGGCCTCCCAGCGACCAGTGCGCTCCCACAGAGTGGGACTCCTCGGGGTGCTGTCGGCTAGACAATGTCGGCTGGCGACCCCCAGGGGGAGAGCCTTCTCTGTGGGGGCCCCAACCCTCTGGAACGAATTACCACCAGGTATTCAGCAACTCCCTGATCTCCGGACTTTCCGACGCGAGCTGAAAACATGGCTGTTTCATCGTGCAGGACTGGCCTGATAGTTTTAATTGGGAATTTTAAATGGGTTTTAAGGAGTCAGCCTAAATTTAAATATTTCATTTTAAATAATTTAATGTTTGTAAAAATTGTTTTAATATGGCTGTAAACCGCCCTGAGTCCTTCGGGAGAAGGGCGGTATAGAAATATAAACAAACAAATAAATAAATAAATAAATAATAAATGGATATGGATATGGATATGAGACTAGGAAGTTGAGCAGGAACAGACAGTAAAGACAACTTAATATGCAATATAGATTTTCAAGCATTGCATAGGTATCTTCCCCAACACAGTCTAAATGGGGGGTCCCTAAACTTTGGACCTACTTGTGAAATATTTGAGCAGTTGCTCCAAAAGAAGTAACTAGTTGAATTAAAAACATTATTCACTCATTCTAGTGAGAACAAAATGTGTAACATAGAAGCTTCCACAGAAGAAAGAAAAAATATATGAATACCAGATTAGCTGATGGTTCTTACTCTTACTGAAGTATTATCCCTGGATTTTTCAGAGCAAGGTTTTGTTTCAAACAGCACTTCTTTAAACCAAATCATTTACTATCTGAAGTATAATAACATGTTTCTAAATTATATTTTTCTGAATACTAATACAGTTTGTAATAAGAAAGCAATACAGGTTATCTAGTTTTCAGAAATGAGTTTCTAAAACATATATAATAGTTTGTATGTGTAAACAGCTATATGTAATGACTGCTTTGTCATAATGTAACAGATGGCCATAAAGAACCATTCTCTCTGTTTCTAGTGTGATACCGCAGATGATGGAACTGCAGATGAATATGAAAAGCAAAGACCCAGCAGAAAACAGAAAAGCTTAGGACTGCTGTGCCAAAAATTTTTAGCTCGCTATCCTAGTTACCCTTTATCAGCAGAGAAGACAACAATTTCTTTGGATGAAGTGGCTTCCAGCCTTGGTATGTATGCCAGTAAAATAAGGTTGATTGCGAAAATGAATGTTCCTAATAAACTTAATATTGACCTTAATGTGAGTCCATGAGACATAGTGCTGTAAATATGCCCTATTTAAATGTATTGTGCTACTGTGTAATTTGCATGTGTTCCATTTAGCTTTCCCAGAAGGTGCTGCTGAATTGTTTTGTAATGCTGCCAAGTGATTCCTTCACAGGAATTGATCCAAAAACGCATTCCAGTAGGAAACATCATAGCTGAAACAGTCTGTATCAGATCAGTTTGTTTCATGGTGTTAGTTTCACAGTCATGTATTCACTCTTACGTCCATGCCGCCTCGCTTCCACTTCAACACATAATATCATGCATTATATAGTGTGAATTGTAGTATGTTTTGAAATTAATAAGTGCATTGCTAATTTAGACAAGCATTAAAACCAAACTATTTCAACCCACCTAATACCTTAAAAATATGAAATGGGTGGTTTGCTTTAAAATGTGAATCACATAATTTGTTTATAATCAGTTATAGAACTAGCAAATTTCTTTGTGGGGTGGGATTTCATATGGTTCATGTTTAAGCCAACTCAATTAATATCTCCTTATTTCTTGATGCAAACTTTAGTCTTCAGAATATTCTTTATCAGTAAAACCATGAAAGAAATTATTCTGCTACCTATAATTCTAAGACTGGGGAGAGGTCATTGAAATAGTGCTGCAGAGTATTTTGATTGTCAACAAAAGATCAGCTTCACAAATTGCCACTTGTGAAAGCTGAGTTGAGTGATAAATTTGAAATGATGCTGTTATATTGGCCTGCCTGATTCTCATCAGCCTCCCTTCCCAAGCCATTTAAAATCATTGCTGGATATGTAGTTGGTTTTCTGTAACTGAAGTGCTGAGGATTTTCTAACTTTCTCCCAAAAGAATCCAGTCAGAACTTCATAACCACCATGACAAAAGTGGGTTAAGCTCAGGTAATCATAGCCCACACTTGATTTTGCATTTACCTCAGAGTTATGATCTTCTGGAGGATATTGCCACTAGCTTCTTGTCAAAAAAAGATCTCTTTCTCATAACTTTGAGGCTTGTGCACATCACCAGCTTCTGCAGGGGTGAGAACCCATTAAATTAGGGCACTCAGTATGCCTATGGATCATTGGGAAATATGCCAGAAATTTCATGAGCAGTTCCACACACACAGTTGGTCAAATTCTAGAGCAGGGCTGTCAAACTCCCTGCCAGGGAGCTGGATGTGTCACATGCTGGCTATGCCCACGCCTGGTTTAGCAAAGGGGGAAAAAGTCCCAATACATCATGTGACGACGTGAGTTTGCGCCCCTGCTCTAGAGTATGGAAGAAACCAAAGTATTATATTCAGTATTTGTATTCTTCCATATTCTAGAGCAAGGGTGTCAAACTCGATTTAATTGAGGGCCAGATCAGCATTTTAGTTGTCCTCCGTGCCCATGGTCGGGACAGCCGACAGCCAACTGGGCATGGCAAGCTTGATGTCACTCACATGGGTGGTGCCTGTGGGGACCGGGCGGGGTTGGGAAGGGAAGGGTTGTAGTTTCCGGAGCAGCTACAGCCAGAAACAGTCGGCCGCCCTGTGCTACCACCACTCAACAGACCTGTCCAGCCCAAAGGAAGTGAAGCAGCCAGCTAGAAAGGCCAAGTGCAGGTGGTAGAGCGCTCCAGGGCTCAGCAGGCAAAAGGCGGCCACCGCAAGCAGGGAAAGCCAGATCCTCATCGGCACCATGGCTGCCCAGGTCCAGCAGAGATGGGGGTGAGGCACACAATCCTGCCTGGGTGGCCATGGCACTGATAAGGATCTGGCTTTCCCTGCTCAGGGTGGCTGTCTTTTGCCTGCTGGGCCTGGGCGTACTCTACCACCAGATCCCTTTCTAGCTGGCCGCTTCTCCTCCTTCAGACTGGGCAGGTCTGGTGCTCTGGGTGGCAACTGCAGAGGCCTAATTGACCTGCACGAGCTGCTGGCAGCCTCAGTGGTGGCAGTGGCCCACAGATGCTGAGGTGTGTCGGGAGTGTGAGGGGAACAACAAGACCCGCAAGGGGGACGAAGAGATGACCAGTGGCGACCTGCTGTCCAACCACAAGCAAAAACAGATGGGACAGTGTAGGCGGGCCGATGTTATCTGGCAGCAGCTGCCCCACACCCTCCTAACCTTGTCTTAACCCGCAGCAGTAGCTGGGCAGCCACCTGCCCTGTCCTGGCCATATGGGATGGAGCAGGTGTGCCCAGTGATATGCATCACCTGCCTCCACCCCCAATTCTGCCTAGTGCCGCTGCCGCTTGTTTCTTGGATGGCCAGCTGCAGAGCCCCTGCTGCCAGACACCTCCCGCCGCACACACCTGAAAGACCAGTAAGTGCGGCCATCTTGGAAACAGTAAGGGACTGGCACGCATCGCTTCAGCCCAGCTCATTGGGGGGGGGCGCACATGTGTGCAGGAGGTGGTGTGTGCATGCATGCACAGGCCCAACCCACACCATCCTGACGTGCACACATGCACCCGCCTCCTGTGATCCGGCCCACAGGCCTTGAGTTTTATACCTAGAGGTTGGCCCAGAGAAGCTTTCTGTTCATTAAGGTAACCGTTAACTTATAACCATCCATTTAGTGACTGTTTGAAATTACAATGGCACTGAAAAAAGTTACTTATCATCAGTTTTCACACTTAAGAGCGTTGCAGCATCTTCATGTTCAGGTGATCAAAATTCGGGCACTTGGCAACTAGAATGTACTTATGACCGTTGCACTATTGTGGGGTCTTATCACCATTTGTAACCCTCCTAGCTTGAATTTCAGCAAGAAAAGTCAATGGAGGAAGCCACATTCACTGAACAACCATGTGAGTCATTTAATAACTGCAGTGATTCACTTAACAACTGTGGCAAAAAAGATCATAAATAGGGAAAAACACACTTTAAAACTGCCTTATGTAGCAATAGAAATTTTGGCTCAACTGTAGTTACAAATCAAGAACTACTTGTACTCCAGGGTTCCCCTTCGTTTACTGAAGAGAGAAAGGGCAGCAGTGATCACTTATACAATGCTAGCAAAAGACAAGGAATGAATGTATTTATATGGGGATATGAAGCTAGTTTGGGCCTACACCAATAATAAGGGCAAAGATAGGTTGGTAGTTTTCCACAAAATATATTGCCACCCAAGACTGAATAGGAAACACCTTGCTGGCTTGAGTTGTAGTCATATCCAGCAAGAGGAAACCAGGGAGACTATATTGAACAAAAATTGGCTACTAAGTCTTTATAGATGAGCTGGTATTACTAGACTATCGATGTAAATTTTGACCTCATAATTATATGCTTTGTTTCATTTTTGTATAGCATATTTCCTTAAAATAGTTGCTTTGCATAGCAAACTTATTTCTCTTCTGTAGGAAGTTTAATGAAAAATATAATGAGGAATAAAGTCTCAAGAAATATGATAAGAGCAGTAAATTATTTTCAGTGAAGACTTATATCCCCCAGATCTGCTGTTAAGGCAAAGTAACTACAGATCTCTCAACTTACACTTTTTATAGTTCCCCAAACTCACATTAATGCAACCATCTTCAGATTAACTCATGGATAGTGAAACATAGAAAGAATGCTTTTATTCCAAATGTAAATCTGCTTGGAGAATAAATAGTAAGTTTATATACCACAATATATAAGTAATGTATTCCCAGTTGAATTCTTTTTTATTGTTATCATCATTACTTATAAAATAATGACAAAAAGGGAAAAAACAGAAACCCAAGAATAATTTGAATACAATAAATCAATGTAAAAAAAAAGCCCCATACAATGTAAAAAAAAGCCCCATACAGAGTACTTTTTTAAAAAGTGAAAAAAATACAACACGGAACTCTACAATCACCGTTTTTTTAACCTATTGTATAATGTCAGCATCTTAGTGGCTAAGATGCTGAGCTTGTTGATCGAAAGGTCGGCAGTTCAGCGTTCGAATCCCTAGTGCCGTATAACAGGGTGAGCTCCCATTACTTGTCCCAGCTTCTGCCAAGCTAGCAGTTCGAAAAGCACGTAAAAATTGCAAGTAGAAAAATAGGGACCACCTTCGGTGGAAAGGTAACAATGTTCAGTGCGCCTTTGGCGTTTAGTCATGCTGGCCACATGACCATGGAGACGTTTTTAGACAGCACTGACTCTTCAGCTTTGAAACGGAGATGAGCACCACCCCCTAGAGTTGGGAAGGACTAGCATATATGTGCAAGGGGAACCTTTACCGTTACCTTTTATATTGTATAATCTAAATAGGGGTTGTTTTTATTTTCTTTTAAAACATTTAACAAAATTTAACTAGTGTTATGAAGTATCTCAGAAACTGAATATACTACTGGTTTCCAGGTGAATACTTACTTTTATTGACACAGTATTATCCAAGATAGCACCGCCGAAGGCTGCCTCACTGAAATGCTTTCTAATGGGTTTTTTATTTTTTATTATTCTCTGCGACTCTTCTCTGCGTATGGATTTCATACGAGACAATCTGCTAAAAATTAAACAATGTTTCTTTAAAGAGCAGCTTTCTATGACCTCACCCTCCCCCCCCATCTTTACAAACGCAGAGGAGATTCTAACACAGGAAGAAGCAATTTCCCCTGAGCCATGGATTACCAAAAAAAACCTGAGGAAATTGAGAAGGAGAGGTAAAAGGATGGGAATTTTTAAAAGGTTAAGAAATAGGAGAAATAAAACTCCTCGGCCTTCAATTTTCCTAACCAACCTACGTTCACTTCCTAATAAGATGGATGAACTACTTCTTTTAAACAGATACAATTCTGATTTTTACAATTCAGCAGCCCTATGCTTCTTTGAAACCTGGTTAAATGAATCAATTGAAGATAGCAGCCTGCATATCCCAGGGTTTCAGATTCAACGATCAGACAGAATTGCAGAAACATCTGGTAAAAAGAAGGGAGGAGGTTTATGCTTATATATCAACAACAGCTGGTTTCAGGATATAACTATAATATATAAAATCTGTGACGAAAACTTAGAGACATTAACATAACATAACATCAGAGTTGGAAGGGACCTTGGAGGCCTTCTAGTCCAACCCCCTGCCCAGGCAGGAAACCCTACACCATCTCAGTCAGATGGTTATCCAACATTTTCTTAAAAATTTCCAGTGTTGAAGCATTCACAACTTCTGAAGGCAAGTCGTTCCACTTATTAATTGTTCTAACTGTCAGGAAATTTTTCCTTAGTTCTAAGTTGCTTCTTTCTTTGATCAGTTTCCACCCATTGCTTCTTGTTCTACCCTCAGGTGCTTTGGTGAACAGCCCGACTGTTCTGTTTCCCTTCCCCCAATACTCCCAGCAAAGAGTCCGTCAGAGGCCTTCCTTTTTTTTTCCCTTTTATTTACATAGATACATGTCCTGGCCACGTCTACCCACGGGCCTGCCAAGTTTCTGGAGATAACGAGGAAATTATAGATAAGGCCAGAATTACTCACGAATATATTCTTCCCTCCATGAATTAGCTTGCGCCAAATTCATTGCTTTGTCCGAGACAAAAAACCAGGAAGTCCCGCCTCCTATTTATAGTCTCTGCAGATGTCACTGCATGACAATTATGACTTGGCTTTGTCCCAACTCTTCCGCTGCTGCGCGCCGATCAAGCCTTCGTAATCTTGCGTCCCTCCAAAACTGTTCTTGGGCGTTGCCAAATCAGAAGAAGGCCGGGAGAATCAGGCCTTGCCGGCCCTCCCTTTGAGTGGGTGCCAGGGAGGAGAGGGCTCAAGAGAAGCAGGGCTTGCCAGGTCTTCTCCCTCATTTTCTGAATCATCCGAGTCCAGGAGTCTGGGTCCAGGAACCTGGGTCACAACACTATCCCTCACCGCAGGGCCCTTCCCCCGGGGCTGACGATCGGGATGCGGTCGGGCTGGGTTCTGCTCATGGAAGGCCTGCACCAGGTCAGGGGCATGAACGTCGGAGGCATCTACCCAGGAGAAATCAGTCCCGTATCCCTTCCACGCGATCAAATATTGGAAACGACCCTTTAGCCAGCGAGAGTCTCGTACGCTGTGGACTTCGTATTCCTCCGACCCGTCCTCGGCGACAGTGACGGGTGCTGTTGGGCACCGAAGGGGACTCGGTGTGGCCTCAGGAACCAGAAGGGACCCGTGAAAGCGGGGTGGATCCGCATGGATCGTGGCAGGGTCAGTCGGTAGGCTACCGGGTTGATGACTGCCTCGACAGGGAACGGGCCGATGAATCGGTGGTCCAACTTCTTTACCGGCCGGTCGGACGGGAGGTGTTTGGTGGAGAGCCACACCCGGTCTCCAACTGCCAGCGGGGGCGTTGCCCGTCGGGAGCGGTCAGCGGACCGTTTGTAGTCCTCCTTTGCCCGATTCAGCTGCTGACGTACCAACTGTTGGACCGCATGCAATTCCGTCAGGAAGGTCTGCGTTTCGGGAACAGGAGAGTCCGGTGGTGCCAGAGGGAAGAGCCGCGGATGGTACCCCACATTGGCAAAGAACGGGGTCATCTGAGTAGAGGTGTGCTGAGAGTTGTTAAAAGCAAACTCCGCCAGAGACAGGTAGTCGGCCCAGTTGTCCTGTTGCTGGTTGATGAAGCAACGGAGATACTGTTCCAGTATACCGATGACCTTCTCTGTACCCCCGTCGGTCTCCGGATGGTGCGATGACGACAGACATACCTGCACCTCATCAGGCTCTTCCAGAAGCGGGCTGTGAACTGAACTCCGCGGTCCGAAACCACCCTGTCCAGTAGACCATGGAGGCGGAAGATGTGCTGCAGAAAGAGACGGGCCGTTTTTGCGGCTGTGGGCAGTCCGCGGCATGGGATGAAGTGTGCCATCTTGGTGAGCATGTCCACCACCACCAGCACCGTGGTGAACCCAGAGGACGGCGGCAGGTCTGTCAGGAAATCCATAGAGATCGCCCCAGGGTCTGTCGGGTGTCGGCAAGGGCTGGAGGAGCCCGGAGGGGCCCCGTGGCGGTCTTGGCTTGCCGGCACGGCACGCAGGATGTCACGTAGGCATGTATATCATGCCGCACTGGGCCACCAAAAGGTCCGTGTCACCAGGTGGAGGGTCTTGAAGAACCCAAAATGTCCTGCTGCAGGGTTGTCGTGGCACTGGGTCATGACGAGGGCTCGGAGTGGTCCTGTGGGCACATATAATCGCCCGAAACTTGAGTAAGTCCTCCTCCAAGGTCCAAGGAGGCGTGGGGCCCACCTCCGCTCTCCTTTGCTGCGACCAGGCGTCCTGGCGCTGCGCCTCGCACCTGGGCCCGCAAGTCCACTGGCTCCGTGTGCGGCCAAGGCTTCTGCCGCAGCACTGTCCGTGGAGGAAGGGGTCCTTGGCGCAGAGGTACTCTGGCTTGGGACAGGGCATCCGCCCTCCGGTTGTGACCGCTGGGAATGTAGGTCACGCGGAAGTTGAACCGGGCAAAACAACGACCACCGGATCTGCCGCTGGTTTAACTTCCGAGCTGTGGTGAGGTGCTCGAGATTCCGATGGTCCGCTCGACCTCCACCTGATGTCGGGCCCCTCCAGATGGTGTCGCCAAGCCTCGAATGCAGCCTTGATAGCCAGCAACTCTTTTTCCCAGATAGTGTAGTTGCGCCGGAAGGTTGAGTTTCCGGGAGTAGTAAGCGCAGGGAAAAGTGTGCCACCATTCGCCGGAGCCTGTAGCAGCACCGCTCCCAGAGCCACATTGACGCGTCCGTTTCCACCACAAAAGGCCGGAGCGGGTCGGGATGCCTCAGGACGGGTTCCGTGACGAAGGCTTTCTTGAGGGCTGTGAATGCTTCTTGCTGCGGGGGCTCCCACCGGAATGCAACCTTCTTCCTGAGGAGCTGGGTAAGTGGAGCTGTCAGTGTGGCGAAGCCCGGGATGAAGGTCGGGTAGTAGTTGGCGGCCCAGCAGGCGCTGAACATCCTTCACCCGACGAGGGCTTCCCAGCTACACAAAGCTTCTACTTTACATGGGTCCATGGCTATGCCTCGGGCGAGATGATATGCCCGAGGAATTCTATGGAAGTCCGGAAGAAGACATTTCTCCAGCTTCGCATTGAGTTGTTGCTCCATAGCGTTGCAGAACCAGACTGACGTGTCGAAGGTGGCTTTCCTGGACCGGCAGTAAATCAGGATGTCGTCGAGGTAGATAACCACGAACCGATCCAACATGTCTCGGAACACGTCGTTCATGAAGTGCTGAAAAACGGCGGGAGCATTGGTCAACCCAAATGGCATGACAGTGTATTCGTAGTGTCCGTATCGGGTGCCGAATGCCGTCTTCCATTCGTCTCCTTCTCGTATCCGCACCAGGTTGTAGGCCCCTCGGAGATCGAGCTTGGTGAAGATCGTGGCCTCCCGCAACCTCTCCAGCAGCTCCGGGATGAGCGGCAGGGGGTAGCGATTCTGCACCGTAATGGCGTTTAGCCGGCGGTAATCACAGCACAGGCGCAAGTCCCCTGTCTTCTTCTTCACGAAGAGGACTGGGGCCGAGAGAGGGGACTTTGAAGGCCGGATGAACCCTCGGGCCAGATTTTTGTCCAGGAAGTCCCTGAGGGCGGCCAACTCGGGCTCTGACATGGAATACAGGCGTCCCACAGGCAGTGATGCGTTGGGCAGAAGGTCCACGGGGCAATCGTAGGGCCGATGCGGGGGGTAGTCGGTCCACCTCCTTCTCGCTGAACACGTCAGCGAAGTCCATCAGCTCAGGAGGCAAGATGATGGCGGCGGTGGGGACGTTCTGGCCGGCACAGGTGTGGCGGATGTGGTTGACGCACTGCAGACTCGGGAAAGAGATGGCGTTCCGCGACCAGGCCACCTGAGGATCGTGGGTCCGAAGCCAGGCCAACCTAAGGACCAAGGGAAAATGAAGGTCCGCCGTGACATAAAACTGGATCACCTCCTCATGGTCCCCAATAGCCAGGCGCAAAGACTGGGTGGTGAATTTAATGGGGCCGGACACCAGTTCTCGTCCATCAATTGTCTCTACCCGCATCGGAGGGTCCACCGGAACCATGGGGACCGCAAACTGGGTCACAAAGGCCTGATCCATAAAGTTTGTTGTGGCCTCTGAGTCCACCAGTGCATGCGCCTGGAGCCCGTCCGACTGGTTCCCCAACCATATCCGTGTGTCCAGAATCAGATGCCGAGGGGGCCCAGAGTCTACTTCCGCAACGTCCAGTGGGGGCTTAGTACGTGCCCGACCTAGGGTTTCCCCAAGGTCGGGCCTGCCCGCTTCCGATTGGTCACGCTGTGATTCGGGACGGCGTCGTGCCCCACTTCGCTTGGGGCAAGAAGCGCGGGCGGCCGGGCTCCCCACAGTACAGGCACAATCCCCTTGGCGCCTCGGTTCCGCTCCTGGGCTGTTAGGCGAGGTCTGGCCGCTCCCAACTCCATGGGCTCTTCCGCAGCGGTTACAAAACGTGGGGCGACCCTGGGTGCTGGTGGTGCAGGAAGTGGGGTGCAGATGTCGACGGAGGGTCCCGGGGTGCGACGGACGGTCGCCGTTGCAGACGGGCATCGAGGCGGAGACAAAGGGCACCAAGTTGTCGAGGGTCCGCGCGCCCATGCGGGCCAGCTCGTCTTGCAATTCCTCTGAGAGTCCCTCCTGAACGCGCCCACCAGCGCTGCATCATTCCAGTCAGAGTCCTGGCACAAAAGACGAAATTGGCGATGTACTCCTGCAGGGGCGTTTCCCTTGACGGAGTTCCTTAAGGCGCCTGGTTGCCGTCAGCATTCGAACGGGTCCTCATACATGGTGCGAGGTGCTGCCAAAAGCGCTGTTGGTCCGCCAGCAGGGGCTGTCCTGGAGCAAGAGGGCGTGGCCCATCGAGCAGCCGAGCCGGAAAGAAGGTTAATCACGAAGGCCACCTTAGCCCGGTCGTCTGGGAAATCCTCTGGCCTCATAGCCATGTAGAGCTGGCACTGTCCCAAGAAGGTCGGGAACATCTCAGGCTGCCCAGAAAACTTATCCGCACGGTTATCGGGCACTTGCGGCGAGGAGGAGGTGGGAGGATGGGGGGCTGCAGGCACATTCCTGGCAGCAAGTTGGCCTGCCAAGTGAGCCACTTGCTGCTGGAGCTGTTGATTAGCCGCTGTAGCTGCTCTAACTGCTGCTGTACCTGCTGCTGATCCATCTTTGGTGGAAGATGTTTTAGTCAGGTCTTGGACAAAATGTTCTGTTTCCCTTCCCCCAATACTCCCAGCAAAGAGTCCGTCAGAGGCCTTCCTTTTTCCTATTTATTTACATAGATACATGTCCTGGCCACGTCTACCCACGGGCCTGCCAAGTTTCTGGAGATAACGAGGAAATTATAGATAAGGCCAGAATTACTCACGAATATATTCTTCCCTCCATGAATTAGCTTGCGCCAAATTCATTGCTTTGTCCAAGACAAAAAACCAGGAAGTCCCGCCTCCTATTTATAGTCTCTGCAGATGTCACTGCATGACAATTATGACTTGGCTTTGTCCCAACTCTTCCGCTGCTGCGCACGCCGATCAAGCCTTCGTAATCTTGCGTCCCTCCAAAACTGTTCTTGGGGTGTTGCCAAATCAGAAGAAGGCCCGGGAGAATCAGGCCTTGCCGGCCCCTCCCTTTGAGTGGGTGCCAGGGAGGGAGAGGGCTCAAGAGAAGCAGGGCTTGCCAGGTCTTCTCCCTCATTTTCTGAATCATCCGAGTCCAGGAGTCTGGGTCCAGGAACCTGGGTCACAACACCGACTCCCTCTTCTTTGTGGCAGCCCCTGAGATATTGGAACACAGCTATCATGTCTCCCCTAGTCCTTCTTTTTGTTAAACTAGACATACCCAGTTCCTGCAACCGTTCTTCATATGTTTTATCGTCCAGTCCCCTAATCATCTTTGTTGCTCTTCTCTGCACTCTTTCTAGAGTCTCAACATCTTTTTTACATCGTGGCAAAAACTGGATGCAATATTCCAAGTGTGGCCTTACCAAGGCATTATAAAGTGGTACTAACACTTCACGTGATCTTGATTCTATCCTCTGTTTATGCAGCCCAGAACTGTGTTGGCTTTTTAACAGCTGCTACACTGCTGGCTCATATCTAAATGGTTATCCACTAGGACTCCAAGATCCCTCTCACAGGTACTACTATTGAGCAAGGTACCACATATACGGTACTGGTGCATTTTGTTTTTGGCCTAAATGTAGAACCTTACTTTTTCACTGTTGAATTTCATTTTGTTAGATAGCCCAATGTTCAAGTCTGTCAAGATCTTTCTGTAACTTGAGCCTATCTTCTGGAGTGTTGGCTATTCCTGCCAGCTTGGTGTCATCTGCAAATTTGATGAGTTCCCCATCTATCCCTCGTCCAAGTCATTGATGAAGATGTTGAAGAGTACTGGGCCTAAAACAGAGCCTTGGGGTACTCCACTGCATACTTCCCTCCATGTGGATGTAGTTCCGTTGAGGACTACACGTTGAGTGCGGTTGGTCAGCCAGTTACGAATCCATCTGGTGGTGGTGCTGTCTAACCCACATTTTCTACTTTATCTAGTAGTAGGTTATGGTCTACTTTATCAAATGCTTTACTGAAGTCCAAGTAAATTATATCGACAGCATTCCTCTGGTCTACTAATTTTGTCATTTTGTCAAAGAATGCGATAAGATTAGTCTGGCATGATCTGTTTTGACAAACCCATGTTGGCTTTTGGTTATTACTTTGTTTGCTTCTAGGTGTTCGGTGATTCGTTGCTTGATTATCTTTTCCAGAATCTTCCCCGGTATTGAGGTCAGACTGATAGGTCTGTAGTTTCCTGGATCTGTTTTTTTTCCTTTTTTGAAGATGGGAACTACATCAGCTCTTTTCCAGTCCTCTGGCAGCTCCCCTGTGCTCCAGGATCTTTGAAAGATATAGTTCAGTGGTTCTGAGATCACGTCTGCCAGTTCCTTCAGAACCTTGGGGTGTAATCCATCCGGTCCTGGTGATTTGAACTCGTCTAGGGTAGACAGGTGTTCACTTACCATTTTCTTCCCTCTTTAACTTGTGTTTCTAATCTGTTTTTTGTAGTGCTGTTTTTGATAGGTTGGATTGTTTTTTCCTTTTGTGTAAAGACAGATGCAAAATATGAGTTAAGTAGATCTGCTTTCTCCCTGTTGCTTGTCATCTTCTTGCCACTTTCTCCCAGCAATGGGCCAATTGTTTCCTTGACTTTTTTCTTGTTTTTAACATGTTGGAAGAAGCTTTTTTTATTTTTTACTTTTGTTGCTAGCCTTTGTTCATTGTGAGCCTTAGCTTTCCTCACTTCATCTTTACAGGCTATTATTAAGGAAGAATAATTTCTTTGCCCACTTCATGGATTATTGCCCTGTCGTGGATTACTGCCTTACCGTGGTGAAGGGGCTTGCGTAGCTCAATGAAGCTATGAGCTATGCCACGTAGGGCCACCTAAGACGGACAGGTTATAGCAGAGAGCTCTGACAAAAGGTGATCCACTGGAGAAGGAAATGGCAACCACTCCAGTATCTTTGCCATGAAAACCCCAAAAGGCAAAAAGATATGATACTGAAAGATAAGCCCCTCAGGTCAGAAGGTGTCCAATATGCTACTGGGGAAGAGAAGAGGGCTAGTATGGAACACGGAACCACTGATTGGTTCAAAACTGGGAAAGGAGTCTGACAAGGTTAGTAAGGTATACTATTGCCCTGCCTATTTAACTTATATGCAGAGCACATCATGAAAAAGGCAGGGCTGGATGAATCAAAAGTTGGAATTAAGATTGCCGGGAGAAATATCAACAACCTCAGATATGCAGATGATATCACTCTACTGGCAGAAAGCGAAGAGGAACTAAAAAGCCTCCTGATGCGGGTGAAGGAGGAGAGTGTAAAAGTTGGCTTGAAATTCAACATTAAGAAAACTAAGATCATGGCATCCGGCCCTCTCAATTCCTGGCAAATAGATGGGGGTAGAAATGGAGGTAGTGACAGATTTTATTTTCCTGGGCTCCAAGATCACCGCAGATGGGGACTACAGCCAAGAAATTAAAAGACACTTGCTCCTGGGGAGGAAAGCTATGGCAAATCTAGACAGCGTACTAAAAGGCAGAGACATCACCCTGCCAACCAAAGTGCGTATAGTCAAAGCTATGGTTTTCCCAGTTGCAATGTATGGCTGTGAAGGTTGGACCATAAGAAAGGCTGAGCGCCAAAGAATTGAGGCCTTTGAACTCTGGTGCTGGAGAAGACTCCTGCAAGTCTCTTGGATTGCAAGGCGATCAAACCAGTCAGTCCTAGAGGAGATCAACCCTGACTGCTCTTTAGAAGGCCAGGTCCTGAAAATGAAACTCAAATACTCTGGCCACCTAATGAGAAGGAAGGACTCACTGAAGAAGAGCCTAATGCTGGGAAAGATTGAGGGCAAAAGAAGGGGACGACAGAGAGCAAGGTGGCTGGATGGAGTCACTGAAGCAGTAGGCGTGAGCTTAAATGGTCTCCAGAGGATGGTAGAGGACAGAAAGGCCTGGAGGAACATTGTCTATGGGGTCATGCTGGGTTGGACACGACTTCGCAACAACAACAATGCCTTTGCACCTTCATATTTATAGCTCCTTACAATGTTCCTCACAAATACATTAACTTCTGCAGTTTTTGATTCCCCATCACTTCTTATTAATGATATAAACCTTTATTGACATAAATAGAATTACTGCCAGATCTTCTGAATTTATAAAATTCCTGGGCATGAGAAATCAAAATGCCACTCTGATATGAAGGCATAATCTAGAATTTACTGTAGCTCTCTCTTGCAACCGGTATTAGTGGTATGGGGACAATTTATGATCTACAGGTCTTCTGATGCATCTTCTGCACATTCTGTTGAGTAGTGCGGAATATTTAAGAAGTATTTTTTAAAATTTATAGTGCCACAAATAGTTCCTAAAACGTTTCTATCACATTACCATATTTTTTGTCTTATATAAATTATTGCAATTTCAGTCTCATCAAAATTGTAACATTTCTGTTAGTTCTTATCTACAGAAGTAATAAATACTAAGAACAAAAAATTGGGATCCCTGCATTTAGAAGTAAAATGCCATCATTTGTCTTTCCTCTCAGAACTTTTATTGCTATAATTTCTTGATTATGTTCTCTGTCTTATGCTTTGGTTTCCTACATCTAGGAGTCGAACGCAGGAGGATTTATGATATAGTGAATGTCCTGGAATCTCTTAATCTTGTTAGCCGAGTGGCTAAGAATCAGTATTGTTGGCATGGTCGCCACAGTTTGAGCCAGACTCTGAAAAAACTTCAAGAAATAGGAGAGCTTCAAAAATATGAAGAACTCATGACTTCTTTCCAGCAGAAAGAACTTGACTTTGAGTGTAGATTTGGAGAACACAAAAAAGAGAGCTTTGTAGATTTCCAAGATCGACAGCTGCTTGACTTCTCAGAGACAGATTGTCCATCTGGTAAGTTAAGGAAGAGAACTGGCAATGTTTTAAAAATGTATGTAAGAAGATATGCTGTATTATTCTATTTTACATTTTTAAATAAATCGTTAGATCCAAATAATCGTTTTCTTTAGATTCAAGTGGTCAATCACATGTCAAACAACTCTTGTGTTTTGCCCTCAAGATGCAACCCATACAATATATGGCTATTGCTTCATAACTTGATACCATACTTCTATGTTCTGGTACAATTGATGGAGAATAGGGAAGGGCAGTAATTCAGATCTGAAGCAGAACTGGTGTTTTTAAACAGGTATGGACACCTTCAGATCCTCCTTCAAGAAATGAAGATTTTTCATAGGCATGTACAGTACTTTTGTCATCCCAGAGAAATATATGTTTGAATTGAGGAATTAGCAAGAAAATGACAAGGTGCTTTGGATTCAAAGCATTGCATATCCCTAATGAATAATCATTCCAACTTCACTTGTTCAAAATATAATTTTATAATCCTTTCATCTGTCCTGGAGATAGTTAAAGTGCAGCTATCCATCTGTTATAGGCAATTATTTTCTGCTCATTAAAAACATGCTTTTCAACAACAGTTTTGTTTCTTTCACTTTTTTTTCTTCCATAAGTCTTCATAATATTTTCTTGGCTGTTAATATTGTAACATGTTGAGACTTGGGTTTTGTTTGTAATACAGCGTCTGCAAACAGCAGAAAGGACAAGTCATTGAGGATTATGAGCCAGAAATTTGTCATGCTGTTCCTTGTCTCCAAGACCAAGATAGTCACTCTTGACATAGCAGCAAAAATATTGATAGAAGAAAGCCAGGATACTGCTGATCACAGCAAGTTTAAAAGTAAGAATCACTTCTGGGGAATAAATGTTCTGAGTCAGCAAGAAAAGGTTATATTGGCAGAACTAGAGAACATATATAATTTTTAAAAGTCTTTGGAGCAATTTCAATTTGAAAAGAAGTATAATATACAAATATCAGGAAACCTCTTTCGAACTTTGTTATGCAACAATAACTAGTGATATTTACTGAAATGAGATGATTTGCTATCAATAAAACTTAAAAAAACCTACGGAGGTTAAGTCCAAAAGTATCCAACTGTCATTACTCACTGATAAATCCTTTAATATATACACCATATTGATTTTTTTTTAGAGATTCTATCCACTTACTTATTCATTCAAATGACCCTCAACATTTTGCAGGACATTTTACTTTGTGCCAATTCCCCATAATTTTAGCTTTTCAGCAACAGTGCTTTTCTTCTAATTTGTTACATATTTGTATGTAATGAATGAGGACATATAGTTCACTACATTTGAATTAAAGCTGTTTTCCTTTCAGCAAAGGTAAGAAGACTGTATGATATTGCTAATGTCTTGACAAGTCTTGGGCTCATCAAGAAAGTGCATGTAACAGAAGAAAGAGGTCGTAAGCCAGCCTTCAAATGGATTGGGCCTGTGGAATTCACTGGAAATAATGGTACTTTTCTGTTTTTGCATTACCAACAACTCATTTTTCAGATAGCCTTACATCAATTATTGGATTTATGAAGAAAACTGAGGATATCCAGAGGAACCTGTAAAAAATTCAATAGGCATTATAAGGTGATAGAAACAGTTCTGCCTATGATTTTATTTTGCCAAGTATCTATTTATTAATCTGACTGGTTTAGTGTCCACATGATGTGCCAAGGCTACATCAGGGGTGAATAATTTGTGAACATATAAATATTTAACATGGAAATCTCTAAACGAGACATGACAGAACCGATATGGAGGAATGATGTACACACACTGTTCAGTAAATATGCTTCTACTAAATAAGTTGTTAGCACGTCAATGACATTCTGAAAATTACTCCTTAATTTTACTATTATATATGATGAGCAAATAGTTAGGAAGCAGAACTATGAATTATGGTAAAAAGACTGTTAAGGGAGGGGGAGTTCATTTTTTTCCCTTAAAGACAATGTAGCAGAAAAAGCAATAAAGCAACTATATGTTTTGCTATAGGACTCATGGTCTAGTAAATACTTAAGTAGGTTATCCTTTGAGTAACCAATTTAACACAAGTGTATTTGTTTAGGTGATATAAAAATGGAAGTTCGAACCTGTGCTACTCTTACTGAAGTGAAAAGACCAACCCGTATTCCACATCAAGCTTGCTCTAATAGAAAAGATCGACTATCACGCCATGCTTCTTTTAGCATTCCTCAGCCTTCTGAAATGGTCAAGAGGAAAGTTAGTTCTGAACCAAGCAGCCCACACAAAGAGAGACAAGGTAAATATTGGGACAAGCATTTTAGCTCTTCTAATAGCTTTCAATTAATAGCTAAATGTTTGTGTGTTTATTTTTGTGTAACACAATTTCTGTCTATAAACGAACATTAGACCATCAATTAATAAACAGAATATTTGTAGCTCAAGGTTGAACTTTGGAGTCCTTGGTGCTATCTGAGTGTCAAGGTTCCAGAAAAACCTCTTCTGCATAAAAAAAACTCAGAAGCCATTGTCTTGGCTTGGTTGTTTGTTTGCAAACATCTCATTACCCAACTAGGCAACATAATCATCTACTGTTCTCTAGCTGGGCAATGAAATGTCTGAAAGCAAACATCCAAGTTCAAAGAGAACAACGAACCCCACGATTGATTGATTTTAATTCTTAGTTATAATGTTATTTATTTGGGCCTTCAAATTAGTGTTGATTCCTGGTGACTACCTCGGCAAGTTTATACAGTTTTTATTTTCTTGGCAAGACTTTGGTGGTAGTTTGCGATGTCCTTCTTCCTAGGGCTGAGAGAGAGTGACTGACCTTAGAGAAAACTGGGTATTTTACATATCTTAGAATGCAAATCTCCACTGAAGTTAGATACAATGAGCCTGAGCGATAGAAATGGAACATTTATTCTGAATGCTAAGGCAATAGCTTCAGAAAGATCCACATATTGATTGTTCATTCCTTTGGTAGTTAGCACGACATGACAAATGTCAGCAATCCTTTCCTACTGCTGAACTTGGAGGAAAAGAAGTAAGCTACCGTAAGCATCAATAAAGTACAGGGCAACTTCAAGGGCAATACTATATATTTCCTTCATTGTTTCATAAAAAAACCAAGATACAGCATAATATATAGTATTATATGAATTTTCAGGAGTATATGTGCAATTTTTCACAAATTTTGAGATGAATAAAGCCATTGAAACTTCCATTTCATGCTATAATTTGTAATTTGCTTGGATTGTCTCAAACCCTGTTGGAGTATTCTAGGAACCACACGTACTAGTTAACTAATAGAGATAAAATGTATGAATACTTTTCTCTAGATATTTAGTAAAGCTAAACTTAATGTTTTAAATTGTCTTAGCATATGATCTTGAATGAATGAAATTGTAAGAGAAGGATCAGATAAAGGAACAATATATCTATATTTGCAGATTATAGCAGCATGCAAATTTGATCAATGAATACTGATCTAGAAATGGAGTGATGATGGTGAAAAGGGGCAGAAACTACCTAGAAATTGAATCGTGAAATTTCAAAAGAAGGATAATAAATGACAATAAGAATGTCATAAAGACTAGAAATGATGATCTGCAAGTTTGGAGTCCAAATGGACAAATGGAAATTTGCAGGGAGGGCATTTTATGGGCATGTCATAAAATACTTGGTTGATTCCAAAATGTCTGACCTGAGTAACATAACCAGATATATGTTACCTTAATATATTATTAATAGTCCATCTCTCTCCTTTTGCAATTCTATATCCTATCTTTGTTTATCTCTATCCTTTTTTCAAGTTACTGGACATATTTCCAAATAAAGCATGGGGTGGTCAACTACTATTTCTATTTTTTAAACATGTTTACACAACTATTCAGGGCCCAGAGACATTCATGAAAATAAAATGGATGCAGGAATCTGAAATTTCTTCAATTAAACATTTTTCCTAAATTACAAAAAGTCAGGTGGATTAAATGCAGAAGTGTTTTATGGGTGTATTGCAGAGGTGGGTTTCAGCAGGTTCTAACCAGTTCTGAAGAACCGCTAGTGGAAATTTTGAGTAGTTCGGAGAACCGGTAGTAAAAATTCTGACTGGCCCCACCCCCATCTATTCGCTGCCTCCCAAGTCCCAGCTGATCGGGAGGAAATGGGGATTTTGCAGTAACTTTCCTCTGGAGTGGGTGGGAATGGAGTTTTTGCAGTTTCCTTCCCCTGCGATGCCCACCAAGCCACACCCACAGAACCGGTAGTAAAAAAATTTGAAACCCACCACTGGTGTATTGGCATTCTTGAATGCCACATTATAAACACAAGTCTTGAAAATATATATAAAATGTTATATTCTAGATCCTTAGTGACAGAGCTCACCAAAGAGATTGTGAGATGTTTTTCTCTGACTTTTCACTTAATCCTATATGTTCCCCATGTTTAACTAAAAAAGGCATAGATTAGATTAGATTAGATTAATAGATAAAAAGAGAGAGATGATAGATGCATAGATGATAGATGTAAAAACTGTATTACGGTGATACATTGATAATTGATTTGATTTTCTGATTTTCCTTAGATGATTACTGTTCCAAAATGATAAACCTAGCATCTGTTTGCTGCCAGAATTTGGAAGATAACAATCCTAATCCTATATGTTCCCCATGTTTAACTAAAAAAGGCATAGATTAGATTAGATTAGATTAATAGATAAAAAGAGAGAGATGATAGATGCATAGATGATAGATGTAAAAACTGTATTACGGTGATACATTGATAATTGATTTGATTTTCTGATTTTCCTTAGATGATTACTGTTCCAAAATGATAAACCTAGCATCTGTTTGCTGCCAGAATTTGGAAGATAACAAAAGGTACATAGAAATTCAAATCTCATGTCTTATAAAAAAATAACATTCTGTTTTAAACTTGTTTATAATCTACTGTGGAAAGGGCAGATGTCTGTGTTTGATGAAGCATTGGAGTACTGTAGCTATATATCATAACATAAAGTGTCTTTAGAATGAAATGAACTCCTAGAATATTTTACTTCTAACTATATTTATGATATATAGAAACCACGTCAATTACATAAAGATGTAATGCATGAATGAGATATTTTTAATTAGGGTGATTAACCATTGTGTGAAAGAATTGATTTGTTCTACTAGTAGGTATATTAATTCACATTGTGTCTGCAATTTACCAGAGGCCCTTTTCAGGCCTAATTCGGTTGTTTAAATGCTACTTATCTGAATCTCTTTCAGTTCCTCATATCTTCTTCCCATCATAAACTAAATGAAAAAGTCTCATTTATGTAAACCTCTAGACATTTGGGTTGCATCCAAAGCTGTTTGACAAAGATATAGCAATAGAATTCTTTATTGGCCGAATGTGATCAGACACACAAGGAATTTGTCTTGGTGCATATGCTCTCGGTGTACATAAAAGAAAAGATGTATTCATCAAGAATCATCGGTACAACACTTAATGATAGTCATAGGGAAACAGTCAATATAAAACTTAAGGATACCAGCAGCAAGGTTACAGTCATAAGTGGAAGAAGTTGGGTGATAGGAACAATGGGAAGATTAATAGTAATGCAGACTTAGTAACTAGTTTGACAGTGTTGAGGGAATTATTTGTTTAGCAAAGTGATGGTGTTTGGGGAAAAACCTTTCTTTTGTCTAGTTGTTCTGATGTGCAGTCCTCTATAGCATCGTTTTGAGGGTAAGAGTTGAAACAGTTTATGTCCAGGATGCGATGGGTCTGTAAATATTTTCACAGCCCTCTGATATTAGCTGTCCATTTTAGATCTTGCGATATGGTAGAACCTAGAAATTTGAAGGTCTCTACTGTTGATACTGTGTTGTCTAGTATTGTAAGAGGTGGAAGTATGGAAGGGTTTCTCCTAAAGTCCACCACCATTTCTACGGTTTTGAGTGTGTTCAGTTCCAGATTGTTCTGGTCGCACCATGAGGCTAGTTGTTCAACCTCCCGCCTGTATGCGGATTCATCATTGTCTTGATGAGACCGATCACTGTTGTGTCACCTGCGAACTTCAGTAGTTTAACTTCATTTGAGATGCAGTCATTGGTATATAGAGAGAAGAGAAGTGGAGAGAGCAAACAGCCTTGTGGGCCCCCTGTGCTAATTGTACAGGTATCTGATGTGATTCTGCTTAGCTTCACCTGCTGCTTCCTGTCTGTTAGGAAGCTTATGATCCACTTACAAGTCTGTTCAGGTACCTGTAGCTGGTTTAGCTTAGTTAGAAGAATGTCTGAAATGATGGTGTTGAATGCTGAACTAAAGTCTACAAAGAGGACCTTTGCTTAGGTCTTTGGAGATTCAAGATGTTGTAGGATGTAGTGCATAGCCATATTAACAGCATCATCTGTTGATCTATTTGCTCAGTATGCAAATTGCAGGGGGTCTAACAGCAGATTCATGATGGTTTTCAAGTGGGACAGCACTAGCCTTTCAAAGGTTTTCTGTTGTGCCTCGCCCGCCCCGCTCTCCGCAGCCGGGCCCCTCATATCTCCTGTTATCTGAGCCAGAGACTGATAGTGAAGAAGAATGGCCTGGCATGCCTCCAACCCCCAGCCCTGGCACCATGCCCGGACAGACTGAGCAAATAACCCACCCACTCCCCAGCGTGTGAGCAAGAAGCCAGCCACGAGCTAGAATTGCCGGCAGCTGACAAAACGTGGACAGATCCCCGCTTCCGGAAATGGAGAGGCGACATCAGCAAAAGGAAGGGAGGGGCAGGCCTGGATAAGTGCTGAGTCATGGAGCCACACCCCATGTCCTATATAAACGATCTGCTTTCTGGCATTCCTTGAGTCAGGCAAAGTCTAATCTGGTTGCTGAAGTCACACCTTGGATTCCTGCCTGCCCTGAGAACTCTGACAGGAATTTGGCAAAGCTGCAGAGGCTTTGTGGCCACGCTTGATACAGACTTCCCAGACCCGGCCGTCAGAGGAGGAGTGGGACATGACATTTTCATAACTACAGATGTTAGAGCAACTAGTCTGTAGTCATTCAGTTCCTTGTTGGTGGGCTTCTTCAGCACTGGGATGATCGTAGAGCGTTTGAAGCAAGAAGGAACATAGTACATCTCTAGCGATTTATTGAAGATACGGGTGAAGATGGGGGCCAATTGGTCAGCACAGACCTTTAAGCAAAAAAGGAGTTATCTTGTCTGGGCCTGGAGCTTTTCCAGGTTTTTGTCTGTGAAATAGGTCTTGAACTTCCTTTTCTATGATCACTAGGGGTTGTGAACTAGGGGTTGTGAACCCAATTGTAGCAGAACTCAGTTGTAGGAGGTTTGGCTGTTGTTGGTGTGCCTGAGATGGGGTCAGTTGTAGGAGGCTTGGCTGTTAGTGTGTCTGAGATGGGGGTTGTGGAGGTAGGTGGCTTTAGTTTCCTTTCCAACCTGCAGTAAAACGTTCAGGTCGTCTGCCAGTTGTTGATTTCCTTCAGCCTGGGAAGAAGGTTTGCCATAACTGGTGATATTTTGAAGAGTTTTCCACATGTTTGCTGGTTCATTTGTTGAGAACGGATTCTTTAGCTTTTCAGAATAGCTTCTTTTTGCTGCTCTGATCTCCCTTGTTAATACATTTCTGGCCTGATTGTACAGCATTTTATTACCTTTTCTGAAGGCTTCCTCTTTGGAACGATGTAGCTGCTGAAGTTTAGCTGTGAACCAAGGTTTGTTGTTACTGTGTATTTGCAAGTTCCTGGTCGGTACACATAGGTCTTCACAGAATCTGACATATGATGTTAAAGTATCTGTGAGTTCATCTAAGTCTGCAGAGGTACTTTAAAAAACATTCCAATCAGTGCAGTCATGGCAGTCATGGCAGGCCTGTAGTTTTAACTTTGCCTCCTCAGTCCAAGTCTTCACTGATTTAATTGTTGGTTTTGTGGTTTTAAGTCTTTGCCTTTAAGCAGGTACGAGATGAATCATGCAATGATCAGAGTGTCCCACAGCTGCTTGTGGTAAACACCGATAAACATCTTTTAGTGTTGTATAGCAATGGTCTAAAGTATCCTTGCCTCTAGTGGCACAATTGACATGCTGAAAGAATTTTGGTAGCTCTTTCCTTAAGTTTGCTTTGTTTAGATCTCCCATAATAATGGACAGTGAATCAGGGTATTTGGCTTCAGCCTCCATAATTTGGTCAGCTAGAGTTTGCAATGCCTTGTTTACACAGGCTTGTGGAGGGGATATAAACATCAATTAGTAGAAATGAGGAAAACTCGCGTGGAGAGTAAAATGGTTCCCTTGTATATCACATGGTTGTCTTTTTATGGTGATTACCTTTGCTGGTTTTTTATTTAGAAAGGGAATATTGGCTCTTACTCCTTTCTGCATGTTTTGTGAATTAACTGCTGCTGGTCCAGCACTCTATGATGATGTTAGAATAGGAATACTTTAATGTAGTCTAATTATTTTCATTCATTTAGGCTGTTGGTTTGAGCTTGGCAGTTTGGTTGCAAACATTTCATCACCATTTGAGGAAACATCGTCAGTGTGTTTTGAATTGTCACAATTCAAAACGCACTGACGATGACTCAAATGCTGACGAAATGTTTGTAACCAAATTGCCAAGCTCAGACCAACAGCCTAGCTACCAACCCGAGCTACTAATATTCAAACACATTTCAATTTTCCTTCATCTTTCTAATAGAAATATTGAAGCAGCAAGAAATCTGGGCATCATTTCTTCCTTCTCAGTTTTTCCTGTTCCAGAAGATTCAGACTACTGTGCTAATGTCTTCCCTTGCTTTCCTGAAAAGACCAACTCAGATGCATCACATCGGTCTTTACCAAATGGAATAAGCAATCAAAATATATCATCTTCTGCTGTATCAGCTTCCAAAACTGAGACTGGGGAAACCAATGCACTCCCCAGCCAACCTTTTGTTTACTTGCCATCTCCATCCCTTTATATGCTGTGTGGCAAACTTCTTGAAAGTCATTCACGGGAAAATTTTCCAGAAAAAAGAAGTGAAGACGCAGAAGGCGACATTTCTCCCTGCTCATTAGAAACCGCAAAATCTCCAGTTAACTTTCGCAAACGGAGTTCCCAGAAGTGTGTATCTCCCACTGCAGTTCCATCTGAAGAGGCACCTATAGCCAAAAGACAAAGCCTGGAGCAGAGCGATGGTCCCATTTCATTAGTAGTATCCAAGGTGAGAGAAATTCAGAATCTGTAGGAAACTATTTTGTGGAGTCATCCGAAAGAATAGCTGTTGTATTTATGAATAGTATATTCCATCTCCCTCATATATCACGTGGTTGTCTTTTTATGGTAACTATCTTTGCTGATTTTTTATTTAGAAAGGGAATATTGGCTCTTACTCCTTTCTTCATGTTCTTTGAATTAACTGCTGCTGGTCTAGCACTCTATGAAAGTTTCCTTAAAGTTAAGGTGAAAGACTCCAAAAGGAGCAGTTTAACCTTTCACAACTAGATCCAGAGTGTTTGTGGCAGAGTCTCACACAATAATGTATATTCCAAGCTGAAGTTGTTTGTGGGGTTTTTTTTGTTTGTTTGTTTTTTAGAAAACCATTCAGCCAGCTGACACAAAGTCTTCTTCAGACAATAACTGCAGTTCCCTTGACCAACAGAAAGGCTTTCAGTTTGAATCAGGGACTTCTGAAATTCTGGAAACTGTCATAAAAGAAACCCAGGACCATGAAGAATCACATCGGAATAAAAATGTAAAAGAAAACTTGAAAGAAAAGGAACAAACCTCTCAGGAAAATAGCAAACCCTCTTTTTTACCACAGTATCTCTACGTACAACCTGCAGCTGGTAAGGGCTAAACTAAAAACATGCATGTTAACTTGGCATTTAGATAAAATATATTTTCACCACAGCCATGAATTCCGAGAGAGATTTTCAGTAAAATGCCATCAACCCTTTTTTAAAAAATGATAAAAAGTCCAGATAGATATAAAATATGGCAGATATATAACTGAATGTCTTGATACATTTCAGCGTAACGCTTCCAGGAGTGTTCTAATTCTGATACAACCATGCCTGAAGCTCTATGCTATTTCTGAGAAGGCTCAAACACATCCAGTGATATTCAGTGAAGTTCAAATGGTATTTTGAGCTCAACGTGTTGAATGCGAAAATTTACAGGTCATTGCTATTTTGTCTTTATCCTTGAGAAGACAGGATTTTGCTGTATCTGGTATCTTTTTCTTTCTTTCTTTTATTTTAGGATTAAATGGTTTAAATTTCCTGTTTCCTACCAACCAAGCCCCTGCTCCTGTCAGCCTACCTTCAAGCCGCTTGTCTTCACTTAATGTTCCCTGTATGATGGTTCCATCTACTGCATTGGCACCATTCCCTCTTATCTATTCCTCAGCAGGAACAAGCCAACTTCATTCTTCATCTTCTGCCTCTTTCCCAAATGTCGCTTGTGTGAATTTTAGTATGCCTGGCTTGACTTCTACAACTCCTGTTTTCATTGGGACCCCTACTGTGCTAACTCCAAATTCATCTCAGTTACCTACACTGGAGCCACACCAGCAGTTTCATTCAGCTGTACATCTGAATCCTCTCCTTGGATCTGCTTGCAACTCCGTTAAAACAGACTCATCGATTTGCATGGGACATCCAGTCACCCTTCTCAATCTACCACAGGTAAGAAGGGGAATTTTTATCATAAAGCAAGGAGGAAACATTCACAAGAAGATAGAGCAGAATAGTATCAATTCTACTTAAGATAGATACTTTCATAAGGTTATTGCTAAGTATTTTGTTATGTTGTAAACAAGTTTTTATTACAAGGCCTCCATTTAGGTGATTACTCATATATGAAGGCCAAAACTTGAACTTAGTTGTGTATATTTGAAATATTTCATTTTTAGATCCATGCATTCCACAGTGCATGTATATCCACACTGCTGCGGACACTCTTATATTATTATTATGGTTGATTGCACAATCAGCTACATGTTTAGATAGGATTTGGCATTTTTATCAGTCTATCGTTATCACTGAAATCATAGCTGCCAGTTCTTTGGGTGGTGTTGGGGTTCATATGGATGTAGTTCTTCCCAAGAATCCAGGATGTCATAATCTATTGGTGGATCCAAGTACTGTGGCCTTTTGCAATTGTCCAATGGAAATGTTTTTGTTAATATCATTAACACAAGAGCTTCAGATAGTGATCTTTGAAGATGTTCTACCACCAGAGTAAGGTCTCTCAAATCAATTTCTCTAGTAAGAATTTTGTTCCATTGTTTCACGTCTAACAAATCAGCACTGCATTCATTATTATGGGACTGAGCATCTCTTACAATGCTAATTTTTGTTTTACAATATTAAATGTTTTGTTGAGTAGGAATGAAATGATATATAAAAATCTCTGTTAAATTGTACTGTCTCATTTTGTGCATAGCCTTCTACAACTCCACTAACTCCTAAGAATATGCGTCCAACAACTCAAGAAACATTGTTCAAGACACCTGGCAGTCTAGAAGATCCTATTATATGGAGGAAAAATGAAGGCAACCAGAGCAGAACATCAAGTTCTGTTCAAAGAAGATTAGAAATCTCCAGCAAAAGCTCTGATTAATGCAGCCTATTACTGCAATATGGGTAGCTAAGAAAAGAGTCTCTGCTTATTATAGAAAAAAACCCCAATTATTGCATTAAAAAGAGAAAATGTGTTAAATATTGTTCCATAGGTACATTTGTCCACTGTGCATTTGCCCGTTACTTATCTTTCTCCTTCATGAATACCCTAGTTGTGTAAATACCAATTTTGAGTAGAATTCTAATTATGCAAATATAAACATTTTAATTCCAGGGTTGAAAAAGAAATATAATGTATCAAAGAGTTGAACAAGTTTAACTGTGACCCAAAGTCCAAAACTTTGGAGGCGGGGGGCTGGCTAGCACTTAAATAGTGGGGACACTCTTTACAAGGGTTCTATTTATCCTGTGTTAAGGGGGATTGGCTGGAAGGGCAGCAAGAAACAGCGTAGTCTGCTGAGACTGGTTTAATCGAATTACATTTGTAACTTCAAAGCAGACTTTTCCAGAATGCTTGAATGTGACTGACAGATGTACACTTTTTCCTGCACTTGTTAAGAAAAAGCCTAATTTACAGTAATGAACGAATGTATTCACATAAATTACTTTAAGGCCAAAATAACTGTGAACTTACTTTTGTATTAATGAACTTTGTAGTTTCTCTTGTGCGTTTTTTCCTGCACAAAATGTTCAGGTTGTTAGTAATTGTCACAAAAACTTTTTTTTCCTAAAATTGTAGAGGCAAAAAGGTTGTTTCAAGAATCATCAGCCTCTAAAATGTTTACAGTAAACTGTAGCTCTTCCCTAGTTTAAATATATGAGGAAGCTGCAATTCTTGAGCCAGGACTTCTTTTACAGCATTATACAGAGCTCATCTTAACTGCAATTCTGCCAAAGGAACTGAAAGAATTATCTTTGACTGATGTGACTGTATTGTATAGTTGTATGAATTTCACAATTAATACTCCTAAATGTTCATTAAGAAACACTTTAAGCACAGTATTTTATGGCATGAGTGACCATTGAGGTCAGAAGGAACATATGTAGGAGATGGATGACCTGCAGCCTAAATATGAGTTAAATTAATCAATGCACCATTTTTTAATTAACAGAAGGAAAAACTTGTAGTCCGCAGGTTTATGAAATTGACACTTGAGGGCAATTCATATTCACAAAGTAATTACTATAATATTCAAAAAATTAATAGATTAAAATACTTTAAATGGCACAGATACTGGATTTTTTAAATTATCATGTTACTTTTGAGTTTATAATCAAGTAAATGGCCTTTTTTAACCTGGAATGACTTTGAATTCATGATGTATGTTTCTTAAGGTCAGACACATTTTTCTGATCTATCATTTCATTAAGTTTTAGAAGGAATTATGGCTTTAGTGTGTTTAATTTTGAATAATGGAATATGTTACCAAAAGGAGGTTAAAGATGAGCAGTTTTAGTGGAGCTGAAATTGAGAATATAATAACTTCCTGTTACATTAAATCAGTAAGAACCTTACATGGAAGGTATTTGATAAGATTTACATTTCTTAAATCTCAATAGTAAAATCATTTTGGGAGATTTATTGTTAATTTTAAAAATACTTTACACTACAGAATTCGCAGGCTTATATGCCTTGATCCTGGTACATATGTGTGCATTCAAGTGTGGCCCAATGGAATGAATTTTCCCAGTTACTGCAGCAGGAGACAACTCAAAATAGACTTAATTTTAGCAGAAAACAATGCAGTACCCCTGTTCTTTATGAGTCTTTCAGTACAGAGAAAGACCAAGGGTGGGTTAAAGCTCTCAGATATAATGTCAATGTGTTTGTTTTATTTTGTTTCATAATTGATTATCTCTTTATGTTTCCTGCTTCTTGAACAAGTTGGTTATATTAAACTAATTAAATAAGGAAACTGAAAGTGAAATAATTTCACTGGCACAGCTTCTTTCAGTTATATTTATTCAAAACATCCAGCTTCGCAAAACTCTTAGGTGCAAATGGAATGAACCTCGGGGGCCTACACGCCTGTGAAATGCTGCCATGAACATTTGAATGAGTAAAGGGCATCATTTCCCAGGAAGAGATGGGAAATTCCTTCTGCATTTGAACTGTTTCACCCTCTCCTAAGTGTACCAGCAACACAATCTCTGCTGGTCTTGCAGTTTCTATCTGTTCAGTCAAATAAGGAGGTTGAAGATTTTCACATATAGTGAGCAAAAGCAGAAGCCAGGTTAATAGTGGAAGGTGAAATGTACACTGAGGCTTCTTTTTATCAAAAGGATTGGTAAGATTAACTCTTAAGCGGAAATGCAGGAATGCAGCTTGGTGACTTGCTTAATAGGATGCTAAGGTGATTATGATTGCAATAACTATTTCCCATAAAGGTATGGCAAAACCGCTTCAAGATAAAGGGCTCCATAGCTTAAGACTGATACGAGGGCATGCGTACAGCACTGTATTGCATACAGGATTTCAGGGCTTTTAAAACCATGTTCTGGTACACAAGGGTTTGATGTGGAGGGAAGGAGGGTATGTATAACTTATATACTTGAATCTACATACCACGTTTACATTTCTCAACTTATGTAAAAGGTGCTATTCCTGTATTTAAAAGCTGTGTGTGTTTTATAATGTAAAGCTGCTTTATGTTTATAACATTGCACTGCTAGTTTATTATCTTGATATTAACTTTACAACTGCTTATGGATTTCCTTCACTGAACAGAAATTACTTCTCTCTTAGGTTCCTTGCTACACTCCGCATATAAGACTATTAAGAACACACACTATTGTTGGGGAAGCATATTTTTATACTTTCAGTTATAGAACTAATCTTTATAATATAATAAAAAATAAAGCCAAGAATTTAAGAAGTTGTGTTTTTAATATTTTGCAAATGGAGGTTGATTACAAAAAGACAGCTGTGCCTTAACAGATTAACAGAGTTGGAAGGGACCTTGTAGGTCATCCAGTCCAACCCCTCACCCAAGCAGGAGACCCTACACCATTTCTGTGATCGAGCTCCCACAACTTGTGAAGGCAAGCTGTTCCATTGGTTGATTGTTCTCACTGTCAGAAAATTTTTCCTTATTTCTAGGTTGAATCTCTCCTTGATCAGTTTCCATCCATTATTCCTTGTCTGCCCTTCAGGTGCCTTGAAAAACAGCTTGACCTTCTCCTCTCTGTGGCAACCCCCCAAATATTGGAACACTGCTATCATGTCTTTCCTGGTCCTTCTCTTCACTAGACTAGCCATGCCCAGTTCCTGTAACTGTTCTTCATATGTTTTAATCTCCAGTCCCCTAATCATCCTGGTTGCTCTTTGTACTTTTTCTAGTCTCAACATTTTTTTTATAGTGTGACCAAAACTGGATGCAGTATTATTGATGTGGTTTTACTAACCTCTGTTAATGCAATTTAGGATTGCATTGGCTTTTTTGGTTGCCGCCAAACACTGCTGGCTCATATTTAACTGGTTGGGCACTAAGACTCCTAGATCCTTCACAGTTACTGCTATTAAGTCTGGTTTCACCCAGACTATATGTGTACTTTTGGGTTTTCTTGCCTAAGTGTAAGAAAGCTTGAAAGAGCTAGTGCACAGATTTAATCCCAAGAGTTCCCGTATTTCTGAACCACCTGAGAGAAACAATGAAGTGCAATATAAAATCCAGAAAACAATACAAATCAAAATAAAACTGCCATCTATTATTCTAATCCAAATCAGCTTCTCTTTAAGAAAAAATATCCAAAGAAGCAATCTACATTTTTGTCCCCATTTACAATAACTTGAGTTACTAATTAATCCTCTGGATTCATGAAATCAATCATAAATGTTTAAGGTAGGAAGGCTATCACTTGGCTACCGTGTTTACTTGAAAATAAGATCCTGTCTTGTATTTTTTTTGAACCCTGAAATAAGCACTTGGCCTTATTGCCATGCACCCAAAAGCCTGACTGGGCTTATTATCAGGGGATATCTTATTTTGGGGAAAACGGGGTAGTACAAAGCCTTGAAAATGTCCCCGTGTTGCCACCACACACACCCCCAAGTATTTTGAAGGACAATCGGAGCTGGAGGTCAGCATGGCTTCACTCAGATATAAATGAAGGAAATTATTTTCAAATGAGACCACCTGACAAATATATTGAGCTATTCACTTTTGAGGTGAGCAGTTTTACTGCAACATAGAATAAAAAATAGATCTAAATTTAGTTTCCACCAAAATATTCTCCATATTTTCTATCCTTGCAAACCATCTTTGTCTCCAATTTATATAATCCTACCACACATGTTGCCTTTTGTTCTTAAACTTCATTCTTTTCCAAGGTCATTGATTTTTGCCTGTGATAGCTTTCTCTGTTTTTTTGTCAACCATTCACTTTTATTTATATTAGTTTAAAATTTTGATCCTGACCCATACCAATTTCAACATACAAAGTTTGTTTATACTCTAAGACCAAACTGAACAAAAAGACAAACAATACAATAAATATATTAAAAAATACAGTAAATAAAATCAACAATTCCAAGACTTATGAGAATTAACAGCTAACAATTGATAGCATGAGGGAGAAACCAGCTGGCTTATAATTGCTATAACATTGATAAAAAATTTGCAGTTTTGGAGAGTGCTCATCCAAAAAGAGAGCGATAGCCTTTGATTATAATGGAAATTGAAGTTATTAACAATTGGAAACACTACAATTACCACAGGTTGTACCACAGTCATTTTAGCAGCACTATGAAACAGATTCTACCTCCACTTCTGAACAAAAACAAACATGGTTTTCATATTGGAGACTCACATACCTACCACATTGTTATATAAATTAAATAAATAAATAAATTCACTTCATAATTCCACCAATCATTATTTGTACATATTTCCCATTAGCACAACTACCCATATTTTTCGGCATATAAGACACACCTTAGTTTTTGGGGAGAAAAATAAGAAAAAAGCCATTCCTAAGAGGACTGTAAGGGGCGTGCATAAGAGCACAAGCGTGCCTACCGTTCCTGTCCTATTGTTTCTTTTCATTATATCCAATTAATATAGTTATTACATACTACCTATATATATGCTTATATATTGTATAGTTATTTCATGCTTATGCCTATATATACTGTGTGACAAAATAAATAAATAAAATAAAATAAATAAATAAATAAATAAAAAGCTGATTGGCAGGTAGATTGGCCTCCCGGAATACCCCCCAATCAGCTGTTCCCAGAGGTGAATTTTAGCAACAGGTTCCTTGGTTGTTAGCTCTCTGCCTTGCTTTTTTTTCTGCCTCTGAAACTGTTTCAGAAAAAACTTTTGCCTCTGCCTCTGAAAGCCTCTGAAACAGAGCTTCAGAAAAAAGCCTCTGAAGCTCTGTTTGGGGGCTTCGTTTCTGATGCTTTTTTCAGTCTCTGAAACCTCCGTTTGAGAAGCTGGGGGAGGGCTACATTTGGAGTATAAGACACATCCAGATTTTCACCCTTTTGGAGGGGGGGAAGGTGCATCTTATACTCCGAAAAATACGGTACTTGAGATTTCTGTGGTAATTTGGAACATAATTAATTTTACTTTATTCTATGCAGCTTCTGCATCATTCCTCCTTAGGAATATCCAAAGGTAGTTTTTCAAAATACCTAAAGTTCTAATTAAATTGGTTAATTTTTGTAAGTACAAAGTACAAAGCCAAAGTCTCCTAGTCTTTATCAAGGCTAAGTTTTTGTTGTTGTGCCTATAGAAACTGGAAGCAAAAATAAAAAGTTTCTTTTGTCTTATTCTCAAATACAAATTTTTGAAGAATGTGGTTCCCATTCTGTTGTACCATTCCCATACAAAGGATGTGCTTGGACTCACCACACGATGGCAGTAGTGTTTATGTGACAAACCACACACTTATAATTGCATGCTTTTTTAAAAATGCATGGACAAATTGCTGTTTGTATTTTGAGATTTCTTTTCGGGTGATCTCCTCATTTCCTGACACATATACATGAGATACCTTAAGACTACATCCCCAAACCACTGCAAGACTGTCTGTTGCAGACTTTAGTGCACTTTTTCTAAACTTTACTATTCACCAAATTGGTTCAAATTATTGTCCTAGGAGGTTACCAGTTAAAAAGGTTACTGAATTATGAGTTAGTACATTTTTAAAAGAAATAAATACTATAGCACAATATGTGGTCCTGGGAACCACCTTCTATGACCATTTTGGCTTTGGCTGCCAAAAAGAGCTTTTTTGATATAATGCTAGGCCTGTCTCAAACAGTAGGTCAATTGAAATCAGGAAAGCAGTGAGGTCTGCCTGTTGGATGTTCCTGATTATGTCAACCTTGGCTTCATTGTAGGTTTTCTGCCAATTCTACAATAGGGAATTTTGTATCTCCATCTTCATGCTACAAAAACTCTTGTTGTTATGATCTTTAACAAAATGGTGCATCAGAGAACACCGATTTTTGAACCATGTCAAATGGGCTGACTTGCAGAATGTGTCCAAAATCTGGGATCCATGACTCCCAAGGGAATGAAATTTGGGGGAGTCGAGGCTGCTTCAGTGTCATTGGCTGCTGCTGTGTTGCTGCTGTGGTCATGTGATCTTCATTTTCAACAAGTTGCCAAACATGCCATTCCAAGCGCACACCTACACTTTCCTGACCCTATCCATCCCACATTAAGGAAAGTGGCTCATGGTTGATTTTCCATGCTTCATACAGGAAGAAACAATACCAGTAGAATCAACCAATCTTTTCCCTTAACCTTTTTAACATTAAAACACTAAAGATAGTACAAGTCTTCAGCTTTGTTACTGTCACAGAATTGAGCTTAGCAATCAGGGCAGCACATTTTATGCAGGCATGGTTTACGCCTTCTAACAGGAAGTGGATAGTACTTGATACCAATCACTGTCTCTTAGCCAATTTATGTCACAAGTTCTTGCAAGGAATTGGGGAAAACGCTTCATCCTGCAGAGTTCCCTTCATCTTTCAGAGTTAATACAGGACAGAAATATAATAAATTAACCAAGTATTGTAACTGTTTTCCAAGCTGTAGCTAAAACTAGTTATTGAGAAAGAGCCACTTAAAAAACAGAAATGTAAAGGCAACATTTTCAATTGTTCTGCAATGAAGATAGGCATGTTCATCTTGAATGGCGATGGGATCCAAATCTTACAACTACAATTGGGACCAGAATTTCCACTGCTGAACAAAGCCATTGTTAAGTAAGTAGCACCTCATTTTATGACCTTTTTGATCTTTCTTGCCATGGATGATAAGTAATTCACTGCAATTATTGAGTGAATCACATAGCCATTAAGCAAATCTAACTGCCCCCATTGGTTTTGATTGTCAGAAGCCAACTGGGAGGGACACATATGGTGACCATATGACCCCAGGATACTGCAACCATTTTCAATACATGCCGGTTGCCAAGCACCTGAGTTGTGATCACATGACCATGAGGATGTTGTGACAGTCACATGTGTGAGAACTGGTCCTAAATCAGCTTTTTGATTGTCATTATAACTTTGAGCAGCTGCTAAACAAATGGCTGCAATCTGAGGATTACCTATATTTATCTTCATTTTTGTACAGCTGTCTGACATACAGGCATTTTCTACCCAGACCTTTTTCTAGATTATGAACAAGAGGCAAACGAATGTGAACTCCATTGTCTGGCTGTGTGGACACATTCTGATGATGAATATGCTACTTTTACTAAGGTAAAATATTCCTATAAGCATTAATGTCTCTCTGAACATACCAGTAACGAGAACATATCCCAGTGGTTCCTTCTTATCGTTCTATTTCACAAGAAATATGCCATTGTGAACAATTCAACATTCAATTTTTCAAAATTATCTTCTTCTTTTTCTGACATGTATTTTAAGAGTCCATAGTCATGAAGCCATTAAAAGAAATAGCCCCACCATGAAATAGGCAGTTATGTTTTGAATCAATAAGAGAATGCATTTAGGCTTCCAAATACCTATGGCTTTATAATACTTTCCCACTAAACATATTGAATGTGAATTATAAGAAAAATATACAATGGTATGGAATGTTTACAATGTAAGCCAAATTTCAGCCTTCTTGGAACTGTTATCATCATACTGATATCTTTTTAATTGATTAATAACTTGACATACCATAATCAAGTTTTTACAGTTCCAATCTTTTCCTTTAAACTCCTTGAGCCTCATAATCATATGGATTTAGCTGATCTTGCAAACATCCAGGCCCTCCAATTAGGAACGCAAAAAAATCATCCAAAAGTTCTTTCTGGGTGTGCTAACGCCCAATGTAGCCAGATTGCATGCAAGACTGAGAAAAAGTGTGCTAATTCTGCTCTTATGGAAAGAATTTGGAGGAACAAAATGACTTTAAACATGTGGCTGTGTTGCAAATATTCTGTCCCAACAACACAACATAACTGCAGAAAGAAAAAAAGTGAGACAAGAAACTGTGCCCATTGAGTTTGCCATGTCGGTATGCCTTATAGACATGGAGAGGTTGTGGCAGCCAGTTCAGAGTCATGATAGAGGCTGAGAAATGTCAGATGGCCCAAATGTCAGATGCCAAGCAGTCTAGAGGAGATGGCACTCAACTACTAGGTCATGTAATGCAGGTCATTAAGAGATGGTGACAGAGCGACTTCTAATCTGGCTGGCGGAGATCTGCAGAAGAGATCCTTTGACGGAAGTAAGGGTTGGCTAGCAGAGATACAGGAAGGGCTGGCTGCAATGGCAGGAATTACTTTGTAGCAAAGGGGGTGCAGCGGAAGTTGAAGAGATAGGTCAGGGTCACAGAAAGAACGAGCTCAACTTTAGCTTAACCAGGCAGCAAGCACCAAGTCACATTCAAGCACTGGGGTGGGGCAATGATAGAGGGGGCAGCAGAGATCAGCAGCAGTTTCAGACTGTTCTTCCTTCCCAGAGTTATGGTCCAAGGGAAGAGAAAGTCTAAAGAAATAAACTAGTCATTAGTCTGACCCCAGCATTCCCCAGTGGTAGCAAAGGCTACCTGCAAGAGACAGATCTGGAACAAGATAGTAAAAGATAGGGTAAAAGATGGGGAGGAAAGGGATAGCTAAGATAAGCCCAAGCTTTAGGTAGAGTCATGATCGCTGGAGTAGGAAGAATCAATGTGGAAGACATTGGGAACAGCCTCTTCAAAATCAGATTGAGAATCTGAATCCTGGTCCATGGTATCTGATTGCTGTCAGTAATGCCTCTGACTCTGAAGGCAGCTGGGAAATGTCAGATGGCCCAAATGTCAGATGGCCCAAATGTCAGATGCCAAGCAGTCTAGAGGAGATGGCACTCAACTACTAGGTCATGTAATGCAGGTCATTAAGAGATGGTGACAGAGCGACTTCTAATCTGGCTGGCAGAGATCTGCAGAAGAGATCCTTTGACGGAAGTAAGGGTTGGCTAGCAGAGATACAGGAAGGGCTGGCTGCAATGGCAGGAATTACTTTGTAGCAAAGGGGGTGCAGCGGAAGTTGAAGAGATAGGTCAGGGTCACAGAAAGAACGAGCTCAACTTTAGCTTAACCAGGCAGCAAGCACCAAGTCACATTCAAGCACTGGGGTGGGGCAATGATAGAGGCTGAGAAATGTCAGACAGCCCTGGCTTTATCTCTGCTTCCAGCACAGAGCATCCATCAGAGTCTTCCCAGACTCCAGGACTGGCCCAATTTCCTCCCAACCGCTCATCATCTGAGTCTGCAGCTGCTTGAATAGGCTTTTCTCCAGTCCTTGACCTGGCACTAAAGAATCCCAGAATAATTTCCTTTGTCACTGGACTTCAGTGTCCTGCTTTACTGTGAAACTCCATCACCAATACACCAAGATTTTCCTGGGTCATTTCTGTCTTTCTCACACTTATAAGCTCTTTTAGACAGCCTTCCCTCTCTATTTCTCACCCAGTCATTCAGGGTTGTGTCTCTTGCACACTATCTCCCTCAATCTTTCATTCCCCAGAGCAGCTGACACAAAAGCTGTCGGGTGGACTCCCTACTCCTCCTGCCACACACACACCAATCCTAGCCTTATAGCTTGTCATCTCTGCTACTCCCACTGCCAGAATGACAATCAAAAGCTGTAGCATTAATCACTTTATGAAAGTGCACTTCTGAACTGAAAAAAGGGTGTCCACAGCAACCCAAACAGCCAATAGGAGCTGGACAGATTCCAATTCCTGACCACACTGTCACCATGGTCATCACCAAAGCATTAGATATCATGCATATGGCAAGGCTTGTACCAGGAAAAGATAGAAAACATGATTTTAACATCTGATAGATAGATAAATGTGTTAAGTATGGGTTGGGGTGAGTTGAAGGCAATGGGAGGACAATCAATGAGGCATGCTTGAGTTGCAGTTTAGAGGATGTGTGGACAAATCCTGAGTCCCAAAAGTTATCCCTTCAAAAAGAAACATGGGGCTGGGTAGTATATGTCATTTATATTTTGTCTTTTGTCACTGACCCATAATTGTTTTGTTCAGTCTGGAAATGTCAGACAGCCCTGGCTTTATCTCTGCTTCCAGCACAGAGCATCCATCAGAGTCTTCCCCAGACTCCAGGACTGGCCCAATTTCCTCCCCAACCCGCTCATCATCTGAGTCTGCCAAAGCTCCGCTGGCAGCTGGTGGGCCACAAGAAGCACCCAGGAAACTCCAAAGCCTGAGGAAGGACCTGAACCCAGGATTTCCCAAGCAAATTAGGAATCATCCAAGCAGCTGCTTGAATAGGCTTTTCTCCAGTCCTTGACCTGGCACTAAAGAATCCCAGAATAATTTCCTTTGTCACTGGACTTCAGTGTCCTGCTTTAGGTTTCATTACAGAAACAGAGTTGCTATGGAGATTAGCAATTTACTTTAGGTTAGGAGATACCAGCTGCCAATGAATGTAAATCAAAATAAGTCTCTGAGAAAGAACTACACCCTTGCCTGGGTGTAGTTTTTCTTTTAGTAGGAACCTACAGCAAAGTAGTCAAATCTCGTCTGAAGTTCAGATAGGGAAGTCAGGTTTGTCCCGCCAGCCCAAGGTCAGAGTTTCATAGGCAGGATTTACAGGTATGACAAAGAAACATGGGCCAGAGCTCCCTCTTAAATCATGCTACACCCTGCTGTCTTTAATCAAAACATTTATTCCCTTGCTTGGAAGGAACTTCATAGAATGTTTTTGTTTTGCTCTTCTGTTCTCACTGGATGCAGGAGTTGGGAGGCCTGGAATTGTCATCAACTGACTGCTCTTATGTTTGATCAGCCTTTGTCTGAAATAGATTAGGATCTCCTACTTGAGCAAGGAGTTTGGCTAGAAGACCTCCAAGCTCTCTTCCAACTCTATTATTCTATTATTCCGGTGATTCTTGGCTTTGTATCTCCTGAGGCTGTCATTCCACAGGTACTCCTGGAACAGCCTCTTCAAAATCAGATTGAGAATCTGAATCCTGGTCCATGGTATCTGATTGCTGTCAGTAATGCCTCTGACTCTGCTCTATCAAACAGAAAATGGTGCTGTCTTGACAGTTTTAAGGAGAGAATAAATGGATTCTCTGTGGGTGGGAAAGACAGTTATTTTCCTTAATGCAGGGTAGGGCTGATGGAAGAGGAAAGATTTGGCAGATGACTAGGTCTGCATGCAAGTCATCTATCAGAACATGAACAGTTGGGGAGCTGGTCTGCCTGTCCTGCTTTACTGTGAAACTCCATCACCAATACACCAAGATTTTCCTGGGTCATTTCTGTCTTTCTCACACTTATAAGCTCTTTTAGACAGCCTTTCCTCTCTATTTCTCACCCAGTCATTCAGGGTTGTGTCTCTTGCACACTATCTCCCTCAATCTTTCATTCCCCAGAGCAGCTGACACAAAAGCTGTCGGGTGGACTCCCTACTCCTCATGCCACACACACACACACACACACACACACACACACACACCAATCCTAGCCTTATAGCTTGTCATCTCTGCTACTCCCACTGCCAGAATGACAATCAAAAGCTGTAGCATTAATCACTTTATGAAAGTGCACTTCTGAACTGAAAAAAGGGTGTCCACAGCAACCCAAACAGCCAATAGGAGCTGGACAGATTCCAATTCCTGACCACACTGTCACCATAGTCATCACCAAAGCATTAGATATCATGCATATGGCAAGGCTTGTACCAGGAAAAGATAGAAAACATGATTTTAACATCTGATAGATAGATAAATGTGTTAAGTATGGGTTGGGGTGAGTTGAAGGCAATGGGAGGACAATCAATGAGGCATGCTTGAGTTGCAGTTTAGAGGATGTGTGGACAAATCCTGAGTCCCAAAAGTTATCCCTTCAAAAAGAAACATGGGGCTGGGTTGTATATGTCATTTATATTTTGTCTTTTGTCACTGATCCATAATTGTTTTGTTCAGTCTGGAAATTACAGAGTAGTGATGAATTTTCAGCAGATGTTAATAAGACTTATTTTCAGACTGACGAGAACACAATTTTGCAAGAGTATGTTGCTATAACCTTATCATAAAAGTAGTCTTAGCATGCATGACTTTGGTTTTCTAACCTGGTCCTTCTTGAAGGGCTGATATCAATCCCGCAAGTCTGAATGTGCTTCCCCACTCCCTCACTTCTTTGTTGTCTTCATACTGTTGTTTTAGCTAAGGTGTTTCTCCTGCTATTGTCAGACAAAAGAAACAGAAGACAGAAAGGAATGTTATTGCAGAAATACAAGTCCCTGATGTCATCAGGAGCTCTTGACGTGGACAGCCACAAACATTTCCTCCACTTAAAGCAGTCATACTCTTGCAGGGAATTTTCCTGACCAGCTTTTTCTGTTATAACCATTCATAAATCGCTGATGTTATAATAATTACCAGTGTTAAATACAGTGACCTTTTTGTGGCTGAAGATACAAACAAATCAATATGATCTTAGGAAAATACATCCCAAGGACCTTTTTCTTCCTCTTTCATTGTCTGAAGAATCAAAGCATCACCAGGAGACAGGAAATTTGTCTCCAAAGATGTGTGACAAAGAAACATGGGGCTGGGTAGTATATGTCATTTATATTTTGTCTTTTGTCACTGACCCATAATTGTTTTGTTCAGTCTGGAAATTACAGAGTAGTGATGAATTTTCAGCAGATGTTAATAAGACTTATTTTCAGACTGACGAGAACACAATTTTGCAAGAGTATGTTGCTATAACCTTATCATAAAAGTAGTCTTAGCATGCATGACTTTGGTTTTCTAACCTGGTCCTTCTTGAAGGGCTGATATCAATCCCGCAAGTCTGAATGTGCTTCCCCACTCCCTCACTTCTTTGTTGTCTTCATACTGTTGTTTTAGCTAAGGTGTTTCTCCTGCTATTGTCAGACAAAAGAAACAGAAGACAGAAAGGAATGTTATTGCAGAAATACAAGTCCCTGATGTCATCAGGAGCTCTTGACGTGGACAGCCACAAACATTTCCTCCACTTAAAGCAGTCATACTCTTGCAGGGAATTTTCCTGACCAGCTTTTTCTGTTATAACCATTCATAAATCGCTGATGTTATAATAATTACCAGTGTTAAATACAGTGACCTTTTTGTGGCTGAAGATACAAACAAATCAATATGATCTTAGGAAAATACATCCCAAGGACCTTTTTCTTCCTCTTTCATTGTCTGAAGAATCAAAGCATCACCAGGAGACAGGAAATTTGTCTCCAAAGATGTGTATACTAAGTACACAAAAGGAGCAGCCTTATAAAATAATCTAGCAGGAGAATATAGAATGTCCTTCTTTTAAAGCAGGTCAATGTACCTCCAGTTTTCTCCATTTCAGTGTCTCTCAACCTTGGCGACTTTAAGATGTGTGGACTTGTGCTCTGGAAGCCAGAAATGTGCTGTTGAAGGTCACACATAGCTCATGACAAAGTGGCTACACATTCCCACTTTTCAAGGACAGCTCTGAGTATTCCAGGCAACCAATTCAGGATTATCAAAACCAAGGAGAGATAGATTCAAGTATGATGGAAGATGCCATCCCATCATCTGTATTGAAGTATGATGCAATTGTCGGTCTGGTCAGCTTGTAACCATTGAATGAAGGAGAGGGGGAATATTATTCTTTGCCTTAGTTTTAGTTAAACACTTAACAATTGGAAGCAAACGAAGAGGGTTAAAAGAAAATCAAGCATGTTTTTTATTGTCTCTCACAGCTTCACACTTTAATTAAACAAACATATAAAAGAGACTTAGAACGGAAGTTTATTCTATTAACAGAGGTTATTTTAAAAATTAAAAATATAAATTTGGTAAGCAAAGAAAATATGGTTCAAATGCACTGTAAACTGCAGTAGTAATATGTAATTTGTCATAAGAACAGAGAAATACCATATATCCTGAAAAATATGTTTTAAACAAATAGTCAAAATACTGCAGCTCTTTGGTCTGTTCTTATTAATATGCAGAATTGCAGTTTTTGAAATTTACAGGCAGGTTGTTTTCAGACTATTTGTTTTCCAACTATTTAGAGACCAGAAAGGTCAGCTCCAGTATGCATGTGCATGTCAGCCAGCTGATTTTCGGCCTTCTGGGCCAACCGGAAGTTGGGAAATGGGTCGTTTCCAGCCTCCGGAAGGTCTCTAGGAGGGTGGAGAAGGCTGTTTTCACCCTCCCTACCCTCTGGAGTCTGGGGAGAGCGAAAAATGGGCCTTCCAGGCCCACCGGAATTTTCCAGCTTCCAGAGGGCCTCCAGGGGGTGGGGAAGGCTGTTTTCACCCTCCCCAGGCTCCAAGAAAACCTCTGGAGCCTGGGGAAGGTAAAAAAACGGGCCTACCTGGCCCACCGGTAATCTTTTTGCCATTGCATACCAAAAGCGGAGGGAGCGTGGGGTGTGTGTGTTGCACACTCATGTACAGGGGGGGCGGGGCATGGGGCCATTGAATTATGGGTGTGGGCACGCATGCATGTGACACCGCCCCTGCCCCGTGCTCCCCCTGCTTTTGGCATGCAATGGCAAAAAAGTTAGCCTTCACTGCTATAGGTAGTCAAAAATCTGTTACCGTCATATATGAGGTTTCTTGCAGCTTGAAAACAGGAAAACCTAACTTTTTCGTCTGAAAGCCTTTTAACAGAGCTACCTTTGTTGGCTCAATTTCTTCCTGTACCCCTGTAGCTCCAACAACATATTCAATTTTTTGAATTTAGGAGCATGTTTGCCTGTAATTTAGTTCCTTTAGATCTGTGAAATCACACAGGCACCTGACACTCATTTCTTTGGATTTTCAAGCTTCTTTTTAAATAGTACACTTGTTCTTCAAAACAAGTTTTCAGCATAACCAATTGGCAGGTTCTATTTTGTTTTCCCACTGTAATTAAAAATAATTTGCAAGCCCACAGGAGACAAAAGGTCTATTCACAGATTAAACACAGGAAATAAACTGCATCAAAATGGCACTGGAATTACATTGACAGACCTTGCCTTGGTTTTTCTACATATATCAGTTTTCTATACCTAAATCCCAGCCTACATGTTGCTAATAGAGTCTACATTTTCAGGGTCTCACATGATTGGAAAACTTGCTTCTTGTTTCTATCATTTTATGAAGTTATGTAACTATGTTTAGCATATATATTTATACACACAGAGACAGACAAATTTGTCATCACCCTATGAAAATTACATGCAAATGATCACGTCAGATTGGGCATATGGCCTTACAATTTTATTAATTTATAATTATGAATAATTGATGACTGATCTGTTACCCTACTCATCATGGCTTACAGAGCCAGAACTCGTATCACATAATCTAAATAAAAATGAAATGATTTTGAAAACCCTTACATAAGAAAATTTAGCAGAACCCTTTCTCATGTATGTTTTGACATTTAGTTCATTCAGTTCACAGGCCATTTGATTTTAACTTTGAAATGTACATTCATATCATTAAAATCACAATTTCCAGTGCTGCTTACCATTTTCTACATGGGCGGCACTGTGAGTTGCTTACATTGATTCAGCACAGTGTGTGAGCTGTAACGTATAAGTACTGCTTTGTGAACGTTTGAATGGGAGAAAACTAGAACAAACCTCTTTTAGTGAGTGCAGTATTGCAGGCTACTTCTGCTGACTGCTGGCTGCCTGCAATCTGGCAATTCAAATGTCACCAGGCTCAAGGTTGATTCAGCCTTCCATCCTTCCGAGGTGGGTAAAATGAGGACCCAAATTGTTGGGGGCAATATGCTGACTCTGTAAACTGCTTAGAGAAGGCTGTAAAGCACTGTAAAGAGGTATATAAGTCTATTGCTAGTGTTATTAGGAATTGTATTAAAATGTGAGAAATTGCGTAGAATACATGTCAAATGGGCTGGCTGATATTTCTTTAGGTTGTAAGGGACTTCTGTATGTTTAGTCTTAAATAACAGTTTGTACAATCAGAGGAATTCCTTTAGGGCAAGGTTAGGGTTAGGGTTAGGGTTAGCATTGTCACATGACATATTGCGACTTTTTTCCTCTTCGCTAAACTGGGGTTGTGGGTGGCCAGCACGTGATGCATCTGGCCCATGGGCCATGAGTTTGACAACCCTGCTTTAAAGGTTTGTTTCCCTATTATCCCATGGCATTCTTCCATTAAATCAAAATTGTGTTCATGGTCCCAGGCTGTTCCTGTTGGGTAGCTAGAATGTTAGATTTGCTGTTTTAAAATATGATCTTATTGTATTTAGAAAACTCTGGGTAGAGTCATTCTTAAGAAAGACTGCCTATTTATCTAATGGGTAGTACATGAATTCCTATAATTACAACAAACTTTTAGATTTTGAGTTTATGATGCATCAACTAAGAATACATAAACACGTTTATAGGGTCTCATATGCTAAATGTGAGCATCGCCAGGGAAAGAAGTAAAAGCAGGGGTTGTTGAGTTCTATTTTAATGCTGCATAATGAATAGAGATGAAACACTGTATCACTTTAGTTCATTTAGGTGCAATTGAATCAAGCCAGACCTCTACTATGTAGACCAGGGGTGTAAAACTTGATTTCATTGACGGTCACATCAAGGTTGTGTTTGACCTTGAGGGGCCAGGGTAGGCATGGCTGGGGTGAGCATGGCCAGCTCAACGTCTCTCGTGCCAGAGGTGCCTGCCAGCAAAAATGGGCTCCCAAGCTTGGTTTTTGGTTGTGACTGCCTCCTGCAACCCTCTGCCAGTGAAAATGGAGCTCTGGAAGGTCACCTGCAGCCCCCATGAGCTCCGTTTTTGGCTGCAGTGACCTCCTGCAACCCTCTGCTAGATGCATTTTCACTGGCAGAGGCACCGTGGGCCGGTCCTTCACTGTTTCCAGGGCAGTCCCATAGGCCAGATCTAAGCACCCCACAGGCCAGATCCAGTCCCCGGGCCTTGAGTTTGACACCCCTGATGTAGACCAATATTTGTCATCTTGACCCATTATAGGCAATAATCCTTACTTCTTCCAAAGTCATTCTATGTTTTCCTTGATCTTGTTTGTCTACCTTATTCAGTGGATAAGATCCAGTAGACCACTACATCCAGTTATCTAGTGTTTCTTTTCTTCCCTAGACCTTACCAAGCATACAGTTTCTTGGTTTGCTTTTGGTTTTGTTTTTTTGTTTATCATATGCTTGCCAACATATGTGAGTTTCTGTTGTTTGCTGATCATTACCTCAAGGAAGCAAATAACCCTTATTTCATCCAAGAACAATTGATTGATTCTTCTTTCACTCTAGGGTACTTTTAGTAGCTGCCCAGAGTTCCACAATTCCAAAGTACTTATCTTCTTTCTATAGATCTTTCTCAGTGCCTAGTACCCACAGCCATTCATTAATATAGGGGGAAAAAACATAGCTTTAACTGTTATGCTATTTCTCATTATAGAACCATCTTTGTTCTTCAAGACCCTGTGTATACTGCTGTCCTTCTTAGGATTAATCTGCTTTTTACTTTATCAGCATACTTTAACTGCTCTTAAGCCTAAGAAAATTAACTATCTACTACATTTCTTTGCCATTAACTGAGAGTTAATTGAACATGCAGGTTGACATTAATTTTGTCTTCTCAGTGTTTAAACAACACCCATTTCCCCATTTCCCTTTACCATATTTGTTTTTCAACTAAAAAGTGTTCTCTAATTTATGTTTCTATACCTAGAGAAAAAAAAATCAAGATAAAATTTCTTGTATAATCTTTAAATTTTGAGAATTTATAGCTAGCTCACTTTTTAAAAATGAATTACACCTTCACACTTATTATACAAAAAGGTCCCTTCTTAAGAGGATTTAATGCTAAGATTCATTAGCAAACAATTTTGGCCTAATTAGCCTTTAATGTATCCGTTATCCTTTAAAGGGATATGCCCTCACAAATTAGTAAAATGGCTGTAATTTATGCTAATCAGCTTAATCTGGCTTGTCTTTAATTACACATGCAGTGGGGGAATCTAATTAGAAAATTAAGAATATTGTGGAAAGGATCAAACTTAGGCAAAGGAAAGTTACTTTATATAGAAAGTCTGTTTATATGTGTATATGTTAAAACAGGGTACACTTCGCAAACCTACAAATTTTGTTTCAAATTTTGTTTCAAGAGCTTGCCATTAAATGTGGTTCATAAAGATAATAATTCTTATTGTTTATTTAGTACAAGCTTCAAATCACTTTCCATATATATAAAATGCAATTTTGCTAATAACATACAAAATTCTAGCATTACTGAATATTTTAGTATATTTCAAGTGTGTAATTAACCTTCAACAATTTATGGACAGTTTTAGCAAGGCCTGCCAAGAGTTTGGACTAACAATCAGCCTGAAAAAAACACAAGTCATGGGTCAGGACGTGGATTCACCTCCCTGTACTACAATCTTTGCAAGAACAAGAACTCCACAAGAACTGGAGGTCGTCCGTGACTTTGTGTACCTCGGCTCAACTATCTCTGACACTCTCTCTTTAGATACTGAGCTGAGTAAATGTATTGGTAAAGCACCCACCACATTTTCCAGATTTACAAAGAGAGTATGGCTTAATAAGAAGCTGACAGAACATGCAAAGATCCAGGTCTATAGAGCCTGCATCCTGAGCACACTCTTGTCCTGCAGTGAGTCTTGGACCCTTTACGCATGGCAGAAGAGAAAGTTAAACACCTTTCATATGCGCTGTCTCTGACGTATTTTTGGCATCACCTGACAGGACAAAATTCCAAATAGCACAGTCTTGGAATGTGCTGGAATTTCTAGCGTGTATACACTGCTGAAACAGCAACGTCTACACTGGCTTGGGCATGTCATGAGAATGGCTGATGGTCGGATTCCAAAAGATCTCCTGTATGGAGAATTAGTGCAGGGAAAACACCTCAGAGGGAAACCACAGCTGCGATAAAAGGATATCTGCCAGAGGGACCTATAGGCCCTAGGAATGGACATTAACAACTGGGAAATCTTGACCTCCAATCGTTCAGCTTGGAGGCTAAAGACACAGCATGGCCTTCTCCAATTCGAAGAGACATTTGTTCAGCAGGCTGAGGTAAAGAGGCAGTCCCGGAACCAGCGAAATCTGGGGGCTGGCAGGGGACAGAATGTATCTGTCCTCAGTGTGGAAGGAATTGCCACTCTCAAATTGGCCTTTTTAGTCACACTAAATGCTGTTTTAGGATCTCTTTCTAGAGCACGATCCCATAGTCTTTTGAGACTGAAGGATGCCAATGAATTAACATCCAAGTTTTTTATTTCAGCAGCACATCTTGGGGAAATTTTAGCAGTTTGTGAGGTAAATGGTTACAGCATTAGGAGCATTGTTAACTGGACCATAAGAAGACTGGTTTCATATAACCACAGGAGATTTGTGTGTCTTTTTGTATCATAATGCAGAAAAGAATGCTTTGATAGAGCTAATCAAAAGAGATATTATTATCAAACAAATTTAAAGGACAATTCTGCAGCTGTTGGTCTATGCTACAACTTCTATCCATCTCCAAAGCAATACATCCTTTTAACAGAGATTAAATTAAATAAGAAACAGTGATATCCTGTTATTAGGATATTCAGAAGAAAGCCACTTTAGAAGAAAGTGTTAGTTAAAATAAAAGCAAACTAGATAAATCCATATTGAAGGAGAGTTAATTCCTTCTGTATATCTGACATTGTTTAAGTGGTCACTTGTGCAATTACACAAAACCATATTCAGAATTTTCTAGAGTTTACAGATTTTTTTGCCTTCTCTACATGTCATGCATAGCATGTGAAGTTTCCACTAACCCTCTTAGCTTCTGAGAATATCAAGAATATCCCTAAATCACAATAACTAATGTAACCAAAACCAGAAAAGGAATGCGGGACACATTACATGAATTCACAACAGTGGTTGGTTGCTACCAGGAGAACCAGTAGCAGTGGCAGTGGGAGGCTCTACCCACCCGCTGGGATGCTTCTGTGCATGTGCAGAAGTTCTGCACGAATGCATGAGCGCACATGAGCAAACCAGTAGTGACCGGATTTGGAACCCGCCCCTGATTCACAGATGGCTATTTGAAAAACTTCAATTTTTTCTTCATTGTAATCATTGTATATTGCTGAGTAGTCAGTGCCTTACCCGATGGAAGACAATTATTTGAAGATGTATCTTCTGAGAATGCAGGACTAGACACTGGTGATGAATAAACATAAAATATTTGAACTCAGGCAGCTGCCCAGCCAAGTTTACTCTTATATTTATTTTATTTTTTATTTATTTTAATTCGATTTTTATACCGCCCTTCTTCCGAAGGACTCAGGGCGGTGTACAGCCAACTAAAAATCCACAATATACACTTTAAAACAAGACTAAAACAAAACATATTACAAATTACAGATGGCCAAAATTTAAAACAGTTTAAAACCCTAAAATATAAATAGCCCCAGTTAAAATTTAGTAAAACATCTAAGCCAGTCCCGCTTGAATAAATAGGTGCGTTTTCAGCTCACGGCGAAAAGTCTCCAGAATCTTTCCTTTCAAGATATTGCCTTGGTTTATTTAGTTGTCAATTGGAGAATGGAAGGGTCTACTTCGGCAATTTTGAGAAAAAGCACAGGTTACAACCTGAGATGACTGCTCTGACAAAGAGGCCTGATATATAGTGCTTATTCACAAGATGGGATAGAAATCACATGTAGTCTTCTTTTGTTTTTTACCATGACTGTTTTGGTGTTTTTGATTGCTTTTTCAATGATTTCCCTGGTTTTGCACTTTGGAATTAGTAAGTAAGTAAATATCCTACAGGACGATATTGATTTCAATATGCATAAAAACCATCTGATGAACAATGTTTTTTGAGACGTGGTAGATACTCTAGACCAGTGGAAACTGTTTGATACAATTACTCCTTTCCTTGGTCTCAAATAATGTCATCATCCTTACCAAAAAATCAAATTATGTTATTCTACATGAACATCTAGCAGCCACAGTCCCATACTGGATCTTCGATTCACAAACAAGCAAATACAAATTGTTCCATTACTTCTAGGATACAGCCTAACTACCTCCTTGAGGATAATTACCCCTAGTTTAAGAATCACTATTCTAGAATGAGAGAAATATCACAGGTTGAAATTGCTGTAGCCTATCATTTCAAAGTCTGATCCCAAGAATTCACTCTTAGTCATGACAAATGGTTATAGTAAGCCTCTTTAGTAAAGACTTAGAAATACCTACAGGCCTATACCATATTCTCTTTTCCAAGCCACAAAAGGGTGGAAGCATCTTATTGCAACTTTAGCACTTGTGGAATGGAGCCTTCAAGGCCATAGAAATTAAACCATTTCTTTTTTCATCTCTTTCATCCTCTTTTTATTTATCTGTACTTTGTCAAGAAAACTTGTACATGAAAGCAGCATTCTATGTCAACAAACAGGCTATACTCAACACAGACTAAGGAGATTAACCTGAACCACACCTAAGCAAATGTGGTAGGCGGGAGGGGGGGTGAACTCTCACCAAAAATATATAAGCTCCCAAATGTTCCACATGAGAAATTATGCAGGCCAAATTACAGAAACAGAATTTGCTTATTCTGTGGCAAAACTTATATCTTCTACTGCAGAAAATCAATAAATTTCATCTGCTACTTATAGTTTATACACATCTATTAAAAACCATCAAAAGACACTCAAAAAAAGAAGCTAGTAATTTCATGAGTTATGTCTTTTTAGTGAGATGCAATGAATGTTTAGATTAATATATTAAATTTTATTGCAAAAGAGGCATTGCAAAAGCAAGCTAATAGTAGATGACATAATATTAGGTTCCTAGTCCAGTTTATTTAATCTCCAGAACTCAGAAAGCTTCCCACCTGAAATCCTGAATAACTATTTCCTGGCACTCAGTGTAGGACTCTGCTAATCAAGATGGACATATAAGTCCTCTAGCGTTTTATAAAGAATCTGGTTCAGAACCTTTTCTAGCTTTCTGTCATTGATATTTCCCTAAACAGAGTTTCAATGTATGATCCTGAAGGACTTTCCACTCTGATCTTTTTATTTGACATCCGCTGCTTCCTATGGCTTTCTCAGTTATCTCCGTTTTAAAAGAGCCCACTGAAGGTCGGAAAAGGCCAAAGGCAAGGAAAGTTGGATGGTTGTCAAATTCAGAGTTTCAAAAGCCAACAATTCATATTTGTAATAGTTGTCACATGATTACTGTTCTATTACAATAAGGAGAATCTATGCAAAATGACAAATAAAATTTAGTTAACATCAACTAATCTTTTTAGGAGACTATAATTCATGGAATAGAGTACAATAAAGTTAGTATTCCAAAATTTAATATTTTTTTTACTTATTTTTTGTGAAGAATTCAAGAAATTTGTCCAATTACCACTTCTCCATTAGGAATATAATGCTTCCTATGTATTTCCTCAGCTCATACAGTAACAGAACTAGAATTGATATAATGTTCATACAATATTTGAATAAAGTTCTAACTCTCATTCAGAATCAAATCCCAAACTCACTGCATCTCATTTCTGGTACATTCAACCCACTCATACTAATTGTTTTCTTCTTTTTTCTGGAAACAGATCTCCCACTCACCCTCTTAGTCTCCTGGTATCTTACAGACACACAGCCAAGACACTTATATTCCTTACAACTTTGAGTTGTTCACAGAACCCCTACTCTTATGCCCAGGTCTATCCTCCTGCTCTCTGTAACCCTTAGCCACTTCTTCCCATGCCCAAGCTGGTCTCTGCCTCCTCCTCCTCCTATCCTATTTTGTTGCATTCATATTAACTCTTCTTCTTCCTACCACTGTGCTGGATTTTTAGTTTTTCACTAAGTTCCCCAGTCATTTCTAAGCCTTTCCTCCTACCAGATAGTGATAATGGGATCTTGTTGCTTTCTGTGGTGAAATGGAAGCTGCCAGTGCCCATCATCTTTACTTCCTAAAAATGTTTCTTTGTCTACATGGAAACCTACTCAAAACACATCATTTAAAAAACCATAAGTTTATCTTCATTAAATAAACAGATTACGTTTATAGATTTATAGAGTATACAGTATCTATTTATAGATAAATAGGCACAGTTTTGCAGAATCTCATTAAAAACTTTCCATAAAAGAAAATGTCTTCTAAGATATACTAAATAAATGTTTGGTTTGGTTTTTTCCTGCCAACTCACTGTTGAAACCTCTTCCACAATAACTCTTTAAGGGATGCAGGGACAGAAAAGAAAAATATAGTTTCATTAGTATAACTACACAAATGGCATTGAATTTTATCTCATGTCTGCATCTGATCAGGCACACTTGGGGATAAGTCCCATTGAACTCAATGGAATTTAAGTGTGCATGTTTGCATACATATAAGCATTTGTGCTTATATATATCTATATATTACTAAGCTCTTGAGTCTATAACTGGCAAAAAGGCGTATCATAGGGAAAACCTTTTCAATCAAATACCTCAAATGGGATGATTTATACAATGCATCCAAAATCCATAGCTCATGTGTAGAATTTAAATTTGGAAAATTTTATAATTTATAAATTTTTAACATAAAAATTGTCATAAAGTATTTTATGACATAATATAAAAAGCCATAAAACATTTGCTGTGGTCAATTGCTGAGCTTTGATTGTGCTGTGCAGTTCAACAGTACTTTCAAGGCAGATATATCTATGAATATCTCCCTGAATTTTCAAGAATTAGCCAAGTACATAAAAAGCTTTGCCACCATTAAAGGCATTGAGCAGGGCTTTTCAAGCCTGTGGCCCATGGGCCAGATGCGTCACAAGTTGGTCACGCCCATGCGCAGTTTAGCAAAGGGGGGGGGAAGTTGTGATACATCACATGATGTCACCATGACAACACAAGTTTGACACCCCTAGCATTCAGGAAGAGAATATGGTAAGAGAATATGATGACCCAATGGGTGCTTTACAAAATTAACGCTTTAAATGTCACTTTTTAAAAAACACATATTGTCTCACTTTATTCCGTTTCTTATATGAATGTCTGTAATGATGAATGCCATCTTTGAAGTGACATAAACAACAAATGAAATAAGCATAATTTTAGTTCATGGTCCTTAAGACTCTGTACTTTGATCTCACTTCCTTTTCATGAGCATGTTTACCTTTAAAAGTACCATCAACTGAAGCATCAAACAGTTATAAAAATTGGTACAAATGGAGCTGTGAAATGAGTTACTATAGATGGCATTTGACATTACTGTTAATAGTCATATTGTTTTCTGACTAAAATTTACCATCTAGTCTATGGAAAATATGTTTCTGAGAATCAATGTATTTGGATCGGGGCACTTTACAGTTTGTGGCAAATTATTATTAACTCCCTCAGAATTTATGTAACAATACTACTATTAATAAAGTTGGACATTGTGAATATAACTATGACATGGAAAATCTGTCATGTATGGAAAATCTGTTCTCACAGTGAATGCTAAAGGCCAGCATTTACTGTTTAAGCAACTGTACTAAGAAAGATTGCCCTGTGTAATAAAAGGGCCATCAGCTTAGAATCTGACAAATTGAAATGAATGAAATAGTCCGTATCCTGTGAAGTATATCAACAAACCTAATGCAATTTATATTTCTAAGTAAATTAAACCCAGTAGCTAATCTGTTAACCTTGATGCTCACCCATCATTTTCTGCTCAATCCATTAAATTCCTATCCAGTATTGTTTCTGTGGCTATAGCAAAAAGTACAAGGGCTGCAGTCAGGGTTTGGGAAATTTCTGTAGTGTATAATAAAAGTACACAACTCTTCTTGGACTGATAGATGTAGAGTTCTAGAATTACTAGCATTTGGACAGTGATTATTAGGAAGCAAAGTGATTTAATTCAGGCCATAATCAAGAATTGGTTTTTGGCTGTTACTTGGTACTGCTACATCTATCACCACCTCTGTCTTCTGGCCTTTGCCTACTAGTATGCGGTCTGGTTGATTGGCTAGTACTGTCTAGTACTGTCTATCTGAATGTGGAAGTCCCACAGGGCTATTATTCTCCTTGACCTTTTCTGCAATCTCCCATCTGGGCTACACTTGGGAAAGTGTAGCCCATACACTGTGCAGAGGTTCCTGTACACAATGCCAACTACTTGGTTGGGCTATTCAATGTATGCTGTACCTGCCTGCATTTTACATCCTAACACTATATGTTGGACTGACTCTGAGATCTCTCTGCATAGTCTGCAACTTTTTTTTTTAATTTACATTTATATCCCGCCCTTCTCCGAAGACTCAGGGCAGCTTACAGTGTATAGATTCTATCTAGTGTGAGAGATCCCTACTTCTATAGATCTGGTACGTAATGTCTGTCCTTGTGTTGCTATAATCAATGCTTCGGTGCTAGTCCAGTCCTTTCCAGCCACTGGTGGGATTTCCCAATGTCAGCCACCTCAGCTATCTATTGATAGTACTTCCCATGTATGGTCTTGTCTTGCCATGGCACTTCCTCTGCTTGATCTTCCTCCCATGTCTGCTGTTGCCTCAAGCATTCTCACAGCAGGTCATCACTGTCTGCCTCTTAATGATGTACTCCTGGATGCTGTCCAGGACAGTGACACTCACCAGAACACACATACCCTGCTGTTTTTCCAGCTGATGTACAGTCTCTGGGTGTTAGATTTGGGTTGAAAATCTCTGTGCATTGAGAGGAGCTTCCAGGTCTTCACAACAGCAGCCTCCATCTCTTCTTTTGACTAACTCTCTATACTGGCAGAGTATCTGGTGATTGGCAGGTCATACATGTTGATGACATGGACCTTGCACTTCTCATTAGGCTGGGTCTTCAGGACCTGTCTTATTCTTTAGTGGTACTTGGATGTTGTTGTCTTCCTTGATTCATCACTGTGGTTCCCATGTGACTGTGAGATTTATTTTCAGGTGGTTTATACGTCTGCTATGTGGCCCAGTGCTTATTAACTACCTTCCTTCTCTTTAGTACCATCCAGCCACACATCTCCAGTCCAAATGAAATCTCAATGTCCTTACAGTAGACCTGTGTTGCATGGATCAGTGAGTTGATGTCTTGTTTACTCTTAGCATACAGCTTAATGTCATACATATAAAGGAGGAAGCCAATGGCAGTTCCACTTTTAAACCTGCATCTGTTTACAAACACATGTACATACATACACACATATTCTTTCCAAGTTTTTATTTATCTGCGGCTTATGATATAGGTATAGTCAGAATGTATAACTGGCCTAAGATGACCCATTGAGCTTGAAGGCAAAGAGAAATCAGTGGAGTAAATTATGCTGAGCAAATTCAGTGTTTGAAGATTGCTGAAATTATGATCTACTCTACATCTCAACATGCAAAACAATAAATAAAATCAAGAATAAATTAAATTACCCAACATTTATCCTGCTGATTATAACATGGATTCCCTTGAGACTTAATTTAAAATTAATTAATTGGAATCAAAACACTAAAATAAATTTAAGATGCATTTCTACATAAGAAGTTACATTCAATACTTCAACTGAACAGAAAAAAATGAGTTGTCAAAAAGGATTTAACTGGTGCAGCAATAAAAGTATTTGTAATTTATAATTTCAAATTTGTCTTCTTTTTTTACTGAGATACCTTTTTTGTCACTCTGCCATCTTGTTTTTCATAAAATAACATAATGTTGGATGGTTGAAACTCTGCTCAGAATTTAAATCTTCAACTGGTAGAATTGAAATCCTGCATCACTACTGGCCTGGAGAGCAATTTTCACAATTTCGATTATATGTTACTACATAGATTAGTTGAGCCTTCTGTGTGTTATTCAAGAAGAGCATATGTGCAGACCCATGAATAGAAAATTGTACAATTTGATGAGGTGTGATTTTGAAATAATTTCTCCACCCTCATCCCTTTACCCACATCTTTCAAAGCCAGCAATTCAATCTTTCACTGCAGAATAGAAGGGGGTATTTGCTTTATCAAATCAAAGTGAAAATGAATTTATTTTCAGTATTTCGGAATACACTCTTTATACACAGTGATCTGAGGTACATGGACTATAAATGTATGTGAAAAAAGGACAGCAATGTAATCCAGAATAGGCTTGCACTCTTGCACTGAAGTACTCTTGATTAGCTGTCACTGAAGCTTCAAAATTAATGAATGGTAATAACTTATAAAAAATTGCTGCTAATCAGAATGAGTTTCTGGTAGTAATTGGATACAATTATGTAACACATGATTGTATGATGGCATATTAGATAATTGATTTGTTATGTGTCCATTTATGGATACAAATTGAATCTCCTCTCAAAAGCCCTGAAATAACAATTTTCAAAATAATTGACTCTGGAACTTATGAACTTGTTTACCTTTCATTTTGTGCTTTGGAATAAACTGATGGAACATCCATAAAAACAGCATGCAACATCATCTGATCATGGCAATATTTTAGCTTTAGAGTATGCCTCATGACTAAGAGGATAACCCTATTATCTAATTTCAAATAAGAGTCCATGCTTGCAGAAATTAAGAATAAAAATTAAGAAATGAAATGGCAAAATTACAGACAGACAGACACATATGGTAATTTTGCCATCTCATTTCTTAGTCTCTATTCATACATATATGCATAAAATACATACACACACTGTATAGAAATCAAAAACTGATCTTAACCGTTATCATTTAATCAATCCTTGCTGAAATGTTTTATCCCTATAACTATTAAAAAAGCAAAGAAAAACAGAATATAGACAATAGAGAATCGGTTAAATTTGCCACTGTGTCTATCTTCTTTAGCTAAACTATAGATGGATGAATCTGTGAAGCTTAGTCCTGTAAATTTCACAAAATATAGTTTTCAAACATAATTGTAAAATTATTTTCATTTCTAAAAATGTATTTACATATATTATTACTAATATTTAGATTAAAATCAATGCAAACTATATGATGTTTTTTAAAATGAAGAGTTCAACAGTAAGTTTGAGAAAAGAAATGATAAAAAAATGAATGTTAATCCAAAAGTACATAATTAGTTATTATAACCACTGTAGCAATAACAATGTAATCTCAAGCAATTGGGTGTTCTTTTGCAAAAAAAAATATTCACAGTTTAAAAGGTGAGTCACATAGGAAATGACTTCATTAATTATAAACTCTGAGTGAACATTGTTAAAACATGTTTGCTGTAGTTTTAGTAAGAATTATCTAGGTATAATCAACAGTAGAGGAACAAGCAATTAAGAAGTACACTGCAGACTCACAGTTGGTAGAGCAGCCATGAAGACCTGAGAAAAGGTATTAAAACCCAATGATGTGTCTATACCTACAAAGACCAGAATCAGGCAAGCCATAGTAGGAAGCAGGATAGGAAGAGTACTGACATTTTTGAACTTCAGTGTTGAGGAAGACTCCTGACATATTATAAACGGCCAAGAAAACAAACAAATGGATCATTGAATAATGAATCACTTGAGGCACAAATAGCCAAATTCAGACTATCCTACTTTGGACATATTTCATGAAGACCTAGGTCTCTGAAGAAGGCTCTAATGCTGAGAAAAACAGAAGAGATGTGCAGATGACCACCCACAAAGTGGATGGACTCACTTACAGTGGTGATAAGGGCACTGTTGGAATTGTTGAAGAACAGGAAGGAAGGAAGGAAGGAAGGAAGGAAGGAAGGAAGGAAGGAAGGAAGGAAGGAAGGAAGGAAGGAAGGAAGGAAGGAAGTGCATGTTCCTGCTGACATTTCAGAGATTTACATAACTTTCATATTTCTGGTCATTGGCAGAACATGTATGTAGGAAAACTACTATTAATTAATTAGCATCTTATCAGGAAGGGGACAGAAGCAGATAGCTATTGCTAACACCTATGATTAATTGGATATGTATTTTTCTATAACTTTTATATATTGCTTTGATTTGATATAAACAGCTTTTTGCTTGGATATCCATGATTAATAGTTGGGAATAGTAATAATAATGAGTACTTGGCTGATATTTGCAAGGCAAAGTTCAAAGACACTCCGAAATAGTTTTTAGTTAGCATTATGGATTATTTTCCATAATGATTATCAGCTAAGAAGGTCCAAGTATATTCATCATACTAGTAGGTTCTTATCTGAATGTTCTCCTTGTAATAGTATGTGGGAATAACCTTGGGAGATAGTAGGGAAAGCCATAGACTGGGCAGCTCTGTCTAAGACCACTGGAGGGAGAGCATGGGAAGCATTTTAGAAGGCACCCTCTTATTTTTCTGTTTTGGGCAGAAAGCCAGCTGGTTGACCTTGAGACAGTGACTTTCTCTCAGCCCTAGGAAGGAAGCAATGGCAAATCACTGCTAAATAAACCTTGCCAAAGAAACTTCAGAAACTTGTCCAGGTAGTCTCCAAGAATCCAGCATGGTTCAGGTGAACTGGTAGTGGTGGCAGCAGGGCTCTGCTCGGACGTCATCACGGGCGCTCTGCACATGCACAGAAAGTTCTACGCATGCACACGCTCACAGTTCCAATCCGGTAGCGAAGGTAAGTGGAACCCACTACTGAACAAAAGTCAAAAAGAACTTTACAATAAAGATAGAGCTAATATTTTTGGTTGTGCTTCTTGTCTGTTCTACTTCTCAGGTTTAACGCTCCTTGAAAGTTATGAAAATACTGCATGTGAAATAGAAAACAACACCTACGAAGTTTCATGCTAAAGCAATAGCAGCTAAAATATCTGCAAATACTTTAAATGAAACCCTGATTCTGAGAAGTGATTACAAGACTGACAGTCCCTCCTTTACAAGCATTAAATACTGATGCTCAACAAAGCAAGTACATTATTATATATGATATGTGAACATCTTGTACCTAACATCCCCAAGAACCCAATTAAATAGCTTATATAGAATAGAATAGAATAGAATAGAATAGAATAGAATAGAATAGAATAGAATAGAATAGAATTTTTATTGGCCAAGTGTGATTGGACACACAAGGAATTTGTCTTGGTGCATACGCTCTCAGTGTACATAAAAGAAAAGATACGTTCATCAAGGTACAACATTTACAACACAACTGATGGTCAATATATGAATATAAATCATAAGGATTGCCAGCAACAAGTTATAGTCATACAGTCATAAGTGGAAGGAGATTGGTGATGGGAACTATGAGAAGATTAATAGTAGTGCAGATTCAGTAAATAGTTTGACAGTGTTGATGGAATTATTTGTTTAGCAGAGTGATGGCCTTCGGGAAAAAACTGTTCTTGTGTCTAGTTGTTCTGGTGTGCAGTGCTCTATAGCATCGTTTTGAGGGTAGGAGTTGAAACAGTTTATGTCCAGGATGCGAGGGCAAGGCCATACAAATAAGTTTGATGTTCAGTATTTTTAAGGGACACTAGGTTGCCAAATACCTTTACTGAGCAATATAATTGTAGACATTTTTGAATTAGATATATTGTTATATTGTTCTAAATGAGAACAAAGAAATTTCATTTCAGTTCAATAAATACATGCTTTTGACTTTGCAAGGGGCTATTTTTAAAATAACTAGAACCATTACATATCATAATAAAGCTAAAGTCCATAGAAAGTTAAACAAAATAGAAAGAGAAAATGAGACTTTTAAATAGCTGTGATTGATGCCAAAAAATTATGGAAAACTATCTATTTTTCCAAACTTCTCTATATTTTGAGCAGTACTGAAAAGTGCATACAATTTTTGCCAACAATAATATGAACTTTTAATCAAGTATGTCTTCCCAGATTTATCTTATGACTACTTACAACAAAATGCTGTGAATTTGTATAGGTTTAATTACATAACCATTAATTATATAACAATTCCCTATTGTATAATATTTCCATAATACTTTCCATACATAATATTTTTCATAATGTATTTGCTTGTCCAGTGATTATTGAATCCTTGTATCTGAAAAAAAACCATACATTTTTATCAATAATGTGCTGCTAAAGTGAATGTATACAACCCAGAGATTTTGATTGATTATCAATCTTTTAGTGTATCAGAAAAAGAGAATGTTAAGTAAAAAAGAAAGCAAGAACTGGCTTTGTGAGAAATCAATGGAATAAAGAATTGTTTTTGGAATACAAGCTGCAGTAGGTTTTCATAAATTATCTATGTGGTGAGCCAATGTTCATATATTTCCTTCACAATATAGTTGTACCACAATACTCAGCATTAATTCATTCTGGGAGGTGCAATGGGTACTAAAAAGGATGAGTCCCAAACAAACCATATGACTTACATGTAACTGTTTGTTATGGCTCGGAAGAACTTTCTATCTTTTCATTTTCCTATGTCAGTGACATTCCCAGCATGGCTGTCTTCCTATCTGTCCTCTGTAGCTGTCCTACTACTTTTGTAGAGACCTTCCCAGCATGGCTGACTCTTCCTATAGCAGTACATCAACTGCTAAACAAAGGATGAGTACTGGGACAACATTTTCACATCAAAATGCATTGTGAACCAAATTCAACAAATGTTGGAGCAGTCAAGTACCACTATATAATGATATTTATATGTTCTACTAGATATCAGTTACATTAACCTTTGATTATGCCATACTAAACTATGTTCATTTGAACCATGAATTGTTGCAATAAATTGTATTTATAAAATCTACTGCTGGATTCATACTGTTTCTTAAGTCTCAAGAGTTCATTTTTGGCTCTGTGTGCTATGTAGATATATTTCAAAGTAGATGTGTGTAAGATTTCATTATTAGATTCATTACCGACATTCTTCAACAAGAATATTCAAGTTGTAACTGAATCCTTATGACAATAAAGATTTATTTCTTGTTATCCAACAAGACAGGGAAATTCCTTATCCAAACAAAAACTATGTTCAAATTTCTTTAGGCATAATCTCTCAGTTTCGCTGAGGCAAAAAAAAAAAACCCTCCATGGGAACACTCTTCCAATGCATCTGTGAATATGGTACATTTGGCTAAAGCAGTGAGGACAAAAAATGATGGCAGTGGACGCCTACATAAAAAATACCTAAAACCAATAGCATTTTCAAACAAAATAAAGGTCACTTGAGATAGAGCAGGAAATAATGTCATTGGGAAAAAGAATGCATGAAGAGAAAGGAAACAGAAATAAAAAAGCAGCCTTTTTTAATGAACATGCATTTTCTCCTTCAAGAGCTAACCTTGTTTCCACTTTATGTATTTATATTACATATTTCTTAACTGCCCATCTGCTTCAGGGAGACATTTTGTCTACACTATCATCAATACATACTTTGATCTCATGTACACATGACAATAAGTCCTATTGAAATCAACTTCTTGGTTTTACTAGTACTTCTTACTAAACATTAAGCATTGCCTTTCTGATCTAGGATTCCCCTGCAGGTTTTACCCTGCTAGTCATTGCTTTCTGTAGGGGACGGTGCTCATATCCATTTCAAGACCATTGAGCCAGCACTGTCCAAAGATGTTTCTGTAATCATGTAGCCAGCATGTTGTCATGGAGTGCTGTTACCTTCCCACCAAAGTAGTACCTATTTATATACTTGCATTTATATGTTTTTGAACTACTAAATTGGCAGGAGCTGGGGCGAAGATGGGAGCTCACTCGGTAACATGGAACTTGAGTCTCGAACCTGGGCTACCGCCTTTTCAGCCGAAAAGTCTAGTGTCTTAACCACTGAGCCACTGTGCTGCCCTTCTCAACTAAGAGCTTTAAAATATGTCAAACTAAATACTTCCAGTATGATCAAAGACAAATAGGGAAAAAAGTGGTACGTGAACATCTGTCTACCCTAGACAAGTTCAAATCACCAGGACCAGATGGATTACACCCCAGGGTTCTGAAGAAACTGGCAGATGAAATCTCAGAACCACTGAACTATATCTTTCAATGATCCTGGAGCTTCCAGAGGACTGGAAAAGAGCTGATGTAGTTCCCATCTTCAAAAAGGGAAAAAAAACAGATCCAGGAAACTATAGACCTATCAGCCTGACCTCAATACCAGGGAAGATTCTGAAAAAGATAATCAAGAAACGAATCACTGAACACCTAGAAGCAAACAAAGTAATAACCAAAAGCCAACATGGGTTTGTCAAAAACAGATCATGCCAGACTAATCTTATTGCATTCTTTGACAAAGTGACAAAATTAGTAGACCAGAGGAATGCTGTCGATATAATTTACTTGGACTTCAGTAAAGCATTTGATAAAGTGGACCATAACCTACTACTGGATAAAGTAGAAAAATGTGGGTTAGACAGCACCACCACCAGATGGATTCGTAACTGCCTGACCAACCGCACTCAACGTGTAGTCCTCAACGGAACTACATCCACATGGAGGGAAGTATGCAGTGGAGTGCCGCAAGGCTCTGTTTTAGGCCCAGTACTCTTCAACATCTTCATCAATGACTTGGACAAGAGGATAGATGGGGAACTCATCAAATTTGCAGATGACACCAAGCTGGCAGGAATAGCCAACACTCCAGAAGATAGGCTCAAGATACAGAAAGATCTTGACAAACTAGAGCATTGGGTGCTATCTAACAAAATGAAATTCAACAGTGAAAAAAGTAAGGTTCTACATTCAGGCCAAAAAAATAAAATGCACAGGTACCGTATATGTGGTACCTTGCTCAATAGTAGTAACTGTGAGAGGGATCTTGGAGTCTTAGTGGACAACCATTTAGATATGAGCCAGCAGTGTGCAGCAGCTGCCAAAAAAGCCAACACAGTTCTTGGCTGCATAAACAGAGGGATAGAATCAAGATCACATGAAGTGTTAATACCACTTTATAATGCCTTGGTAAGGCCACACTTGGAATATTGCATTCAGTTTTGGTCGCCACGATGTAAAAAAGATGTTGAGACTCTAGAAAGAGTGCAGAGAAGAACAACAAAGACGATTAGGCGACTGGAGACTAAAACATATGAAGAACGGTTGCAGGAACTGGGTATGTCTAGTTTAACAAAAAGAAGGACTAGGGGAGACATGATAGCAGTGTTCCAATATCTCAGGGGTTGCCACAAAGAAGAGGGAGTCAAACTATTCTCCAAAGCACCTGAGGGTAGAACAAGAAGCAAATGGGTGGAAACTAATCAAGGAGAGAAGCAACTTAGAACTAAGGAGAAATTTCCTGACAGTTAGAGCAATCAATAAGTGAAACAACTTGCCTGCAAAAGTTGTAAATGCTCCAACACTGGAAATTTTTAAGAAAATGTTGGATAACCATTTGTCTGAAATGGTGTAGGGTTTCCTGCCTGGGCAGGGGGTTGGACTAGAAGATCTCCAAGATCCCTTCCAACTCTGTTGTTGTTGTTGTTGTTGTTGTTGTTGTTGTTGTTGTTGTTATTACACAAGTGTCACACTTGATTGTATTACATGACATCCTGTAATACAATGTATTACGATGTTTTTTGCCTTTGCGAAGTTGGGGTGGGCATGGCCTGCACATGATGCATCCGGCCCACAGGCCACCACTTTGATACCCCTGATCAAACACAACACTAGCTGGAATTCCTGGAGCTGAAATTCAATTATCTGAAGGGCACTAGTTATGACAGAACTCTATGCGTGTTAATTTGGAAATGTCATTGATCCAGTGGGTGAACAATTCATGAAAGCATGCATAGGATTTCAAACACAATCCAAAATCTATGTTTTAATATCACACGGTTATCAGGATATTTAAAAATAAATTAGAGGAATCGCTACATACTATGGAATAACAGTTACTAGAGAAGAAACAAGGACTTGGTTTACAAATTGCATTAATCAATGCGTTGCTTGGTTCAGAAATCATTGTTAAGCTATGTTTTGTTTAAGTATACTTCGTGGAACAAACTACAATTGATTAGATTGACATGTCTCATTAAACAACAAACCAGCAGCCACATTATAGCCTCATGTAATGTCTTAATCCTCTCAGCAATGAAAAACAGCTTTTAATTTTGGCTCAAAGGAAGGTAAAACCCTGAGCACAGGAATGAAAAAAATAGAATGCTAAATAATCTTAAAGACTAAAGCTAGTATACATGTGTTTGCATAAGTCAAATACTCCCATTTTCACAACTAGCAAGTATTCACAAAATATTGTACAGTGAAGGTGATGGAGAGTTTTGTTTTATTTTTTTGCAAAATCCATAGTGACACATTTTATTTCCTCCTTCGGGAAGAATAACTGAGGCACCAAATAACAGCTCTGCCAGCTTCCTGTAGAATTGAGCCATAGCTTGCTAATAAAATCAAAGCGCAACATTGGGATGAGATAATTTTAATAACAATATATCAAAGTTGGAATGTATCAATTCAATTAATAAAAATTAACTTTATGGAATTAACAAAACACATATCTTTGTAGAGAAATAAATATAGAAATTGTATGTATAACAGCTAGACTCAGGTTACAGCTACACAATGCTTGTAGATCAAAAGGTCGGCAGTTCAGTGATTCGAATCCCTAGTGCCACGTAACGGAATGAGCTTCCGTTACTTGTTCCAGCTTCTGCCAAGCTAGCAGTTTGAAAGCACATAAAAAATGCAAGTAGAAAAATAGGGACCACCTTTGGTGGGAAGGTAACAGCTTTCCATGTACCTTTGGCATTTAGTCATGTCGGCCACATAACCACGGAGACGTCTTTGGACAGCGCTGGCTCTTCGGCTTTGAAAAGAAGATAAGCACTGTCCCCTGGAGTTGGGAACGACTAGCACATATGTGTGAGGGGAACCTTTACCTTTACCTTTACCTTTAAGGATGGGTTTCTTTGAAACTTTTTTCATTTCTTTTTCCCAGGCTGTTTAACATGGTGGACTAAGAATCTGTTGTTTTCATAATTCTGTGGTCACTTCTTCTCATTATGGCTCTTCAGAATGCCAGCAGGATAGGGGCCATCCAGATTTTGAGGTGAACCTCAAATGATTTGAGGCAAGCAAGCAGAATTCTGAATTAGAAATAAAAACTCTTCTGTGTACTGTCTTTGCAAAACAAAAATGAACCATTTAAAGTTATTCTCCTGTAGTATACAGATAGTCCTCTACTTACAACAGTTCTTTTAGTGTCCATTCAAAGTAACAACAACACTGAAAAAAGTGATTTATGACTGTTTTTCACACTTACGACCATTGCAGTATTCCCATGGTCACGTGATCAAAATTCAGATGCTTGGCAACTAACTTCATATTTATGATGCTTGCATTGCCCCAGAGTCATATGGGCATCTTTTGTGACCTTCTGGCAAGTAGAGTAATGGGGAATCCAGATTCACTTAACAACTATGTTACTAATTTAACAACTGCAGTGATTCACTTAACTGTGTCATAAAATGAGACAAACCTCACTTACCAAATGTTCCATTTAGCAACAGGAAGTTTGGCTTCAATTGTGGTCATAAAACAATAACTACCTGTAATAGGACAAGGGAAATATTAGTTTATTTGTCAAAACAATCAAAAAAGTTAAGTTGGAGGATTGGGTAAAACAAAAATGAAATATTGATTGTACCTAATTCAAAAAAGGAGGGTATTTTTGCATATTGATTGATATGTTAATTTTTAAAACATTTTTATAATTTGTCTATTATTTTGAAAAACATTTTTAGCCATTCCCCCCAATAAACCCAGCTTTATCTTAGGTTGGATTTATTAGTTTTTATTTCAATCCTTTGTAATGCAGTATTCTTTTTTTAAAAGAAAACATTTATTCCTCATGTATAGAAAATAATAAAACCGGGACTTAAGTGACCACCTTGTTGTTTTCAGATAAGAAGCTCAAAACACCAGAGCAAGAACAAGAGCATTGGACAAAAACAAAGCAAGCAAGGACACAAGTCACTCTTTGGCGACTTCTGTTGACTGTGGCTGCCAGGGGTTTGACAGTTCGAATCTTAGTGGCTTAAGTTTGACTCAGCCTTCCATCCTGTCGAGGTTGGTAAAACGAGGACCCAGGTTGTTGGAGGCAATATGTAAACCACTTAGAGAGCAGTATGGTCTCTAAGTGAAGCACTGTGAAGCAGTATATATGGTAAGTCTAAGTGCTATTGCTATTTATACAGCTGTCCATATATATTTCTTATTAAAGTGAACATATTTCAGTAGAATTGTCCAGAAAAATGCAGGGAAGGGGTTTCACTTACCACACTTTTCTCTGGACTTTTCCACGCTATCCCTTTGGTACTTTAAAATAGTAATTTAAAAATATGCAAGTTAGCAATTAGCAAGCTTCTAGTTATACAAGTATTGTAATCATTGTGTAGTTACAAAATTTGTGGTAAGGTTCTAAAAGACATTAAAAAATAATAGAGCAGTTAAGAAAGGGTTTTTTTTTTTTAAAAAAAAGCTTTGTTCTGCCTGCATGTCAATGTATTTCTATACTTTCAGTGTGTGTGTGTGTGTGTGTGTATGTGTAAAATTTCATTTGATATATGTGGACTTCCTTGTCCCAATTATCATTATTTTTAATTTCTTTTTGTCACAACAGTATACACAAACAATTGTCATAGATAAAACAACTTGAAGAAATATATATATATATATATATATATATATATATATATATATATATATATATATATATATATATATATATATGTGTGTGTGTGTGTGTGTGTGTAAAAAAAATATGCATCAACTATATTAATTTGATATAATGAAGGGAACAATAGGACAGGAACGGTAGGCACTTTTGTGCTCTTATGCAGGCCCCTTATAGTCCCCTTAGGAATGGGGTGAGGTCAATAGTAGACAGTTTTTGGTTGAAGATTTTGGGATTTTGAGTAGAGACTATGGAGTCAGGTAGTGAGTTCCAAGCATTAACAACTCTGTTACAGAAGTCATATTTTCTGCAATCAAGTTTGAAGCGGTTGACATTTAGCTTGAATCTATTTTTTGCTCTTGTAATATTGCAATTGAAGCTGAAGTAGTCTTTTATAGGAAGGATATTGCAATAGATGTTTTTGTGTGTTAAACACAGGTCATGTCGAAGTCGATGGAGTTGTAAGTTTTCTAATCCCAGGATTTCAAATCTGTTGGTATAAGGTATTTTGTTGTTTTCAGAGGAGTGAAGAACTCTTCTAGTAAAATATTTCTGGATATTTCAATATTTCTATTGTATTTATGTCAGAGACAGGGTATGGGTTCCAGACGGATGAGCTGTAATAGGTCTGGTAAATGTTTTGTATGCTCTAGTTAGTAGTGTAGAGTTTTTAGAAAAGAAGCTGCGTAAAATTAGGTTTACAACTCTTAGGGCCTTTTTTGCTATGTAGTTGCAGTGGGCTTTGGCATTAAGGTCATTTGATATGAGAACTCCAAGATCTTTAACAGGGTGGGGGTCGTCAGTAAGGTAATGTCCATCAAGTTTGTACTTGATGTTAGGGTTCTTTTTTCCAATATGTAAGACTGAGCCTTTGCTGGTTGAGATTTGGAGTTGCCAAGTTTTAGACCAGTCGGAAATTAAGTCGAGGTCTTCTTGAAAGGTAGAAGTATTATTAGTGGTATTAAATAGTTTGACATCGTCAGCAAAGAGAACACAATAACTTGAGATGAGGTCACAGAGATCATTTATGTATAGTATGAAGAGTGTTGGTCCAAGAATGCTACCTTGGGGAACGCCACTTTTGACAGAAACAGGATTTGATATAGCGTTGCCAATTTTGACTACTTATTGTCTGTTTGACAGGAAGGCTTTTATCCAATTGTGAAGAGGTCCCGAAATGCCGTAGGATTTTAGTTTGAGGAGTAGTTTATCATGTACTACTGAATCAAAAGCTTTGCAGAAGTCTATGTAGATTGCATTTATTGCTTTTCCTTGAACAAGGTTGGTAGTCCATATGTTTTTGTAGTACTTAAGTACTTAAGTATTTAACTGCAATACTTAAAATGCAGTATGTCCACAGCTTGGAGTTTAAACTGACTGGGCTTGAGGTTTGATTTAGCCTTTCATCCTTCCGAGATCAGTAAAATGAGGACCCAGATTGTTGTGGGTAATGTGTTTACATTGTAAACTGCCCAGAGAGTGCTGTAAAGCACTATGGGGTGGGATAAAGGTCTAAGTATTGTTGCTATTACTACTGCTAAGCAAACACTACTTATATTAACTTTGTAAGCTCTCAGAAAACTAAAAGTTCTCAGGAACAGGGACTTGTATTCTGTAAAAGGCCACGCCAAGTACAAGTAGATTGACAGGTAGATAATAAGCATAGCCTATGGCAAAGAATTGCATGTTTTAAATTGTTCTCTTTCAGCACTAATCCAGGGCTTCCTGGCATGTAATACCACTATTTTTTTCTTCTCTCTCTCTGATTAGTTTAAACATTCTAAGTCAAATCAGAATTCAGGCACAGTTTGACTTTACTTTTCTATATATAGTTTTTCCAGTTGAAGAGAAATTTAATCTATGCTCTCTGTCTGTCTGAGGATGCTGTCATTGTGTGACATAACCATGTTTTTTATAAGTGGCATTGCTGGGGACAATTACTGAGCAAATGTTGATAACAGATTGTCATCGGTATTTAAGAAATTCTTAGTGTCTTTGTCATTCTTCTACTATTCAGGGAGAGGGGACTATTACCAGGGCTGTGTTTTAACAAGTAGCCCACTAGGTACAAAGTTGTTGTCTCTCAGCACTGTAGTGGAGGCAAGGAGAATGATGCAATTACAAACACTATAAAAACTGAATGACCTATGTGGGGTAATGATTTAAAAAAGTTCCACAGGTGTTTAAGTATTAGGGCAAAAAAGTCTTGCCTGAGATAAACATTAGTTTGGGATGATATATACAGCAGATGATGGGACTTCAATTGTTACAGCCTTCATTCTGGCGCATGAGGAAAGTTTATTATTATTATCTAAGAATGATGAATCTCTTCATAGATTCATCCCAAATTTCCTACCTGGCCTTTTTTAAAACTTGTCTAGCAAAGGTTTGTTTGTTCTCTTCTGTTTCTAGCCTCTCTCTTCTTCTATTCCTTCTCCATTGATTATATCTTTAGAATAGAATAGAATAGAATAGAATAGAATAGAATAGAATAGAATAGAATAGAATAGAATAGAATTTTTATTGGCCAAGTGTGATTGGACACACAAGGAATTTGTCTTGGTGGATATGCTCTCAGTGCACATAAAAGGTCAGTTTATTTAGTGGTGGTGAACAGCCACATTTCTTTTCTGCTCAGTTGTACCTGCAGCTCTAGTTGGCTGCAACAACACAGCACTTTCATGTGGTATTATTCAGAAAGCTAGAAAAGAAGAATCTGAATAGCCCATTAAAACAGCCTAGAAATGGCAAAAATAAAAAGGTCTATCTTGGCTCAGATTTCCTTGGAAAAATATAGCATGTCATACTGATGACCAGGGAAAAGAAGCATCAGCAATCAGTGGTTTGTATTGCACATTTTCACTAATTACATTTAGGACTACATTGAAACTGTGTATTTTGTCCTTGCTTTAGATACATCTGCTTAACACCTCCATATAGTCATAACTATGAGTAAAAGAAACTTGCTTTAAAAAAGAGATCTTATGTTTCTGATTGTGGTTTTTGTAATTGCTTAAAGGTTTTTTAAAAAAAAACTTCTATGTTCACCTATCTAATGAACAACCACTTTCATAATAAGACTGTAGACTTTGCTGACTAGACATTATGTAATCACTCACTTTTAAGGTTATATTAAGAGTCCCTTTAAACTCATTAGACACTGTTATCATACATAATAGTTCATGGAGGAAATTAAATACATATAAGGAGTGCCATATTAATATAAGCAAAACTGTAAGACAATCTGGAGCCAATGCCAATTTAAAATTCTTCAAATTTCTTATTACACATTTCCACAGCAGAAATTTTAGCACAATTTTTAAGTAATTAGATATACGGCAAGTTAATCAAAGACTGTGCAATACAACATTCAAGTACCTTACAATCACAACATCACATTAATTGATGAACTTTAAAATCATACTGAAATTGTTATATAGAGAATAAACTACAATTGATTAAGTTCACATATTATTATTTTTCTCTTACATCACTTTTACTCTGGAAGTAAAGAAAACCTAACACTTCTTCCTCTAATTTTTTTCCATCAGAAACCCTGTGAGATGTATGGATTAGAGATAATGACTATCCCAAAAGCATTATTATTAGCTTCTTGTCCTAAACCTGAGTTTTCCTAGTTGTAGTCCTATATCTACAAGCTTTCATAAATCATCATTTATAAATAAAGAGACTAGGCCCAGATCAAACAAATAATATTATAACTCAATAAGATGTGTGAACCCAATCTACATTTTCTCCAAACTGGTATCCAGCACAAATGCAGGATTTTCAATATTTACAATCTGTAGAATGTATGGCAAATAGCTCTGACGGACAGGAATTTTGAAAGAAAGAAATATAATTCAGTATAAGAGTACCATGTTTAAGAATGCTGATTTATATTAAAAAGCAATGCCCTTTCCAATTGTCAACAAACTTCTATAAGCCTTATTCGTAAGTAAGCCCTATTCACTAATTTCCAATATTTATTTTTTTAAAACTTCTTGATTTAAGGCTCTGGTCCTTACACTGGTTCCTATTGACCCTGGCTGATGATTACTAATGAACAGCTTCATTTTGGACCTTTGAATTATACAATATTTATTTTTTTGAATATTAATTTTAAACTGGCTAACTTTAAAGTATGCAATTGTGTATATACTATGCATATTTGGAACTTTACAATTCAAACTTACAACAGAAAAATAGAAAGTAATTGAAAGCCTACCTTCAAATCAAAACAATGGTTTTCTATTACAGTGTTATTTGGAAGTTATGCCTAAATGACAAAACAAAACAAAGAGAGCCTTGTGTTTCGAAGTACTACTCAGCTGATACAAACACTGATCCTCAAAAGTTCAACTGGCACTCCCCTTGCAAACTGAATTAATGCTTTTTAGTCTAATTAAGAAGGCAGCTTTGCTACAGGAAAGTATTTTTCTGAATGTATAGTCAAGGAAGAATATAAAACCAATTCTCTGTTGCAAATCTTTAATCTAGTATGGATAGAGACTTATGTTTCACAAAACTAAATTAAATTATAATTAGCAAAAGACTTGTAAAATAATAAGGCAAATTTTTTCTCAGGGGGAGAAAAATAATCTTGCTAATAGTTGCCATTTTCCAAAGACCACAATGAAAGTTCTGTGTTTTAATTATAACTAAAAAAAATCTTTTAAAAAGCTTAAGGCCAAGAATGGGGTATGGGGGAGCCACCATGAACTCACATTTAACTAGAAAAGTTTACTTGGGATGAAGGAAATATATCTGGTCACAAACCAAATCGGGTTCCAACCAAAAAATTCACCAAAAAAATTTTCATAGCCAATTTTTTCTTCTGCACTATTTTTTTGTAAGCACCAAATTTTCAAAATTAGGTTCGGATCATGACCAAATCAGGTTGCGACCAAAGTTATGGAACAAAATATGGTCATGACCAGAGGTTCTACTGTATAGGGAGGCCATCCCAGCCCTCATAACCATGGGCTGCCAAGAGGCACACTTAACATTTGTATAAAGTGAACCAATGCAGGTTGTTCTCTACCACAAGATTGTATAACGGTTCCAGTTGAACAGTCAATGAGCAGCTTTGTTTTTAGTTCTGCAGACCAAAATGGCAGTTTATAGTTTCTCATGTAGGTTGAGATATGTCCATTGTGGATGAGGGGTAGCAGGACATACAACTTGGTTAATATGCTACAGTGGCTTTCCATGTTCTGACATGGAGCAAGCCAGGATAAGAGAAACTTTTTAACTGGGGATATTGTGGATAGATGAAGGCATAGTGGCACTTCAAGTAATGCTGTTTTGATAATGATGTTCACTAGGTGGAGTGATCTTTACTTCTTTAATCTGATTTAGGACTATGGAAATAAATAATGGTTGATACCATATACACTTCCAAGGCAGGCAATACATAGAACAAAAAATAAATAAAAGGAAGGAAGGAAGGAAGGCTGTAATGGTTAAGTTAAAGATCTATCTGTGTTCAGGACCTGATTGTCACAATGGACATTTCATAATTTCATAATAACAGAGTTGGAAGGGACCTTGGAGATCTTCTAGTCCAACCCCCTGCCCAGGCAGGAAACCTTACACCATTTCAGACAAATGGTTATCCAACATTTTCTTAAAAATTTCCAGTGTTGGAGCATTCACAACTTCTGCAGGCAAATTGTTCCACTTATTAATTGTTCTGTCAGGAAATTTCTCCTTAGTTCTAAGTTTTTATTTATTTATTTATTTGATTTTGTCATAACAATATACACAAGCATCACACAAAAAGATTATATAATATATAAACATATATATGGGGAGAAACAAGGAAGTATATATTGTTGCTTTTCTCCTAGATTAGTTTCCACCCATTGCTTCTTGTTCTACCCTCAGGTGCTTTGGAGAATAGTTTGACTCCCTCTTCTTTGTGGCAACTCCTGAGATATTGGAACACTGCTATCATGTCTCCCCTAGTCCTTCTTTTCATTAAACTAGACATACTGAGTTCCTGCAACTGTTCTTCATATGTTTTAGCCTCCAGTCCCCTAATCATCTTTGTTGCTCTTCTCTGCACTCTTTCTAGAATCTCAACATTTTTTTTTACATCGTGGCAACCAAAACTGAATGCAATATTCCAAGTGTGGCCTTACCAAGGCATTATAAAGTGGTATTAACACTTCATGTGATCTTGATTCTATCCCCCTGTTTATGCAGCCCAGAACTGTATTAGCTGCTGCACATTGCTGGCTCATATCTAAATGGTTGTCCACTAGGACTCCAAGATCCCTCTCACAGTTACTACTATTGAGCAAGGTACCACATATACGGTATCTGTACATTTTGGGTTTTTTGCCTAAATGTAGAACCTTACTTTTTTCACTGTTGAATTTCATTTTGTTAGTTAGCGCCCAATGTTCAAGTCTGTCAAGATCCTTCTGTATCTTGAGCCTATCTTCTGGAGTGTTGGCTATTCCTGCCAGCTTGGTGTCATCTGCAAATTTGATGAGTTCCCCATCTATCCTCTTGTCCAAGTCATTGATGAAGATGTTGAAGAATACTGGGCCTAAAACAGAGCCTTGGGGTACGCCACTACATACTTCCCTCCCTGTGCATGTAGTTCCATTGAGGACTACACGTTGAGTGCGGTTGGTCAGGCAGTTACAAATCCATCTGGTGGTGGTGCTGTCTAACCCACATTTTTCTACTTTATCTAGTAGTAGGTTATGGTCTACTTTATCATTGCTAAATACAACTAAGAAGTTTATATCCCCCTTCCTTGTAATTGCTTTCTAATAATTAGTGCAATCTCCGTATTCCATCACTGTTCAAAGATAAATACAAGCTTACCAGTATATCCCAAATACCAGTGGTGGGATTCAGCCAGTTCGCATCACTTTGGGAGAACCGATTGTTAACTTTCTGAGCAGTTTGGCAAAGTGGTTGTTGGAAGAAATCATTAGGGCAGAGAACCGGTTGTTAAGTTACTTGAATCCCACCACTGCCAAATAGCCTTTATTAAATATATTCCTATTTGGGATGCTGAGAGAATATCTAGAAATATTTCTAGCTAGGGATTTCATATTTCAAGTTTACCCAAGATTATTGAATTCCAAGATTGCCTACTCTTCTGATGAAATGCAAGCGGGGTGGCCTTCCAGAGGGGACATACGAAGCGGCCAAACAAAAAAAGGCGACCCAAAGCCACTAAGACCACGAAAGACAGCACGAGAGAATTGTTTTACTGCAGCTGGCGAACGTCAGGAGGAGGCGGGGACTCGGTTGGAGAAGCCGTCCGATTGCTCCACCTCCTTGCGAAAGCCTATAAACAGCCACCAAGGAGGCTCTAAGCTTCGTTTATTCGAGACCCGCAGCTGAGTTACGGGGGTGGGCCTCTCGCGGCAACCGGCAGGTAAGTGGCGAAGTGAGGTGCGCGTAGCGCGCTACATAGAGAAGCCAGTGGAACAATGCCGGGATTTTCCCCGCGATTTGCTTTTCTCAGCCGCCTCGACCATCTTTCGCTTTTGTGCCTTAGCTCTGCTTGGAGGCTCCTGAAATTAGTTGCCACCCGCCTGGCCAATCCCAGGGATTCTGCGGGGAGGCTTCGCTCGGCTCAGACCGGTGGCAATGACGGAATCGCCTTTGCAAAAGGCCGTCAAACGCGACCACCTCTAGCGGGGGCGTTTCCAAAGGTGCTTATTCCAAAATGGAAGGTTTTGCGAGGGTTGTTTTTTTTTTAAGCGTCTGCTGAAATGAATTACTTATTTAGCTTGGAAGACTGACACCCTCGTAACCAAGTACGGGGTGGGTGCTGAAAGAACCTCTGTACATCAGTGTCTGTGGAGTTTCGTGATTTGTCTAGGATTGATCTTTCTACATCCTGTCTCCTCCCTTAAGTAGGTAATTGTCTTTGTTTCCTTTTCCTGCATTCTCTCCGGCTCCCACCTTTCATTAATTGTACTAATAAGGAACTCATTCAACCCAGATGTCTTGCTTAACTTTTTTTTTTTTTCCTACAAGCTTGCCTTCCAAAAAAGCTTGCAGGATCTCAGCGTCCTCCCTGGCCCCACTTGCTCTAGACTAGAGGATGCTGAACTTTTGTTTTGGTTGGCTTTTAGATCAAGCTCTCTTAGATCAAGCTCTTAGGGGATGTCATTTTTAATTGAGAAGTGGTAATCTGCTTAAAGGAATCTATTGTATCCTGACCTGAAGGCTATGAATATATAGCTTAATGGAATGAAAAAACAAAAATTTAAAGAAGAGATTGGACAAACCATTGGTCTGGAATGGTATATAGGGTCTTCTGCTTGATCACTGGGTTGGACTAAAAGACCTCCGAGCTATTCTGTCTTCTAATTTAGCTTGATCCCATTTATGAAATCGCCGTAAACTCTGTTGCTTATGAGATTATATATGAAATTTTAGCCTCTAGCTAAAAAATGAGAGTTTAGTAACACCTTTTCAGAATCAAACTTTTTATTAAAAGGCATCCACTTTCATGAACTGTTGCTCATCAAGTTTATGTCTGCCAGCATATTGGTATTAAAAGGTACACTGCTCATATAATATAGATTATATTGGATTATATCATTGAGAATAGACATGTTAAAAGTTCAATAAAACACCATCTTCTTTAGTGCATGTGGGTGTGCTAGTAAGGAAATGTTTGAGATTTCTTGGTTTATAATGGATTCCCACTGGGGTTAAATATTAATTTAAAATGGAAGTGATTACAGGATAGCTGTCCTTTTTTAAAAAAATGCAGCCTATCTGCTGGAGATTCCCATATTTCTCTTTTGTGAGATTTTTTTACATTAAATGATCCTTAGTAAAAGTATGAGTGGTAAACCTCTTAATATAAAACTAATTGATGCATGTAATGTAGCTTAATTACATTCATTGACAGTCTATGTCAGGGCTGTCAAACTTCCGGCCCATGAGCCGGATGCATCACATGCTGGACACACCCACGCCCGGTTTAGCGAAGGGGGAAAAAGTCCATATACGTCACGGTGTGCCACTGTGGCGACACGAGTTTGACACTCTTGGTCTACACGGTTGGCTTGCTGATGTTGACTATCCTGTCCTCAAAGGTTGCAATAATGGAAATTCTTGTCTTGAAAATGAATGAGAACGCATTGAGAATATAACAAAAAATTTAAATGTTTACTGAAAATGGCTGTCCATTGTTGGATGGATTTGTAAATCTGACGCTGTCATCTATATTTCAAAATAGTTTCGTTTAACTTTTGTCTGTGCAATTTTTACAAACTTCTCAGGAAATCTTGAATAGTCTCAAACAAGCAATATATATTCTGTTTTATAATTTCTTCCATCAAAATATTTATTTTATTTTATTTTATTTTTAGATTGAATTTTTACTCTTTAACACACAGGTTTTGTCATAAAGGTAAAATGAGGAAAGATGGAAAATCTAATGCTGTTGCTTTCCTACGGTAGATCCCAAAAATTATGTAGCCGTCTTATCTGATTCACAGAACTTGTTCTACAGCCTCCAAATTGGGCTATAGAAAAAATTTATAGGCTGGAGGGTTAAATAGCATGGAAAAGATTGGATAATAGAAGCTAATTTTAGATATTTTATTAAAATTTATTTTATCCTATTTGCCTTTACTGTGATGAGTTATATTCAAGGTAAAATTGTGTAGTATGTAAATACATTTTATCTTGCTTTACAATCATGATGAAAGTATCCTATTATAGAAATACTTTATCAAACTTTGGAAAAAACATGGCCTGAACACGTTTTTAGGCAGATAGAACTAGTAAACTAGTCATTTTTGAAGTAGATGGAATAACATAAAAATCCATATTAAGAGAAATATAGTACATTAGCTATGTATACTTTTATAGCTCATTACAATTTATGGAATGCCATGCACCGATTTACTTTTCTAAAAGAGCCTTTGAGATTTAGGGCCAAAGTACCGGTACGTGATACACTATTATTAGGTTGTGTGCTTTAAAATTTAAGATAATTATAAAAATTTAAAATGAAGATTGTCATTGACTAAAGATTAAAGATATTTAATATAGTACAGGTAGTCCTCGACTTACAACAGTTCATTTAGTGACCATTTGAAGTTACAGTGGCAATGAATGGCCATTTTTCACATTTATGACTGTTGCAACATCCCCATGGTCCTGTGATTTATATCCGGATGCTTGACAACTGGTTCATATTTATGATGGTTGTGGTGTCCTAGGGTCACACGATCCCCTTTTGTGACCTCCTGACAGACAAAATCAATGGGGAAGCCAGATTCACTTAACAACCATATTACTAATTTAACAATTGCAGTTATTCATTTAACAAATGTAGCGAGAAAAGTTGTAAAATGGGGCAAAACTCACTTAACAAATTTCTCACTTAGCAAAATAAATTCTGGGCTCAATTGTGGTCATACATCAAGGACTACCTGTACTTTCAAAATGCCTTAAAACAGCAAGTAGTGAAGTCTGAACAATAACAAATACTTAGTAAGATATTGTTTCAGATGTAATCAACCTTTCTCTTTCTCAAGCATTGTTTTACAGTTTATGGGTACTTACGGGACCGCCTGCTGTTACCATACGCCTCCCACCGACCCGTACGCTCCCACAGAGAGGGACTTCTCAGGGTGCCGTCCGCCAAACAATGTCGGCTGGCGGCCCCCAGGGGAAGGGCCTTCTCTGTGGGGGGGCCTAACACTCTGGAACGAGCTTCCCCCGGGTTTACGCCAAATACCTGACCTTCGGACATTTTGTCGCGAACTCAAGACTCACCTTTTATCCTGACAGGGCTGGCTTAAATCGGGATTTTAATCTTAAATTTATTAATTTTAAACGGGGTTTTAGTATGGTAAATTTTAATCACTGGGCTAATTTAAATAAGTTTTTTAAATCGTATTTTAAATCTGTATATTGTATTGTTGGTTTTTTATTATGCCTGTACACCGCCCTGAGTCCTTCGGGAGAAGGGCGGTATAAAATAAAATAAAATAAATAAATAAATAAATAAATAAATATGTTTTCTTGCCTGGATTCACAAAATATTGTAAGTTAAAATGTGTTGACCAGTTTGTGGTTCAATGTCATTAGTTTATGGTTCAGTATGGTGTGAGAACCTAGAAAATCTGATTAATTCCATTAAGCATGGGTACGGAGTGTTGTGTGAACACAGCCTTTCTGTGTTGTCATTCTCCAGGTATGTGTACATTTTCTTCTCATGATGTAAAATCTGAGCCTAGTTATTTCTTATCTATTAAACTATAAAGAACTGAACTGGTGACTCACTATGTTACAAGGTTACCTTTCATATTTAATTGCTGTGTGTTTTTTGTACCATTGAGGATTGAGTTAGAGGGCTAATCCCAAAGTTTAGATCCTACTCAAGTATGACCAGAATCAGTTTTGTCATTTTTCATAACATTTTTCAAAACTTCCTTTTTCGAAACATGAATAAATGCTAGAATGTTAAATGATTGTATGTCAGATTAAAAGCAATCATTTTTAGGGTGACCTTTCTCTGTCAGGCAGGGGCCACAGACTATTTTGGATAATTAAAGTTAATCAAATCTGCAATGTGTTGGACTCGAACTAAGCGTGTCTGGCAGAAGTGCTATGGGCTTAGTCTGGTATTATCTGGGATGAATGTATGATATTAAGTATTGAAGAAACAGATAAGGGCCCCTTGCACTATTTCTTGGTCACTTGATTCTTGGACCCAAATCCCTCTGAGATCATTAAGGCAGCCAAGCAATGGGGTGTACATGGTAGTGTCAACCTTTCTGAGAGAAGAAGTGGTGCCTTCCACCTTGAAGAAGTTTCATCTTCAAAAGACTAATCTTGGACCCAACTAGCAATTACCTTCTAGTCACCAACCTTCGCTTCTTAGAGACAGTTGTTGACTAGATGGTGTGGTTGCAGATAACTGAAGAAAGCTAGATTCATTCTAATCTTTACGGGACCGCCTACTGCTACCGAATACCTCTCACCGACCCGTGCGCTCTCACAGAGAGGGACTCCTCAGGGTGCCGTCAGCTAGGCAGTGTCGTCTGGCAACACCCAGGGGAAGGGCCTTCTCTGTGGGGGCTCCCACCCTCTGGAACGAACTCCCTCCAGGACTTCGTCAACTTCCGGACCTCCGAACCTTTCATCGCGAGCTTAAAACACATTTATTCATCTGCGCGGGACTGGATTAGATTTTAAATTTACTGATTTTAAATGGGTTTTTATTATTTATACTGTTTTTTAATAATTCGGCTATAGAATAAGTTTTTTAATTGTCATTTTAGTTTGTATTTATATGTATTTTTAATTGCCTGTGAACCGCCCTGAGTCCCTAGGGAGATAGGGCGGTATATAAATATGAAAAAATAAATAAATAAATAAATAAATCTGAGTTCCAGGCTGAGATTCAGTACAGAGGTGGTCTTGGTCACATATATTGTTGATCTGGAGCAAAGCTGGAAAGCAGTTAGTGAATCTATCCTTCATATTTCAACAGCTTTTGATACTGTCAATTCTGGTATCCTCCTGGGCTGACCCCGGGGTTTGGGAATTGAAGGCACCATATTGCAGTGGTTCTCTTTTTTCTTCAAGGCTTGTTTCGGTCAGTGTTGGTGAGGTGGGGAAGAGTGTGCTCCTCATACCTTTATGGAATGCCACAAGTTTCAATGTTTTCTCCTCTTGTTTAACATCCACATGAAACTGCTGGGGCATCTGCCATCTTAGTGTCTAATTTCAGTATTTTGATGATAACCAATAATATCTTTTAATTCCAGGACAACCAAGTGAGGTTGTTGAAGTAATGTTTCAGTGCCTGGAATATGTGTGGGCCTGGTAGGGAAGGAATTGATCTTGTCTCAATTCTACTAAAACCAAATGGCTATGATTCTTAGGATCACCTAAAGTGAGATTTTTCTATCCTCACTTCTGGCTGAGTTGCACTTCCCCATTCAGAAGTGATCTGCAATCTGGAGGTATTCCTTGACTTACCACTCCTGTTCAAGGAGCAGCAATAGCCAAGGCAGACATTGCACAACTTCAAGTAGTGCACTAGTTGCAACCCTTCCTGAATCACTGGTCACTCTATAGACCAGTGATAGCTAACCTTTTCTGGACTGAGTGTCCAAAGCATGTGCTCATGTGTGCGAATGCGTAATTGTACACATGCACGCATGTATGCATGTGCCCTCAAACTCCAATGTACATGCAGCCCCCATGTATTTGTGCATCCCATGCATTCATGCTCGGCTCCTGCATGCACCCTGCCCTCCCCAAACATGCACACACGGCCACCTGTGCATGCCCCGTCCCCCCGTGCATACATGGCAGAGACCTGAAGACCAGGTGACTGGCAGGAGGTGCGCGTCCATACACGTCGGAGCTGAACTGGGACGATGGCTCGTGTGCCCACAGAGAGGGCGCTGCGTGCCACCTCTGGCATATGTGCCATAGGTTCATCACAGCTATAGATGGTCACTGATACCTTTGTTGCCTCATGGCTCAACTGTTACTTATTCATTAAATTTATATGCTTACTATCTTATTATCCAAAACAACAGGAGATTGCCCTTGAAAATCACTTGGAAATTTCACCTGGCCCTTAATACAGCAGAATGAACAGTGCTGGGCCTACTCAGCATGCCTACATAATACTCCTGATTTGTGAGCTGCTTGCCAGAATGCTTCCAAGTGCAAATCAAAGTGCTGATTATCACTTATAATATTCTATATGCATAGGGCCTGGTCATTTGAAGAACTGCCTGTCTCCTGTGATTTCTGTCCAGCTAGTAGGAGCCAACAGAGTGGGCACATGCTAGGTCCTCTCAGTCTGGCACCCAGGAAGCACACTTTTTTTGAAGTGGCACCTGTCCTCTGGAATGAGGTTCTCCCTGAGATCCAGACAGGTCCCACCATGATGGTATACCAGAAAGCTATAAAAGCTCTGATGTTCTCCCAGGCCTGGGGATACAGGGAATAGAACCTTCTTCTTAGATACGCTTATCTTATCTTACATTTATCTTATGTCATAAGACATAATGACAACTGTGATAAAGTTTTCTGGATTTGCTTCTATGTTTCCCTTTCTGTATTTTTATTTATTTTGTTGTATTTGTCTTGTTTTTTACACTGTGAGTTGTCTGGAATCAGGCAGCACCAAAGACAAAATTTAAAAAAAAATACTTCTAAGGGATTCTAGGTATGCCACTGAAAGGGTTTCCAATTCTGTCCTTTTGTTTCATGCAGAATTGTACTAAATGCTGCTTGACAGAATGCTGTTGGACTTTGACTTTTTAGGTGAATGGTAACGTGGAACCTGGATACAATATTGTAATAGTTCATTGACTAAAGCATTTGTCATCTTGGTTGCCTCTTACAACTTGGATATTTCCTATTTATAGAAAGCTTTTGGTGATAACAATTTTCTGATTAAATCAGAAAAGTCTGACAAGTCATTTATGATGCTAAACCCAAAGGCAAGTCTAAAATGGAAACAGACTACACATTACTATAAGTGTGAAGCTTGTATATAAATCAAGCTATTAGATGTATTACATGAAATTTGAGGGTCAACTGCATTTAAAGTTAAACTCTTCAAGTTGTCATACTATATTAATTTTAAAAGGTGAAACATAAATATGGATTCTGCAGTGAAACACCATAAGGAGCAATCATAGTATTTCTAAATTGTTTCATGAAGAGCAGTTTTCTGAAACACACCAAGACAGACTGGATCACTAAATCTAACATGCATTTGCCTGTGTCACAGAAATGAAAGGAATCATTTATAAACCATCCGGGGAATACTGTATATCAGTATTTCTCAACCTTGATCACTTGAAGAGGTATGGACTTCAACGGCGTTGAGGTCTACACTTCTTCAAGTGGCCAAGGTTGTGAAACACTGCTGCGGATTAAGGGATCTCTAAAGTGTTAAATATCTAGATTCTTAGACTCTGAAGAATTAGAGAGATTGTGATATCTTGCCAAAAAAAGGAACAAATATTCCTAATAAAAACAGCAAATGTGCAAGAACACCAGTTTTAATTATTTGTAATAATATCAATGAATTACTGTTGCAAACGAAAGTAAAACTTGTTTATAATTCTTGGTTACTTTGTTGTCAAAACAAATAACAGCTTCTGCTAATCTTTAGGAGTCTTTTTTTTTCTTTACAAATTTTTTTATTTTCCATAATAGTTCCCACAGTTTAACCAGTGTACAATACAATCACTTATACAACAATCGATCCTATACTCAAATTATGCTCAATCCGGGCTGCTCGACCGCCACTCCCTCCCTTAATCCTTTCTACCCTTCTCATCCTTTCAACTTTCCCCACCATCCTTCTCCTCACTTTTCTACTTCCCCTCCTCTTCCCCACTTCTCACTACCATCCTTTCTAACCCTCTATCTTCTCCTCCTCCTTCTCCTCCTATCCTTTCTTCTCCTCCTTCTTTCCTACCTACCTACCTACTTACATACTTTCTTCCTTCTTTACTCCTCTTCTACCCTTTCCCTTCGGGAGTGGTTACCGAGCAGCCCCGTCTTTACACCATTCCAACTTGTTTAATTCTACCATTATTTCTGTACAATGGCAGTCAATCAATTTATAATCTTCCTTCCTCCCCATTTTCCCCCTGAGACTTCCCAGAACAGAAATGTAGGAGTCTTTTAATGTTAAGATTTTGAAACACATTTGCCTGTCTTGGCTCATACTTTGAATAGTTTTTGAAGAGTAATACTGTAAAACAAAAATATAAGGATAAATAAGGATAAGAACAAAACTAACTAGGATAAATATATCATTTTTAATGTAAAGTTATGAAAAAGTACATGTATTTGAAGTATATAGCACTTTGTCATTTTTCACTTCCTTTTAATCATTACATAATGCAAAAAACTATGCTGTTATCTAAGAGTCTCAAAAATATAGCACTACTGGCATGCTACTACTAAATTATGCATGTGCTGCAATGCAACAAATGGGTGAATATGTTTTATTTGGGATTAATTATTAATCCTAGCCATATTCCAATAATGTTTACATCTAAGCAACCATTGCTTAGCAGCTCCTCTATATAAGTTCTACAGGAAAAGTAAATCATAAACTGAACCTCACTATCAGACTAGTCTATTATTTTTCACTTAAGCAACAGAAAGAACAGTAAACATGTCTACCAGATGCCTGTAATACTGGTGAGCCTCTGTGCTGAAAGAACAATTGAGTGTAGGATAGCTGGAAGCTTCATCCAGCACTGTTCCTTCATCCTAACATTTGCACTCACCATATGACAAAGGTTTACCAGTCTTCCAAATGAATAGGAGACAAATTTACCACTCTTCCATTGACAACCTACCAGTGTGGGCAAATGTAACTAAAGCCTCTGTCTCCCATGGACTCATCTTTACCCATCTATCAAGTGGGTTTTCAGCAGCCAGTAATTGATTGGCACCAGAAAAGGTATTGATCAACACTTTCCCTCCTCCCTCAATGTCTTTTGTAGACAGAAGCCACTTTCTCTGTTACTGAGACTGAATAAGGGTTGGAAGTATGGTCAGCACTTCTTTAAGCCAGTTTACAGCATGGATTATAATGTTTGGGGGTTAGGGCAGAAAGGCACATTTTAAGCTATGTGCTGAAAGCTTGAAGCATTGTTAGAGACCCCACAAACCCACTTCATAGCCTGTTTCTGTGGCTCCCCTCTGGGAAGAGGTTTCGAAGTATTTATAGCAGGACTACTAGATTCTGTAACAGCTTTGCTCCCTATGCCGTCTGTCTTGTAAATTCACAGGATTCTTTTTCCTCCACACCCCTATATACATTTGAACTAGACTGTGATGTTTCTCAGTGTCATATAGGTGGGGGGGGGGCGTATATGCATAATGGTTATCTTGTAAGAGCTGAATGCAACTAAATTTCATTTTAACGTATGCTGATTAGTGTACATTTAAAGTGACAATCAAGTTCTATTCTATTTCTATTCTATTCTATTGTTAATTGTTGGTATTTATTCTGCAGACTCAAAATGCCAAACTGGGGAGGTGGAAACAAATGTGGAGCCTGCGGCAGAATAGTGTACCATGCAGAAGAAGTCCAGTGTGATGGGAGAAGCTTCCATAGATGTTGCTTTCTTTGTAGTAAGTACTTATGAAACTTTTTTTCAATGAATTGCCAGAATTTGAGCAGTGTGGATTATAAGATTATAAATCTCAAGAACCTAAATTTAGCATTGAGCTATACAGTTGCCACCTTAAGCTTCAAAGAACAAAGGTCAGAATGTAAAATGATATAAGGTTGTATTTTGCAAGTTCGTATTCCATATCTCCTGTGTGATTCATGCAGACTCTTAACTTTGCAGAACAAATGTATGGTTAAAAGAATGCTTTCAGATAGTCATTTAGCTCTGACTAACTTTGGCAGGTTTAAAAGAATATAATTTTTAAATAGATCATCATTCCTGCTAATGATACACAAGATTGTCATTTTGATCCATTTAGACAACTTGAAATAAAAAGCTTATTAACTCAGCTTTATTCTCTTGACAAAAATGTGCTAGCAGAATACAGAATTATTCCATCAAGATGCAGTTCTCATTTGGCACGCTATTTTAGAAATCTACATTTTAAATATCATTTTGAGAAATTATTCACTAGTTTGATTGCATTCAATGCTTATATCAAGTAACTTAATGATGTGATCTACAGTAATCAATTTTCTCATTTTAGCCTAATGGAGACAAAATTCTCTTGGGCTTTGCCAGAGGTTGTAGAATGTCTTTAAGAACAAAGTTGATACAATTGTTCAGCTTAGCAGATTGTTAAGATGCTGAATTTTTGTATCTTCTAATTATTTCAAACACTGACTGATGAGGTATCATGAACAGTACAGTACAGTACAGAACTGTTCATGACACCTCATCAGCATTTGATAAATGCTAATTGTAACTGATATAAAAGAAAAGGAAAAAAAACAAACAGAAAGTTGAATTTGGAATTTTTATGAGTTACATTTAAATAGAAGCAAGTTTTATAGTTTGCTTTCAGGATTGCTTCTTCACATTTTACAAAACTGAACATCAAGAAGGAATACATTTCTAAAATATACAGAATATACTCAGTGATGAAGGAATACATAATTTAGCTTCTCTAAGTGTGGAATTGAGCTCAAGAGTTTCCCTGTTCAACTTATAATTGGTAAATCCAATGAATTTCAAAATTGGAAACATGATAGTATCTTAGAAAAGTCTGAAACATATTGATACTGTACACAATTATGGTATTATATAAAATAATTTAAATTGAAGCATGGAATCCAATTTAAGTACCTGAACAAAAACTGATACAAAAATAAAAAACAAAACCATTTCTAAAAGTTATGCAGTGATATAGCTAAGCTTTAATGTGGAAAAAGTGATTTCCAGAGAGGATATCACAATGGAAATGTGTCTTCACTAAATTTTGCCAACAACAACCTAATTGAGGAAAGGAGACAGAGATAGATCTAATTCCATAAAGAGTTAATTCTTTCACACCACTTATTTCCATCCCCTTAGCTTGAAAATTTAGAATGGATCTTCATTTGCATTAACATCTGGTTTGACTATGATGCCAATGTTTCAGCGTTTATAATCTTAGTTGTGCAGGAATCTTAATTTACTGAGCAACCATTATGGTCCACTACTATATTTATTCTAGAATCTAGAATTCTAGAGTATTTTTGATCAAATACTCAAAGCAATACTGTTTTCAACAAGTCTAAATGGAAAATTACTCGTAATTTTCATAAAATGTGTATAATGCAAACCATAGGTGATTGTATAAAAGTGATTGTTTTTATTTGCTCATTAATGTTAAGATACTTGCTTGTTTCCCAGCCAACTAAACAAGTAATATACATCTAAAAGAGGAATAAGTAATAAGCTAGTATGGACATGGGTGTAAATTGGCTCTCTATATATTTTAGCTGTTTCATACAAAAGTATTAATGAAAGAGCTAGGAAAACAGTCCTTGTTTGGCATAAAGTTGTAGATGTTTTATAAAGGTAATGTGTCCTTAGAAACTCTTGCATGATTAAACTTATTGGCACTGACTTAAATAGTTCTATGAAGTTTGAAACAAAGAAAAAAATGTTTCTTTCATAGCCTCATGAAATTAAATTTAGTCAAGTTTCCCTTCTGCAAATGCAAATCATAAAAGCCAAAGAGGACAGAACGTATTAATAGAACAGAATTCAATACTGTTATTCAAAGAACCAGCCCCCTCAGTTTTCAGTAGACATAGCTACTGAAACTTACTTTTAGTAATAAACATATCTAATTTCTTCCTTAGTGGTATGCCGGAAAAACCTGGATAGCACAACTGTGGCCATGCATGATGAAGAAATATACTGCAAGTCTTGTTATGGGAAAAAATATGGCCCCAAAGGATATGGCTATGGGCAAGGAGCAGGCACTCTCAACATGGACAGAGGAGAAAGGCTTGGCATAAAGCATGACAAGTAGGTACAGCAGTTATTTACCTCTAGCTGGCTGCAGTTTGAACTGTAGCAAATAACTGGATGTAGAAAATAGCCATCTCTTTGCCTTAGGTCTATCTTGAGACATTAGATGTATTACCTATTAAATACAAACTATCAAGACCACCTTAAATAAAAATGGGGGGGGGGGGAAAGATCACTCTGGTTCTGTATTGAGCGTTCATGAGCTGAGGCTGTTCAAGAGACCAGCGTTTCTAGAAAATTGCCAGTTTTTTTTTATTTGTATGTAATGGATTGTTACATCCTGTGAGAGCAAAGCTCAAAAAAGTAAGGTTATATTTTTGCCAAGATCAGTTCCTGCTATTTATTTATTTAATTTTGTCATAACAATATACACAAGCATCACCCAAAAAGATTATATAATATATAAACATATATATGGGGAGAAACAAGGAAGTATAAGCATATATATATATATATATAGTAAGTACTTATGAAACTTTTTTTCAATGAATTGCCAGAATTTGAGCAGTGTGGATTATAAGATTATAAATCTCAAGAACCTAAATTTAGCATTGAGCTATACAGTTGCCACCTTAAGCTTCAAAGAACAAAGGTCAGAATGTAAAATGATATAAGGTTGTATTTTGCAAGTTCGTATTCCATATCTCCTGTGTGATTCATGCAGACTCTTAACTTTGCAGAACAAATGTATGGTTAAAAGAATGCTTTCAGATAGTCATTTAGCTCTGACTAACTTTGGCAGGTTTAAAAGAATATAATTTTTAAATAGATCATCATTCCTGCTAATGATACACAAGATTGTCATTTTGATCCATTTAGACAACTTGAAATAAAAAGCTTATTAACTCAGCTTTATTCTCTTGACAAAAATGTGCTAGCAGAATACAGAATTATTCCATCAAGATGCAGTTCTCATTTGGCACGCTATTTTAGAAATCTACATTTTAAATATCATTTTGAGAAATTATTCACTAGTTTGATTGCATTCAATGCTTATATCAAGTAACTTAATGATGTGATCTACAGTAATCAATTTTCTCATTTTAGCCTAATGGAGACAAAATTCTCTTGGGCTTTGCCAGAGGTTGTAGAATGTCTTTAAGAACAAAGTTGATACAATTGTTCAGCTTAGCAGATTGTTAAGATGCTGAATTTTTGTATCTTCTAATTATTTCAAACAATTGACTGATGAGGTATCATGAACAGTACAGTACAGTACAGAACTGTTCATGACACCTCATCAGCATTTGATAAATGCTAATTGTAACTGATATAAAAGAAAAGGAAAAAAAACAAACAGAAAGTTGAATTTGGAATTTTTATGAGTTACATTTAAATAGAAGCAAGTTTTATAGTTTGCTTTCAGGATTGCTTCTTCACATTTTACAAAACTGAACATCAAGAAGGAATACATTTCTAAAATATACAGAATATACTCAGTGATGAAGGAATACATAATTTAGCTTCTCTAAGTGTGGAATTGAGCTCAAGAGTTTCCCTGTTCAACTTATAATTGGTAAATCCAATGAATTTCAAAATTGGAAACATGATAGTATCTTAGAAAAGTCTGAAACATATTGATACTGTACACAATTATGGTATTATATAAAATAATTTAAATTGAAGCATGGAATCCAATTTAAGTACCTGAACAAAAACTGATACAAAAATAAAAAACAAAACCATTTCTAAAAGTTATGCAGTGATATAGCTAAGCTTTAATGTGGAAAAAGTGATTTCCAGAGAGGATATCACAATGGAAATGTGTCTTCACTAAATTTTGCCAACAACAACCTAATTGAGGAAAGATTTACTGAACTATGTCAAGAGATCAATGTGTTATATCCTTTGCCGCCCATTTTGCTCAAGATCTAAAGATTCCTTTTTTCTCTTGTCACAATTGAAGTCAACTTATGGCCCTCCTGGGGCCGATAAAGGCAGCTAGACTTCAACAATATACCCTTCCTTTGCCGTGGTTCTTTGTAAAGCTATAGTTGCTCTTAGGGGAAGAAATAACATGATTTTGCACCCTGTTAATGAGAGCTCAGTCTAGCCTACTTGTTGGTTGCTGATTCAGAAAGGCACTCATTTCAGCAGTTTTCATTCTAGCGTACCTTCTCATCGACCGACAACAAGTCCAAATACTTCAAAATTTGCTCAGAAATTTGGAGGGGCAGAAAAATGTTCCAGATGCGGTGACTCTGTGTATGCAGCTGAGAAAGTAATAGGAGCTGGAAAGGTAAGGTGACATGCAATAGTTTGCAAATGCCCTGGCAAACTATTTTGAACTTGCTTGGTGATTTAATTGAAAGTGATGACCTTGACCTGTTAGAATTGGATTGGTTTTAAAATGAATTTCGTAAAAAAGAAAACCTGTATCTGTGGTAAATGCTTTCTACTAAAAAGAAGCTATCTAACATGAAAAACATAATTATCTCTAGAAGACTAGAGTGATTAATTATGTGCCATCAAGTTGGTATCAAGACCTCTTAGTGACTACATAGATTTTCTCCATGAAAAAGACGATTTGCATCTACTGAAAATGATAAAACACAGAAGTCTGAAATAGTTTGTTTTCTTTTTAGCCTTGGCACAAAAATTGTTTTCGCTGTGCCAAGTGTGGTAAAAGTCTTGAATCAACAACTCTGACAGAGAAGGAGGGTGAAATCTATTGCAAAGGTAAGGTAGAATATTAGAATTGTTCTGGTGTAAGATATGTAATTTTAAATCGAAAAAGGAGATGGGATTGCCACTAGTTTAATGTCATTTATCACACTGATTTAGTTTAAGCAGATGAAAATGTAAGTGACAGTATGCTCCAGTCACTGTCATATGAGACAGCTTTATTGAATGGTGAGAAATCTCTATATAATGTATATTCTATGTAACATCTGCACAAGATACACACGTAGGGAGATTGGTACACATCAGCAACTGTAAAAGCACATTGTAAACTAATATTCTATGCACCTGATTTTATTTTTAAAAACACCATATTTATAGTTGAATGGAACTAATAGTTTACTCTTTGTCTTTTCAGGTTGTTATGCAAAGAACTTTGGCCCCAAAGGATTTGGCTATGGCCAAGGCGCTGGTGCTCTTGTTCACGCTCAGTGACACATTAGTTATTTGGCACAGAGAGGGTTCCCTTTTTCTAAGGCACAACTTAAAATGCTACCATTTACTGTGAAACAGCTCTTGGCTTAGGCGACTGCTTTTCCTTAGCTACCGCATGTATTCCAATCTTAAAGCAGTTTTTTAAATAACCTGTCAATTTTTAAATAACCTGTCAATTTTAAATAACCTGTCAATGAGTGTTCAAAGCTTTGTATTTAGACACTCATTTGCATTAACATCTGGTTTGACTATGATGCCAATGTTTCAGCGTTTATAATCTTAGTTGTGCAGGAATCTTAATTTACTGAGCAACCATTATGGTCCACTACTATATTTATTCTAGAATCTAGAATTCTAGAATATTTTTGATCAAATACTCAAAGCAATACTGTTTTCAACAAGTCTAAATGGAAAATTAATCGTAATTTTCATAAAATGTATAATGCAAACCATAGGTGATTGTATAAAAGTGATTGTTTTTATTTGCTCATTAATGTTAAGATACTTGCTTGTTTCCCAGCCAACTAAACAAGTAATATACATCTAAAAGAGGAATAAGTAATAAGCTAGTATGGACATGGGTGTAAATTGGCTCTCTATATATTTTAGCTGTTTCATACAAAAGTATTAATGAAAGAGCTAGGAAAACAGTCCTTGTTTGGCATAAAGTTGTAGATGTTTTATAAAGGTAATGTGTCCTTAGAAACTCTTGCATGATTAAACTTATTGGCACTGACTTAAATAGTTCTATGAAGTTTGAAACAAAGAAAAAAATGTTTCTTTCATAGCCTCATGAAATTAAATTTAGTCAAGTTTCCCTTCTGCAAATGCAAATCATAAAAGCCAAAGAGGACAGAACGTATTAATAGAACAGAATTCAATACTGTTATTCAAAGAACTAGCCTCAGTTTTCAGTAGACATAGCTACTGAAACTTACTTTTAGTAATAAACATATCTAATTTCTTCCTTAGTGGTATGCCGGAAAAACCTGGATAGCACAACTGTGGCCATGCATGATGAAGAAATATACTGCAAGTCTTGTTATGGGAAAAAATATGGCCCCAAAGGATATGGCTATGGGCAAGGAGCAGGCACTCTCAACATGGACAGAGGAGAAAGGCTTGGCATAAAGCATGACAAGTAGGTACAGCAGTTATTTACCTCTAGCTGGCTGCAGTTTGAACTGTAGCAAATAACTGGATGTAGAAAATAGCCATCTCTTTGCCTTAGGTCTATCTTGAGACATTAGATGTATTACCTATTAAATACAAACTATCAAGACCACCTTAAATAAAAATGGGGGGGGGGAAAGATCACTCTGGTTCTGTATTGAGCGTTCATGAGCTGAGGCTGTTCAAGAGACCAGCGTTTCTAGAAAATTGCCAGTTTTTTTTTTATTTATATGTAATGGATTGTTACATCCTGTGAGAGCAAAGCTCAAAAAAGTAAGGTTATCTTTTTGCCAAGATCAGTTCCTGCTATTTATTTATTTATTTTTATTTTTATTTATTTAATTTTGTCATAACAATATACACAAGCATCACACAAAAAGATTATATAATATATAAACATATATATGGGGAGAAACAAGGAAGTATAAGCATATATATATATGTTTTCTGAGGTTTTCGCGGGTGTTTGTATGTAGGTCTTTGGTTATTCGGGTTTTCTCCCGCGTAAAATTGGAAGTGTCTTTGCGACGTTTCGACAAAGTCTCATTCGTCATCTTCAGGCTTCAGCTTCGTGCTTCTGGGAGCAATGTGTGATTGCAGCTGTTTCTTCCTTTTTAACTGCTAGTGGGGGTTTGAACTGATTGGGTGGGAGCTTGGCTGTGCTCTGATTGGATGGGTTGTTTTTTTTGCTCTGATTTGCTGGGGGTGTGTCCTGTTTGGGTGGGGGCTTGTTTGTGCTCAGATTACTCTGAGTTGCAGGGGGATTTGAGCTAGTGAGCTGCATAGCTGTTGTTTGGCTTCGTGGTCGTGCTACATCTTCATAGTGGGTGTCAGTCTGCTGCATGTATGGATTGGAGGGGTTTGAAATGGCTAATGTTGCAGCTGCGGTCTGGCTTCTGGTCCTTGGTCGTGCTTCATGATCAGTGTGGGTTTGGGTCTGCTTTCTGGGTGGATGTGTGGTGGTGACATCCTGTGTGGACCTCGTGAGTGTGGGTCTGGTGTCATTCCTCGTGTTAGGGACTCGTTTGTCAATAAGGGCGGGTTTCCAAATGGCTGGTAGGCAGGAGGTATCATAGCATGAATCCATACATGCAGCAGACTGACACCCACTATGAAGATGTCACACCACCTCAACCCGCCTCACTAGCTCAAACCTGCAACTCAGAGTACAGGACACACCCCAGCAAATCAGAGCACAAAAACCCCATCCAATCAGAGCACAGCCAAGCTCCCACCCAATCAGTTCAAACCCCCACTAGCAGTTAAAAAGGAAGAAACAGCTGCAATCACACATTGCTCCCAGAAGCACGAAGCTGAAGCCTGAAGATGACGAATGAGACTTCGTAGAAACGTTGCCAAGACACTTCCAATTTTACGCGGGAGAAAACCTGAATAACCAAAGACCTACATATATATATATATATATATATATATATATATATATATATATATAGGGAAAGAAACAATAGGACAGGAACGGTAGGCACGTTTCTGCTCTTATGCACGCCCCTTAAAGTCCTCTTAGGAATGGGGTGAGGTCAACAGTGGATAGATTTTGGTTAAAGTTTTTGGGGTTATGAGAAGAGACCACAGAGTCAGGTAATGCATTCCAAGCACAGATAATTCTGTTACAGAAGTCATATTTTCGGCAATCCAAATTGGAGCAATCCAAATCCTATTGACTAAAATGTTTTATGATCAGATAAAACACTGTGAGGAAGAAGTAAACTTCTATCTGGTTGAATCATGATAAGATATTAAACATGAATGTTAGATTGAGCAATCTTATAATTCAATTCAATGCAACACAAATCGTGGCTTCCCACTGGAAGAATATGGTTCTATGTTCTTCCTCTTCAGCTTACAACTTTGGCTGCAGTGAGTTCCTCTTGTGTCAAACCAGTATGTATTAGCTTACCTTTTCTGGTCAAAGAGGCAACAGACAACTTTAATAACAATAATAACCAAAGCATTATTGAGGAAAGATTTACTGAACTATGTCAAGAGATCAATGTGTTATATCCTTTGCCGCCCATTTTGCTCAAGATCTAAAGATTCCTTTTTTCTCTTGTCACAATTGAAGTCAACTTATGGCCCTCCTGGGGCCGATAAAGGCAGCTAGACTTCAACAATATACCCTTCCTTTGCCGTAGTTCTTTGTAAAGCTATAGTTGCTCTTAGGGGAAGAAATAACATGATTTTGCACCCTGTTAATGAGAGCTCAGTCTAGCCTACTTGTTGGTTGCTGATTCAGAAAGGCACTCATTTCAGCAGTTTTCATTCTAGCGTACCTTCTCATCGACCGACAACAAGTCCAAATACTTCAAAATTTGCTCAGAAATTTGGAGGGGCAGAAAAATGTTCCAGATGCGGTGACTCTGTGTATGCAGCTGAGAAAGTAATAGGAGCTGGAAAGGTAAGGTGACATGCAATAGTTTGCAAATGCCCTGGCAAACTATTTTGAACTTGCTTGGTGATTTAATTGAAAGTGATGACCTTGACCTGTTAGAATTGGATTGGTTTTAAAATGAATTTTGTAAAAAAGAAAACCTGTATCTGTGGTAAATGCTTTCTACTAAAAAGAAGCTATCTAACATGAAAAACATAATTATCTCTAGAAGATAGAGTGATTAATTATGTGCCATCAAGTTGGTATCAAGACCTCTTAGTGACTACATAGATTTTCTCCATGAAAAAGACGATTTGCATCTACTGAAAATGATAAAACACAGAAGTCTGAAATAATTTGTTTTCTTTTTAGCCTTGGCACAAAAATTGTTTTCGCTGTGCCAAGTGTGGTAAAAGTCTTGAATCAACAACTCTGACAGAGAAGGAGGGTGAAATCTATTGCAAAGGTAAGGTAGAATATTAGAATTGTTCTGGTGTAAGATATGTAATTTTAAATCGAAAAAGGAGATGGGATTGCCACTAGTTTAATGTCATTTATCACACTGATTTAATTTAAGCAGATGAAAATGTAAGTGACAGTATGCTCCAGTCACTGTCATATGAGTCAGCTTTATTGAATGGTGAGAAATCTCTATATAATGTATATTCTATGTAACATCTGCACAAGATACACACGTAGGGAGATTGGTACACATCAGCAACTGTAAAAGCACATTGTAAACTAATATTCTATGCACCTGATTTTATTTTTAAAAACACCATATTTATAGTTGAATGGAACTAATAGTTTACTCTTTGTCTTTTCAGGTTGTTATGCAAAGAACTTTGGCCCCAAAGGATTTGGCTATGGCCAAGGCGCTGGTGCTCTTGTTCACGCTCAGTGACACATTAGTTATTTGGCACAGAGAGGGTTCCCTTTTTCTAAGGCACAACTTAAAATGCTACCATTTACTGTGAAACAGCTCTTGGCTTAGGCGACTGCTTTTCCTTAGCTACCGCATGTATTCCAATCTTAAAGCAGTTTTTTAAATAACCTGTCAATTTTTAAATAACCTGTCAATTTTTAAATAACCTGTCAATGAGTGTCTAAGTACAAAGCTTCAATAAAGCTTTGTATTTAGACACTCATTTGCATTGAAATGTCTGATGGAAAAAATCATTCATATTTTATTGCTTAAATAACTGCAACTGTTCCTTTTTAAAATAAATTTGATACACCATGCATATATTTTATAGCCTCATAGAAAATTGGTGTAAAAGTATAGTAATTTAATACAACTGTGTTTGGTTTGCATCATATAAGTGTTCTAGAAGTTCAGGGAAAAAAGGGTGATGTCCCTAGCATCCTCCAATTAAACAATTTCAGCTGCAGAAAATAAAACAGAAATTACTTGTGTGCATTGAGAATGTAGTTTTAAAGACTTTTGATATGAAAAAGATCCCCTGAATTAAAATTTATTCTAATTAATACTCTATTTCAGCATTCTGAACAGACTAATTAAACTAAGTGTTAAAAAATCTCATTGTCTAAAGTGTCACATTAGTAACAAACAACAGGCTTAAACCTGTTTAAAAAAACAGTTTGGTGTAATGGTTAAAGGCACCAAGCTAAAAACTGGGAGACCATGTAGGAAGAAGGATAAGGGCAAATGAAAATGTTGCCAAGAAAACTGCAGAGACTTGTCCAGGCAGTTGCCTGGAGTCAACATTGACTTGCAGACATTTCCCTGACACCAATTTTTTAAAAAAAATATTTTAAAAATTAAGACTCAAGCTAATCTTGACTTGATGGTATAAAACAACAAAGAAAATTGCCCTTGATGTTAGGAAATCTCAGCTAGACTTCTACTTAACATATTAACTGATTGAGTGATTAGACGCCATCAAGTCTGGTGCCGATGCTTAGTAACCAGGTAGAAAGAACTGGACTGTTATTACCTATCTAATAGGAAATATTGAAACAAAGTTGAAATTCCATTGCAATCTGGATTTATGTGTGCGAGGAATAGGTCATTTACAGGGTGTTTCTGAATTCAGCCAAATTAGGCTTGCTATATCTAGGTCGCTCAATTGCAGCAACAATTATATTTCATTGCTACCATCAAGTGAAATCTGTATTTTTATTGCCCAGATAGATTACACTCAGTAAAGTGAAACCTGTGATCAACACAGAAATAGAATCTGAATGTGGAAATGGTATGGTAATGCGAGACGCTAAGGAAAACTTGCACATTTAATTAGGAATATTTTTGGAGTGGATATTGAATTTACTAGCATATACATTTCCTATCTTTCTCATTAATTTTTCAGCCCTGTCAATAGAGACCTTGCAATGTTTGACACAAGTAGCAAACACAGCCTCTGCAATGTTTCTCATCTCATGTTGGAAATGCAGGAACTAGAAAGCGGGAAAGTATTAACTTAAATTTAAGAATGTTAAAAATTTTAATAAAAACATAAATTTATATAGTTCTAGCCTAATGCCAGGCCACATTGATGGCAGGGATATTTCTGACCAATAAGTCATTCTGTGTGCATGTTGGCTCCAGGAGACACTGTGAAAGATGGATGGTTTTAATAATGCCATATTCACAGTAAATATCCTTGTTCTCTGGAAGAACCCCCATTTTCCCATGTGGTCTTTAGTTCTAGCCAAATCATGCACTATTTAAATATTTTCAAACCATCCTCTCCTCTAAACTTCCAGGCAACTCCTCAAGTGGTTCTATCCAATTATGAAATTGTTTATTTCTTAAAAACTTAAAAACTTAAAAAGTTTCCATCTTTTTAATTGTTCTGTTTGAGGTGTAGCAATAATCTCCTTGACGCAATCTAAATAGCTCCTTCTTGACTTCAGTTTCTTTTGTAGGGGGTACTTGGCCAAATAATGGATGTGTCAGATCATGTAATATCTTTCCTTATTTCACATCTTGTGCCACACTCCTAACACCTGGCGTTAGGACTCTTATTAGGCTCATATTTATTTTAAAAAGTAGCTGCTGCACTTTTTGTTTGTATCTTTTTTTTTTTTTGAATTTATATCCCGCCCTTCTCCGAAGACTCAGGGCGGCTTACATTGTGTTAAGCAATAATCTTCATCCATTTGTATATTATATACAAAGTCAACTTTTATTGCCCCCAACAATCTGGGTCCTCATTTTACCTACCTTATAAAGGATGGAAGGCTGAGTCAACCTTGGGCCTGGTGGGACTTGAACTTGCAGTAATTGCAAGCAGCTGTGTTAATAACAGACTGCTTAGTCTGTTGAGCCACATTTTGGACAATGTTCCAAAATCTCATGTCTTTTGTCCCTCAATGTGGTCCACTGAGGGGCATTTGACTTTTCCCACCAAGATATATAGTTTGCCAAATGAAGTGGGGCGCAGACGTCCAGTAACAATGTTGCATGTATCACTAAATGCCCTGAGGGGCAAATGTATTCTTCCAAGTAACGTAATGCAAGGGCAGCCATTAATAGATAATGTGGTGGGCACATCAAGTTCTAGCCAGCTTTCTGAGGAGATTATTATGGGTGGAGATGAGGCATTGGTCCTACCTGAATGCCCTTTCTCTACATGGTGGGACTGACAGCCAGTGTTGTGACCCAGGTTCCTGGACCCGGACTCCTGGACTCGGATGATTCAGAAAGTGAGGGAGAAGACCTGGCAAGCCCTGCTTCTCTTGAGCCCTTTCCCTCCCTGGCACCCACTCAAAGGGGGGAGGAGGGGCCGGCAAGACCTGATTCCCTGGAGGCTTCTTCTGATTTGGCAACGCCCCAAGAACAGTTTTGGAGTGATGCAAGGCTGCGCAGGCGTGACCGGCGTGCGCAGCAGAAGCAGTGTTGGGATAAAGCCAAGTCATAATTGTCATGCAGTGATATCTGCAGAGACTATAAATAGGAGGCGGGACTTCCTGGTTTTTTGTCTTGGACAAAGCAATGAATTGGCGCGGGCAAACTGTATCAATGGAGGGAAGAATATATTCGTGAGTAATTCTGGTCTTATCTATAATTTCCTCGTTATCTCCAGAAACTTGGCAGGCCCGTGGGTAGACGTGGCCAGGACATATATCTATGTAAATAAAAGGAGAAAAGAAGGCCTCTGACTGATTCTTTGCTGGGAGTATTGGGGGGAGGGAAACAGAACAGCCAGGCATGGGTTGTACTCTGTCTGATATCCAATGGGACCAAGTCTGTGAGCTGGCAAGCACCTCCTCTTCCTGTTACTTCCCAGCTTTCCGATGAGGATGATACGACAGACCAACGTGCAGAGCTGCAAAACAAAATCATGCCCCTCCTACCGGAAGGAGAAGGTTGTCCCATTAAGCCCACCCCAATGTGCCTGGGAGGCCTAGGGTGGGGCTGTCTGCTGATCCCACCATGCAGAGAAAGGGCATTCAGGTAGGACCAATGCCCTTTCTCCTGATTAATGGGACCAGCAGCCGGGCATGGGACATACCAAAGCTAATGTTCGAAGGGGAGGTAACCTACCGGGCCGATGAAGCCTGGCCAGTGTATACCCTTTGGAGCACCCTGCGCCCAAAGGCAGCGTCGGCCGATGCGTAAGTATCTAATTTATAATGGCGAAAAAGGGAGAAGGGGACGTCCAGGTGGCCACTTGACATATCTCCTCCAAGGGGACCTGGGTAGCCCAAGCCACCAAGGTAGCCATGCTCCCGGTGGAATGGGCCGTAATATGCCAAGGGGCAGGCAATGCCTGGGCCTCATAGGCACTAAGTGATACAAGCCCTGAGCCAGCAACCGAGGGTGGAAGAAGATACTCTATGACCCATGGTGGCCATTGGAAAGGTACAAAGAGTGCCTCCGTCCTTCTGATGAAAGAAGTTTGTTTAATATAAATGCGGAGGCCTCTACGGATGTCTAAAGTATGCCAGAAATGTTCCAACTGATGTACTGATTCCGGGCAGAAATTGGGTAGGATTAATTCTTGAGCTCTGTGAAACGCTGAATTAACCTTCGGAATCAAGGTAGGGTCAAGACGCAGAATGATTCTGTCGGCATGGAAGATGCACAGTTCACTCCGACTGAGAGGGCCGCAAGCTCAGAAATATGTCGAGCCGAGGTCACGGCCACCAGAAAGGCCACCTTGTAGGAGAGGAATCTGAGGCTGGCCTCAGCGGTTTGAATGGACTCCTGGTGAGTGCATTCAGAACCTTCGGGAGGTCCCAGGTGGGAAATCTATGTATAATGGGGGGACGAAGGTTAATTGCCCCCCATAAAAACTGCCAAATTAAAGGGAGATGAGAGGGGAGTCCCAGCCCCGCATGACAGAATGGAAGAAAGGGCAACTACCTGTCTCTGCAGCATGTTAGGCGCTAGTCCGGCCTCCAGTCCATCTTGAAAGAACTCCAGGATATTAGCCATGGAAACGTCCATAGGCTGAAGAGCCTTCTTGGAGCATCAGTCACTGAATGACTGCCAGGTGGAGTCGTAGGTGCACTTGGTGGAATCGTGCTGGCTGAAAGCTGGTCCCTCTTCAGGAGACACCACTCAAGCACCAGGCAGTCAGTTGGAACCACTGAGGGTCCGGGTAAACCAATTACCCCTGGGCGAGCTATATCCAGGCTTAAGGGAACCTCCATGGTCTAGCCACCAACAGAGCCATCAGGTCTGCAAACCAGGGGCACCGGGGCCAATGAGGAGCCAGCAGAAGCAGCTCTACCCTCTCCTCCAGCATCTTCCTGATGATCTTGGAAATTGGGGAGAGGGAGAAAGGTGTACATCAGTCCCAGAGGCCACAGACTGCACAGGGTGTCATGCCTTCCGTCCCCGGCATCAGGAATCTGGCAAAGAACTGCTCCACCTGATGGTTGTCATGGGTGGCGAACAGGTTGACCTCTGGTACCCCAAAGTGCATTGTGAGTTTCTGGAACAGATCCAGGTGCAGGCGCCACTCCCCGTGGTCTGCTGAGCCAGTCCACCTGCAAGTTCGCCACCCCAGATATGTGAGAGGCCTGAATTGACCTCAGGTGATCCTCCGCCCAGAGGCCCAGTTGCACGGCTTCCTGCATGAGGTGCCATGAGTGGGCCCGTCCAAGACAGTTCACATTGGCCTTGGCAGCCACATTTTCTGTCAAAATTAAGACGTTCTGGTCTTCGACCGTTTCTTGAAACACACAGAGAGGTAGGTGGATCGCCCGGAACTCCAACCAATTGATGTTGTGGGTTAGATCCTCCAGAGTCCACCGACCCTGGGCCATGTGCTGACCCAGGTGAGCACCCCAGCCGTGAAGGCTGGTGTCCATGGTCAAGACTATTTGGTGAGGTTCCCTGAACTCCAGATCCTTGAATAAGGCAGGAGAAATCCACCACCTGAGGGAATGTCTGACCTCCGGAATGATGACTAATGTGGGGGGCGTGCTGCGTTGAGCCTTCTGATGCGGGAGAAGGTGTGCCCAAGGCACTATTCCTGTACAAGAGACCATCTTTCCCAGGAGCTGGGAGAGCAGGTGCAGGGAGACTGGTCGCCCCGCCCTGACTTTCCTTACCAAAGCCTGTAGGCTGGACAGGCACTCCTGGGAAAGATAAACCCTGTTCTCAACCGTATCGATAATGTCCCCTAAGTGCTGGATATGAGTCATGGGAAGAAAGTGGCTTTTGGCCTTGTTGATAGAAAAACCATGGTCTCTCAGCACCTGCAGGGTAGTGGCCAGATCTGTGTTTGCCAGAGACTCTGATCTCGATTGGATCAGTAGATCGTTGAGGTAAAATTGTATGCATATCAGAATCTGAGATGGCCCACCAGGGGGGCCATTAATTTTGTAAATATCCTGGGTGCGGAGGAAAGACCAAACAGCAAAGCACAATATTGAGAATGATTCTTCGCGTGGCAAAAACGGAGGAATGGTCTGTGGGCAGGATGGATTGGAACATGGAAATAAGCCTCCATCAGGTCTACTGATGTGAGGTAATCCCCCTCCCTGATGCTCTCCAAGATGGTCTGGAGCAATTGCATCTTGAACCGCTGGTAAAGAATGTGGCGGTTCAAGGATTTTAGGTCCAGAATTGCCCTCCATCCCCTCGAGGCTTTTTGAATCATGAACAGACGGGAGTAAAAACCGTGCCCATGCTGCTCCCATGGAACTGGTTGTACGGCCTGAATGGTGACGTTTTATGGCCGATTCCAGCAGGAGCCATTTCATCCAGTCTCGAGAAAGAGGAAAACAGACGAAGAGACTCGGGTGGGGGTGGAGGGAAATTCCAGGGAGACTCCTGATGTGACGGTCTCCTTGACTCACTCATCCATGGTAGTGGCCTCCCATTGGCTGGCAAAAAGTGCCAGTCTGCCCGCAATGGGAGGAACAGATGGGCTGTCAATGGTAGCGCTTGAAGGGGTGACCCCTCCCACCCTGAAAGGGATGTTTGGGAGGACCCTGCTGGTTGAAATTCCCTTGCCTGTCCTGCATTCTACCTTGCCTGGGGGAAAGGGACACTGAGATCATTGAGACACAAAGCCGGTGTCTGAGCCCCGAAAGGGACAAAAATAGGGGCTAGGTCTGGGGTCAGACCTGCAGGAAACATTAGGAAAAATCTTGCACTTATCCCTGGACTCCACTAGCAGAGGGTCCAGGGAAGAGCCAAAAAGTGTGCTCCCTGAATACGGGGCAGACGCCAACGCTATTTATTCTTGGCATCTGCCTGCCAATGGTGCAACCAAAGTAATCGCTGGGACGAGATGGTAGACCCAATCGAATTAGCTGCAAAACGGGAGGCATTGAGCGTGGCATCAGCCGAAAACTCAAGAGCTGCCACAATTTTATTTAGGTCCTGCTGCGACTGAGTGTCGGTGAGGGTCACTCGGTCTTGCAGTTGTTTTAGCTGTAACAGGGAAGCCCTGTTAAAAAAAAAGAAGCAACCAAAGATGCCTTAATGGCCCAGGCAGCTGCTTGGTGAGCCTTACCAGAGCTTGCTCTTCCCATTTGTCCTCTGGCCGTAGGGTCTCCTCAGGGGGGCCTGTCAAGAACGTTGGGGCTGAAAGAGCCACCACCAGGGAATCCACTCTGGGCACCTGGAGCAATTTGGAAAAATCTGTGCCCAAATTATAAAGGCAACGGTCCAGAGGTGTTGGACTGGGACCAGTAATAGGTGCAGACCATTGCCTGTTCACCACGTCTGAGAAGGAGCAAAACCTCTCTGCCTCTACAGTGGGCTCTGAGAAGAGAGAAATCGGTGGATCAACCCCACCCTGGGAAGGCTCTGGAGCAGGAGAAGCCACACCCAGCAAGGTTGTGGCTTTGGCCTTATGCAGTAAGGATCGAAATAATTGTGGGCGAAAAAGGCCCAGAAAGGAAGGCTGGTCAAGGACCAGGTCCTTGTCATCTGACAAATCTGGATCCCTTAAAACCTCATCAGCCCCAGAATCTTGAATGTATGGCTCAGCCACGTACTCTGGTTCTTGGCCCTGATCCTCATCTCCCTCCAGGCCTTGACTGACCTGAGAATCAGCATAATATGATATGTCCGCTGAACAGCCATTGTAATAATCTCTGCCATGTCAGCTGGCCACTGGGCTTCAGCTGGCTGTTCCTGTCTGAGGCCTGCAGCTGTGGGCGTAAAGGTGGCAGTGGCAGGAGATGCCCTCCGTCCCACCTGGGCTGTTCCCTGGCTAGCCTCAGCAACAGGGCCTTGGATAGGGCCAAACAATCGGGCAGTGGTGCCTGGAAGGCGATAGTCTGGACCTGCAGCAGTATTAGGAGACCAGGAAGCTGTGGCCCTTTGAGGGGTATCAGGTTGAACCTCCTGATCATGTGAAGGTGCAGGTTGTTCAACTGGGTCTTCCCTTTGCAGGTCTGCAGACCGTTTGAGTGCCTCCCTAGTGGCACGATCAAAGGCCATTGATCGTGGCCTCATGGAGGCCTCCCTCTTCTTGGCCTTAGAGGCCTGCCTGGGGGGGTTGGGAGGTGGATGATGGGCAACCTTGGCCTGATTAGGGCCCCTGGATCCCAAGGGGCCTGCCTCCGCCTGAGCCCCAGGCTCAATAGCAGGAATCACTTGACGGCTACGCTTCCCAGGCTGTTTAGATGAGGGTGGCCATTTTTAAAGAGCCAAATTTAAAAGGAGTAGGCCTCTAATAAGCATGAGGTTGCAGGCACTTAATGGGCCACAAAGGCTTGGTGCCGCAGGAAATAGCGGAGCCTGTAAAATGGGCCGGATCGAAGCCTCCCAAGTCCCACGGGGATATAGGTAACCCAGCCGGCAGGCCAGGAACCTCCAAAGCCATCTATGGAGCGATCTTACCAGCTCCGATGTCCCAGGCAAACCATACTCTCCAGCGCTTGCTCTTCATGCAGGAGGAAGATCCTGCAAGCCTCGGCTTTAAATGGCGATTGGGACGAACCTGGGAGCACCCACAAGGCGGCCTGCAGTGGGGTCTGGCAAACGGCCATTCACGCTGGCACGGAAAGGAGTGATCCGAGCAAACTCCCTTCCCGAGACACACTGTTCTGTCCCCCTCCCCACTTCACAGAGAAGATGCAGAGACGCGTGTCCCACAGTCCTTTATATTTGCAACAGATCTGATTTTCGGTAGTGAAGGAAAGACTTGGCAGCTACAGTGCAAAGGCCTGCCTCCGCCTGAGCCCCAGGCTCAATAGCAGGAATCACTTGACGGCTACGCTTCCCAGGCTGTTTAGATGAGGGTGGCCATTTTTAAAGAGCCAAATTTAAAAGGACTAGGCCTCTAATAAGCATGAGGTTGCAGGCACTTAATGGGCCGCAAAGGCTTGGTGCCGCAGGAAATAGCAGAGCCTGTAAAATGGGCCGGATCGAAGCCTCCCAAGTCCCACGGGGATATAGGTAACCCAGCCGGTAGGCCAGGAACCTCCGAAGCCATCTATGGAGCGATCTTACCAGCTCCGATGTCCCAGGCAAACCACACTCTCCAGCGCTCGCTCTTCATGCAGGAGGAAGATCCTGCAAGCCTCGGCTTTAAATGGCGATTGGGACCAACCTGGGAGCACCCACAAGGCGGCCTGCAGCGGGGTCTGGCAAACTGCCATTCATGCTGGCACGGAAAGGAGTGATCCGAGTAAACTCTTTTCCCGAGACACACTGTTCTGTCCCCCTCCCCACTTCACAGAGAAGATGCAGAGACGCGTGTCCCACAGTCCTTTATATTTGCAACAGATCTTATTTTCGGTAGTGAAGGAAAGACTTGGCAGCTACAGTGCAAAGGCCTGCCAAGTTCTGAGTTCTTTATCTCTTACGGAGACAGAAGCCCACGTGTCCAAGATCCGTTGCCAAGAGCTCACAGAAAGAAAGCCTTTGCATAGTCCAGGCTTTTAACTCCCAAACGACCAATCTGCAGTTCGCACTTGGTAGCTTTTTGTCTGTCACAAGGGCCAGATGGCAACTCCATCCGCTTTTATTCCCTATGGGGTGACTCAGTGACTCAGCAATCTCTGGGCCTGCCACACCTCTTCCTTTGCTGCGCACACTTATCTTTTCGTTGCTGCCTCGGGTCAATCCAAGATTGATCTTCCGTAGCTGTAACCTGAGGCGTTGCCAGGGAGGAGGAGGGTCCGGGGAAGGGAGGCCTTGTCAGCTCTTCCTCCTGGCCTGCAGCTGGAACCTGGAGCGGTGCCATAGAGGAGGGTCCGGGAGAGGAAGGCCTTGTCGGCTTCTCCCCATCACTCTCAAGAGTCATCCTCCTCCATGAGGACAGGCTTGGGGGCCGGAGTCACAACACACACGGCTAAAGGGTGGTCTTCGGCGGGCTCAGGCTGGATCATCCTTCATGCTGGAACAGAGGGCTCTACCAGCAGCTGGGAGCCCTCCAGATGTTGCTGCTGCCAAAGCAGCTCTCAGCGGTGTCGAGCAATGCAGCCCTTCTTGCTGGACGATAAAAGATTCTCCTGGTGAAACCGGAGCAGCTCTAAGGCACGTCTGTCCCAATCAGACCGAGTCTGAAACCTGGGAAGCAACAGGAAGAGGAGGTGCTTGTCAGCTCGCAGACTCGGTTCCATTGGATATCAGACAGTATACAACCCATGCCTGGTTGCTGGTTCCACTAATCAGGAGTACTTCTGCTTTAAATTGCAACAATGTCTTTGAAAGATTGATGCAGTGTAATGCCAAGGTAACGTGGCATCTCACAATGTGGCAGACTCATCCCAGATAATATAGAGTCTACATCTAGCCTGCCTGTTTTTGAAATGGAATGCAGAGATATCAGTTTTTGATGGATTAGGTTTTAGTTCATTCTCATTACAGTATTCTGACATATTAAGAGCCAGAGTAAACTTGTTTTCCACCTCCTCAAAGTTAGTTCTCTAAGCGGTAAGTGCCAAATCATCAGCATAGGCGAAGGACAATATATCAGGACCAACAGGTTGATCATTGATACTTATTCTGAATAACAGAAGAATGCAAGAAATGTCTGCCGTGTCGCCCTTGTATTAGGCTCATAATAGTTAAAAACTTAAATCATACTTTAGGTGCATCATTGAGCAGAGAATAGTGGTTTCTCTCCCCTAACTGGGTGTGTCATTCTCAAAACCGGCCTGGCTGATCTTCACAATTACTTTTTCTAAGGATCACTATTATTTTGCAATGTCTTAATGTAATGTCTTAATCTGTAATGTCTTAGAGCAACAAGTGTGGATTTGGCCAGGAGCAAAAGATTCAGATGTTTAACTGATGGTAATAACAGTTAATGAACTCGTATTCAAGACCTACATGTCTAAATTATATTAAAAGTAATTGCCAGCATGCAAAACACAGGAACGTTGCATTGAGATGCCTACCTGTTCTTTACACCAAATTAATAAACACATAATTTGAACTGGGCAATATACGTTATGCAAACAGAAATATCCTACAATTATATGTCTGTTGAGATTGACTTTTAAGCTATATTACCATCTGTTTGTCTCACAAATACATGGCTTTTGAATGATTAAATGACCAACCAAAATTCGATCGTGGTAAGCACTAAGTGGGCTCATATTTATTTTAAAAACTAGCTACTGCCCTTTTTGTTTGTACTGTATCTTAATTTAAATGTTCCAAAATCTCATGTCTTTTGTCCCTTAATGTGGTTCACTGAGGGGCATTTGACTTTTGCCTGGCCTGTTGCTTCTTTTCATCCAGTCTTAATGCCAAATCTTGCTCTGGGGCTAAAACTATATTTCAATGTGTAAAGTGTTTCTCTTGCTTCAATTCTTCATGTCCCTGGTTCACTGAAAAGTAGTTTTATCCACTGCTATTTTAGGTTGATGAAAACAAAATACAAAAATACAAATCCTAGCAACATTTTTCCCATTCTGGAATGGTAAAACTCTGTAATCTTTCCTTGTGTGACCATGTCATATGTCAGGTATGACAAGGGTTGAATACTATCATTCTTGGGGATTCTGTGAATTGATAAAGAGGAATGTCACTAGGACATTTTGACACATGACAGCCTTCACAATGCAAAAATAATTTTAAGATTTTATCACTCACAGCAAAATTCTCAGATATGTAGAAAATTTGCATATGAAGAAACTGAGTAACGTTTCTGTTACAAGCTTGATCCATAAGAAGACCTACTTTCAGGGAAGAGCAGTTTGCTGGGAAACTGCCAACAACATCAATATTAAGTATAGTTTTGAAAGAATAAGAGAATACTGTAGGTCGGACAATACCTTCCACATGGAAAAAAGACCAGACACTAAATTTAACCATTGTTTCCAGCATAGCCTCAGCAGCTGGGTAGTGATATAAATATCATTTGGGAAGAAAATGCAGAACTTTGCAAAGAATGAAAAATACTGAATAGCATTCCATCTTGTAGTTTTGTCTTAGCTTCAAAGATTTCATACCTATTACAGGTAGTTCTCAACTTATGACAATTGAGCCCAAAATTTATGTTGCCAAGTGAGACATTTGTTAAGTGAGTTTTGCCCCATTTTACAACCATTTCTTGCCACAGTTGTTAAGTGAATCATTGCAGTTGTTATTAACACAGTTGTTAAATGAAATTGGTTTCCCATTGACTTTGTCAGGTCGCAAAAGGGGTTCACGTGGTCCTGGGACACTGCAACGGTCATAAATATGAGTCAGTTGTCAACTGTTTGAATTTTGATTATGTGACCATGGGGATGCTGTGGTCATAAGTGTGAAAAATGGTCACATCACTTTTTACGGTGACTTTGTAACTTCGACCAGTCACTAAATGAACTGTGGTAAGTCAAGGACTACCTGTATATTTTTTTGCATCACAGGCAAAAGCAGTGGTGGACAATGGCGTTATACATTGCCTAAAATTCCAACTATTTCTATATTTTTGCTCAGAAGCATTGTAGGACAAACAAAATGGTTTGTTGCTGAAAATTCAACAAAAGCTTTTCTTCTCAGCACTCTGGGAAAAATAATGTAAAAGCTATGCTAACTGCTCCAGCCTGCCCTCTGGACAAATGCAGAGCCCCAAACGTCAAAGAGAATGTGATGCTAGCCAATGACATACTTTTATATAAAAACTAGTTTTGCTAAAATTGAACCAAGTGTTTCTCAGAGATTGTTGGCTGTGGTGGGCAGCCTATGAAACCAGGAAAGAAGCAACGTCACGTGCATGTGTTCACACATTCCAATAAGAAATTTGCTGTTAGAAGCCAAAAGTGGCGTTTCTGTGGCTGGGTATCAATAGCAATAACACTTAGACTTATATATAATTTTATAGCCGTCTCTAAGCAGTTTGCAGAGTCAGCATATTGCCCCCAAGAATCTGGATGTTGAAGATGTTCACCTATGACTGATGCATTTAGTGCATGCGTGTCAAATTCGATTGAGTCATGTAACATAGTGTGACTTTTTTGCCTTTGTGGAGCTGGGGTGGGCGTGGTCTGAGCATGAAGCGTTCTGCAGGCCGCCAGCTTGACAGGCTTGATTTAGTGGAACTCCTGATAGCAATTATTTATATCCTAGAAGAAAGGTTATTGTAATAAAAATCATGGGGGTCACTTGTCTTTTCCAAGGGATATACTTAAGGATCCATATTCCTAGTGATATGGAAGGTGATACTTGCTGAATATTTATACTATTTGGATTGTGTAAATCATGCAAGCATTTAAAAGTAGTAGGCAAAAATAAAAGAATGAAGAAAGATAAATACATTGTTTTCTAATAAATTGGAATGTTACATTATTTAAGGATTTCACTCAACGTATTATGCTTAAATGTATCATTTGATTTGATTCTAGCAAATACACTGCTCAACTAAATACTACTACATCAGCACACAGTTGGAGCAATTTCACACATACATGCTTTAAGTTACTGAGTAACGTAATGTAAAGTATGAAGGTTTAGATAGCTTTTGGCCCATGTGCAATTGTCTACAAAGGAAATACATGCTGCAGGAAACAATCTGTGTATAATTCAATTTTGCATAATTGCAGACCATTTGCAGACAGCTGACATTGTGCAAACTTCAACAGCTGTTTCTACTCACTATGTGAAGGTATTTGTTCCCACAAATTCCCACTATATGGGAAGTACCACAACATATATGACCAAGGGCAGACAAAATAGTCCTGCTAGCAAACATTATAATCCATTTTCATGAAATGAATAACCTTGTCCTTTTCTCTATTTACAAGGCAAGGCAGTTATTCTATTGTACCTCAAAACATTTATTTGTTAACATTCAAGACTAACTGTAGAATGAGGTGCATTTCATAATTAAGGCAAATTTTTATTCAAGTCTTCAAAATTGAGGGATCTTATCTTCTTTTATCAATCAAATACTATTACATTTTACATCATTTTATATCTGATGATTTTAATGGTTGTTTAATATTTATTATGCTGCAAGTTACCCAGAGTCATTTGAAACGAGATGGGTGGCAAATAAATTTAATAAATTTATAATAAGTAAATTTAAAATAAACAAATAAATAAATTACAGTAGTCAGTACATTCATAGTAATAGCATTGGCAAAAGTTGCTTTCCATGTGAAGGTACACCTATGCATTATTTATCAGTCCTCTGTGGTTAATGTCACAAGTGACATCTATGAGGAGGGTTTACCAAAGCAAGTATGGGGGGAGTTTTCCCTCTTTTGATAGATCTGCATTGCTATTAAATGCTTCCTGCTTTTCTCCCATCTGAAGAAGGCCAGGGCAGGGAGGTGATGAGAAGTTAAAGGTAGAACTGCAGGATAGTCTGTATAAATAATTTTCTTGCCCATCAGCACTTGAATTATTTTTCATTCTCTTTCTTGCCTATTTACTAAAAACATTAACAAAATGTTTTTATTTAATCAGGAAAGATTCAAAGAGCTCTGGCCATTTGTCAAGCTGACAGAAATCTGATTACTGAGGAGAAACAAGTACTTCCTAATTTGGGTTCAATCAGACTCCATCTCTAACTAAAAAGAGATCTCTAGAGTTGGGCCATTGGAGAAAAATAATCAGAGTAAACAAAGCATGGGCAAATGCTAAGACAAGCAGTAGTATCTATGAGACAAATGCTTATTTGATTAATAACTTACAAAAACGATTACTTTATGGAAGGAGAACTATTTTATTAAACCTTTTACAGATTTTGTTCACAATGTAATACATCAGTCATAACAATAAAATAATACTTGGCACAGTTATAAATAAATTAGAAAAACAAAATACTCAATTTAAAACGGTGATGCACTTTTAATGCATGTCAATTGTCGAAAAGAAAATCAGGGGGGAAAATTGTGCACCGGAAAACTTAAAACCTGCATAATATATGTATCATTTTTCTAGGTCAGATGTTAATCCTTAGTATATCAATGAATGTCAAACTTCTAATCTTTTTAATTGGGTTCACAGAGGCCTTAGGGTGCTGTAGTATGCTGCAATACATTCAACAAGCAGAAAAAAAATATTCTATATATTTTCCCCTTTTGGGTTCCAGACTATGCATTTCAAAAGTTCTGGCAATAGAATAATTCTAGGTACCTCAAATATTGAACCTTTATCTTCCACTACTTTTTCTCTCACAATTATGCAGAGTACAAAAACAAAATTTATACTTTTTTCCCACTTAAGTAAGATTTACTTTTTATTGTATGAAGGACACAATTATTTGGACAAGGACTCTATATGGTATATATATTTTAGATATAGCAGAAGAGCTACAAATATATTGATCTTCTGAGGCCTTTCAAAAGCAATTGTTTATGTGAAAATACATTTTTCCCAAAGCAGAATCAAGGGTATTAAGATTGTAAACATGATTATCAAAGGAGAAAACGTGATTATTAAAGGAGAAAATAAATAGGGCTTCCCAAACCTGCTAAAAATTGCGGTATTAAAATATGAAACAAAGTGCTGGCTAATCTTTTCAGCTTTAACATTAAAAGTTAGAAGGAATGATGCAAGAATAGTATATTCTTAGTATTTTTCTAAAATGTATCTTTCAAACAGGCATAGGCCTTTTACCTCCCTGCACATAAGTTCATTTTTATAACCTCAACCATAGTGTATTATAGATTAGTTGAAGTTTCCCAATATTAAAATATCCAAATTATACTAAGGTTGCTTTTCTGTAAATCTTGATATCTGGTACTTGCAAACTATGGACACCTGGCAATCAAAGAAACACCTTGAAGGGGGGAAAAGCATACTTGCAAATACTGCACATCAACTATTTACAGTTTCACTGCTCCTCTTTCTAAGGCAAGGGGTGGGAATACCACTGGATTGCTTTAATACCTGTAATTTCAATATTACAGGAAATGCTAGTTTTGCCAAGCATCAAACATGCAGTGAAGTTGCAGGGTATAGTGCCTATTAATAGCAATATTGATCATTACTAAAAAGCCCATTAGATATTATCCTACATTTTTTGTTGAATAAAATGAAATGAGCAGCTTTTAAATATACTAACATACACACATGTACATACACACACACTTACAAAAAACTAGTTGATAAATTATTTATATACAGATACATATTCTTTACACTGGTCTCTATTTCTGTATTAAAGATCCCTTCCCTAGATCCTCCTCACAGGATTCTTGAACCACTATACTGCTACAGCACTTAAAGAGAACCTAAACATATTTCAAGTCTCTCTGTAAACAATATTTAAAAAAGCAGTGAAAAATTCACAAGGAATATATAAAAATGCTGTAACTGAAAATCAGTGCATCACATTCAACAACAACAAAAATGCTTCTGGAATGTGACTTTACACCACTCCTTGCCTTTCAAATTTCATAATTTGAAACTAAGTTTATTTTTCCACTTACCAACATACCATATAATTCATGACACCTGTAATATCGTTAACTTACATGTGCTACAAAGAAATAAATTTAGCTTAAATTTATTTTATCTTTTTAAACATTATTTTAATCTAGCTATATTTCTTGGAACTGCATCCAATATAATAACAATCATATCCTAATTACTAAGAATTTAACCTTTGATTTTTTTTGGCTCCCATATAACATTTTGTTTACCAATTTTCTAATGACAGTAGAATATATCATGCACAATGTCTCACATTACTTATGAAACAAAGTTGTACTAACAGCATATATTACATTTTTCTTCAATTTTTGCAGATATTTATTTTATTTTGTAGTCTAATTTTAGAAAGTATCATCATGCACTTAAGTGGTGTTTTGTATTAGGCAGAAAAGTTGATTTGCTCTATGTTGTTTCTTTCTGCCCGGGATATACAATTTCATATAAGATTAATTATAAGTAATTTATTGTATCAGAAATAAATCAGCCCTAACAACTGATAATAATTACCGTTACATTTAGGTAAGAGTTTTGTGACAAACATCCTCAACTTCACAATTTATGGTAGACCCCAACAAAACTACATAATTCATTACAGTATTTAATGTACATTTTTCAATGCACATAATACTACAGCAAATCTATACAAAATTCCATTGCAGTAAATATAATACAATGATCTCAAGATCTGTTAGCTTCATAAAATTTAACTTCAAATGAAATTGTTGAAATTATGAAATAAATATTGAATCTTCAGCACAGCATGACTTTATTCTGTTTGTATTTTTAACAATTCATGCTTCATTGTGAAACTAAAATATAATTGTGTGAATATGTCTTTCTGAGTAATTCCTGTAGTAAGAACAGTTAAAATTCCCTTCTTCTTCCTCATTGTCAGGATTGGCAGTTTATTCTGTCCTTTTTTAAAACTTCTGTTAATAAAACAGATGCAAAGAAGGTACCATTAGATTCACTGTTAGCTCTATTCATAACATGCTACTGTTCAAGTGACGTGGATTCAAAAGAAACAAACTTCCAGGCACCGCTCAGATCTGATATGCTCACGGATTGGAAGTGGGAGTTAAACCAGCTGGTAGCCAGTTCCAGAGGTTTGGTCATATTCTATTGTATACTGCCGTGTCCAGTCCACAATAACAGGACGAAATAAACCGCAGCATCTGAATTCAAAGAAGTCTATAATATTTCTTATACATCCATGGCTAAAAAGAGAAGAAAAAACAAAAAAAAAGTCTAGTACTTAATATTGCAACTAACAAATACAAAGTTACCCCTAATAATAACAAGGATGATTTCCACAGTAATTATTGTGCTTGTTGGTGCTGACAATATTTACTATTATTGAACTGCTACAGTTATAAGCTATTAATTGAATACTTGATTCAAATAATTTATTTGGAGTCTTATATACCTCTGCCTTTTCTCAGCCGTGTAATGGGGACATGCTACTAATCCATTATTCTGGGATTCAAAGGACTGATACTATATCCATTTAGCATTAGTGATGGAACCCAAATTACAAAAACAACAGCAGCTCTGAAAAAGAAGCCCAAAATAGCTGTTAGTAGTAAAAATGGAGTGCTATATGAAGACTGGGAGAATGAAAAGAAAATTAAGGAAAAATATCAAATGTAATGTAATATTTTCTGGAATTTTATTGGAAAGGAACACTTGGAAAAGTTGAGTAGATTCATAGGTGATGATTAATATATTTTACAAGTAATATTTTGGGAATCATCCATCGGACTATTAATTTTTTATGAAATCAAATTACTTTTATTTTGACCTTATTGTAGGTAAAATTTGAATTTCAAAGCATTCAGGAGAGATAAATGAGATAACAGAAGATACAGTAAATTGAAACTAGACAAAGTTTGAGGAATTCAAGGGAATATTAAAAAATAGGACTGGCATGGGTCATAAAGAAGTAATTTAAAACAGTTGTGTGCCGTATAAAAGCAGTTTAGTGTTATATGCTGGACCAGTGCACATGAGGTGCTTTCTTTCATTCACAAATGAAGCACTCCTCTGTATGTACGCTATGCTACAAGGCAGCTAGACTGCTTCAAGAATGGGCACATCCAGAAGACACTCCTGCTGTGATAGTGAATGAAGCTTCTCAATGAATTATTCCTATTGTCCTATTACAACCCTGGTTGGATCTAAATTTTGTTATTATTAAGATTATAATTTGAGCAGATTTATTTTTAAAAAGTTGAAATTCAATCACAAGGTGCTTGTCAATTTGAATGGAAGAGTAGCTAGTAAAAATGGATTCTTAATCCATGAGCTATTTTTTCTACTACTCAGCTATTTTTTCTTCCATGGTAAAGTTCCATAGCATCATCACATAAACCTGCTGAAGTACTGATTTATTATATTTGACTGAAAAGTTAAAAAGATAACCAAAAATTCTACATAAACTGACCAGTTAACTGTCATATCTAACCTGTCATATCTAATCTGTTTCATTATGAGTATCATATAAACATTTAAATAAACATGCATTTAAACACATTTTACTTATACTTACTTAAATGGACTTTCAATAGATGTTGTTGTTACTTTAAAGTGCTTATATCGTCTGGCATTCATTCTTTCATTTGTAGTAATACCTAAACAAGAAATCTAGAAAAAAATAAAAATAGCCAATTAATATTTAGAAGCACTGAAATTATAGAAGTATCAAGCAATGAAAACCAGAATCAATATTCATTTAAAGATACAGTTACATATGATAATGAAAATGTGCTATCTTTTCTAATTGTATGTTAAAAGAATATGTTTTCACACATAAAATATATTTTCACTATAGTATAGGTACCCTAATAGCTATTCTGAACCAAGTTAAACACCAGGCCAACATCGGAGTCAATACTTCCCTTTGTAAAAGAGATAACTAAGACAGTACAATAAATTTGATTCGGCAAAGGAGTTTCAAAACCTAGTGAGATCCCAATCCACTGTACCAGTGACTCATGAAACAACCATGTCTCCTTTCAGGAACAGGCAGTCTTTTACAGGCAGTTACTACACTTACACATTTCCCAAAACATTGAACTCTAAATGGAACTCAAAACATTGCATAGTCCTAATAACTGTGGGGTTGTGATAACATTTATTTAGCATTGAATTATTCCCTTTTCATTAAAAAAAAGTTGTCTTCATCTAACTGTATTTTGCTTTTTACTAAATGTATGTGGCAGTTAACAAGAAGGCATGTACATTTTCTGAATAAATTAAAATAGTACTTAAAACTAAATTGTACAAAGACCCCAGTTAAAAAATGTTAAAAAACATTCAGATGAACTTTCAAGAATCCGCAATATTAACACACACACACACACCAAAACCCCGAAATCTACCACTAAAATATTACTAAGACATTGCTTGACCAAATTAATGACTCTTACTAAAAGGGATACTTCCAAGAGCAGATTCCAGACCTGCATATTAGGATCCTTGTTTCAGTTCATGTTCTCAGAAATTTTGGGAGAAAATTTTTACTGATAGTATTGTATTATCCTTCACAAATAGAACAGCTGCATCCAGTATGTATTTCTTTAGGTCTTCTTTAGCCTCTTACTTACATGAGAACAGATTTAAAATCATAATTTGTCCCCATTATTTGATCTACCAAACTGACCACATCCTGTCCAGGGGTGGGTTCTACTTACCTTTACTATTGGTTTGCAATGGGGCCGCACGCTTCTCTCTCTCACTCTTCTGCACATGCACAGAAGCTTCCTAATAACGTCCGGGTCAGTGGGAGGAGTCTCCCGCCAGTTTTACTACCAGTTCTTGTGAACCAGTCTGAACTGGGGGCAACCCACCACTGATCCTGTCTGCCTATCATTTCCTCATGCATTAACTTATTTTCTATGGTAAGATACAGTGTATATATTCCACAGAAGATTCCTCTATATATCTAATAAGTTATTTTTTCCTACCTGATACATTTGACACATTAATAGTACAGCAACCCACATGAAGTGAAACACACTGTTCAAAAACATCCAAAACATCCAAGGCGAACAAGTGGCAATTTGTGTAATGTACGTCCAAAAACCATCTGTTGTATAACTTGTGTGACAGTGGATTCCCCAGTCTGAAATAAATATATATGTATATATATCAGAATTTTACAAAATAGCTCCATACTATTTTCCTTGCAGCATTTAAATGGATATATTTTTTTGCTCCAAGAGTAAACTGTGTGAAAACTGTTTCAAAATGAAAGTATTTAGTGATAAAAAATCAGATAAAACAGATTAATCAATATGAATAAAAACTTACAAAACTGATGCAGAGCACAGATACAATGAAAAAGCTAGACAATTAGAAATATGTGAACCAAACTAAACTTACAAGAGATACAGCCATAAATCATCCAGCAGATCATGAAGAGTAAAAAGAATAAATATCCCATGAAATAACGGTGATTGCCTGCTCCTGAGGAAAAAACAAAGTATTGCAATAAAACATTGTTTTGCACTACTTTAACAGTACAACTAAGATAATGTGCAGGCCTAATTTTTCTGCTTATAATATTTAAAATAATTGTTTCAGCTGGAAAGTGCACCTCATCAGGTGCATTTTGCAAATAAATCATAAGTCTCTCAAGGAACCAATGAAGATGGATGTACTAAAATTAATAAAAATACTAATGAGCATAAACATGAAATATAAAGCCAGGTGTTTTGTTCAATTGCTTTTAATTATCTCCTAAGATGACAACATAACACAAAAACAAGTACTGGAAATTATTTGAATGCAAACTTTAAAATTGTGGGTTGTATTCTACATTTTAACCTATCTATGAGAATAATCCATCACAAGAACGTCACTCAAGATGTTTCAGCTCCTGAAAAGACTACAAACCCTGCATATTTTTCAAGTCTTGTATAGCCTCAGGATTTTCTCCTGGAAAACTGAACCAATGGATCCTTCCTAACTGTGAGAGACAGATGCTGATTCCTAAGTTTATTTTTTAAGTTACCAGTATTTTATAAAACATAGTATTTACAGATTATATTTTCCTTGCCCCAAATCTAACTCTAGTCTAGTTATTTAGCAGGTAACTAGTGAATTTGTTGTTTTTCTCAAATGTTTCACTTTAAGTTTCCATCCAATTCATATTTCAATTTCATATCAGGCAAAAAATGGAGGTTAACTATTTCTAAGTTTATAAAATTGACTCTTTTAAGATTTAATGATCAGCTTCTACCTACATTATTATACAGAATACAATATGGCTGTATTTATTAATGGCTCAAATTTACCCCTCTAAAATTTTGCAACATTAATCCAGCACATCATTATAACTACTATCTAGAAAAGGAGAAATCCAGTGTAGAGTTATGTATTACTTTTATAGCATCCCTGAACTTAGAACAGCAAGAATTGTGGCTTCTAACTATTCCTGAAGTACAGGTAGTCCTTGATTTACAACCACAATTAAGCCCAACATTTCTGTTGCTAAGCAAGACTGTTAAGTAAAAATTGTTTCATTTTAGGACCTTTTTGACACAGTTGTTAAGTGAATCACTGCAGCTGTTAAGTTAGTAACATGACTGTAAAGTGAATCTGGCTTTCCCATAGACTCTACTTGTCAGAAGATGGCAAAAGTAATCATGTGACCTCAGGACACTGCAACTGTCAAAAATATGAATCTGTTGTCAAATATCTGAATTTTGATCATGTGACCATGGGGATATTGTCATTAGTGTGAAAAATTGTCATACATCCCTTTTTTCAGTGCATTGTAACTTTGAATGGTCGCTAAACAAATGGCTGTAAGTTGAGGATTATCCATAGTTTGTCCAACTATCATGCATTACATGACTACTTTTTTAAAGAAATGAGTGTATTATGAACAAAACTGCTTGCCAAACTTTATTGGGTAATCTGAAGATGATACAATTGTTTTCCAGGACTCTCATAAACAGAAATAATTTAAAAAGTGGAATGATTTACATGCATAAATGATTTTCTACAACAGCTAAAAATTATATTTTTGGAATAGTATAGAAAATGTTCTGTGGTACATCATTCTCATAATTGTTTTCTTATATATTTTTCTATATTATTCCAATAATGGAAATAGCTGCAAAATAGTATGCACATCCATTTTCTTGCTTGTTCACATTACGTCTGACAAAGTCTGCATGGTAGATATATGCAAAATGTTCCATTTCAGGGATAAAATGTTCTGGAGAACATAGATCAGGCTATTGTAGGGAGATGCAGGAGTCTTCTTGAGGTGAATACTTCTAGGATGGACTTGCTGTTTATCCGTGAACATCCACTGCAGGCCCAATAATTATACTATGGATGGGTTGTATTATTTCCTCCCTTAAAAAAAAAGCAGGTATGGGACTTGGTTGTCCTCCTAGATTCTTAGCTTCTGCTGAAACAGAAAATGGGGACCTTTATCCAGTTTTGGCTGATGACCGCTTATGATCTTATCTTGACCAAAATGCCTTGCTGATAGTTACTTATGGCCTAATTGCCAATCCAATGGACTGCTTTAAAATGTTATATGTGAGGCTTCCTTTGAAGATAACCTGCAAGCTGCAATTGACAGAAAATTCAGCAGGAAAATTGCTGATCACACTATCATCAGTTAGCATAAAGAAACTGGATTGGTTGCCAATAGGCTTCAGAGCCTAACTAAAAGTGCTAATCATTATCTTTCAAGTCCTCAACATCTTACCTGTCCAGGTCAGACACCAAGGAGGGGTCTGCTTAAAGTCCCTCCTCCTAATAGATTTCCTGAGATGCAGATCAGGCAATAGATATTCTTGGTCATGGCTCCCACTCCCAGTTAATGGAATTTTTTTAACTGCCAAAAGTACAGGTGGCCACAAAGACTTTCTTTAGAGAAAACTAAACTGGTAGATGACACTGAGCTTTTAACTTGTTGGTCTTTCTGAATATAATTATTTGAATTTTGTTTTCCTTATATTAGGAATTGTTATATGCCATCCAGAGTGAGTATAGATTGGGACAACTTTAAAATATTGTTAAATAAACAAACATATATTCCGGAAAGAAAGCAGACTTGAAAATTATTGGATCATACCTGGTACAGCCAGATTAGCATGACCTGGAGTTGAAATGGAACATTCTGGACTTCTATATATACCAAATGCACAGGCACAAGATTGGCTATGCTCACTTATTTGTCTAGAATAAAAATGCATTGCTAGGTATATAAAAACTGAAGTACAATGTTTGTTTAAAATAAAAAGCATATTTGATAAAATAAACACACTGGTCAGTATCTCTAAACAATACTTACCTACACAATTACCCACCCATGGGCAGTGATGATCAAATTTGGCTATACATCGATTGCATACACCACAATGTTTGGATCTCACTGGTTTCCGTATCTGTTTGACAGATTTTAATATGCATAGTATATAACAAAAGCTTTACAAATATATCTGAAGTTTTAAATATGCAGAATTACCAAGAATTGTAGATTTGATCTTTAGATTTTAAACCTATTTCATTATGTAGCTATGTGTGAATCAGAGAGATAAAGAGAATATTAATTAAAATTTCTTTTTATATAAATTCAGTGGTTTAAAAGACTAAAGATAATTTGATATCTGGATAAGAACTAGACAAACATAAACTGGATTTCTATCCCTCTTCACTAGTTCTTTCTTTAAGCTGTAAACAGCAGAAAGCTTGCAGTAAAAAGCTAAGAATTTAGTAATGAATTTTTTTTACTAATTAATAATGAAATCTTAAGGAAATTTGTTACCTAAAGATCAACTAATTAACCATGAATAATACTGTAAATGTTAAGTTACAAGGGGGGGAAAATTCAACAAGAGATAGTTTCAATATTATGCATGAACGTATTTCATCAAAACAAATGTTATATCATACATACGAATGAAGTAAAATATTAGTGTAGGAAGTACAAAATTAAGTTTTAATATCTTAAACTAAAATTATATAAAATGTCTCAAAACATCAAGATTAACATTCTGCCACCTGCAGTGCCATACTCATTTTTTAGTTCATAAATAGAAGCATATTTTGCAGAAATTGTAGGAGTTTCTGCAATAGTCCTACATAATCACTCAAAAAGCATCCAAATCATGATTGTGCTTTTTCTGCTTTAGTTCATGGTTCAGATTAATCTTAAACTCATATGCTGCATAACTAAACTCCACACAAAAAGCATAGTGCCTATGATTTACTAAACTATAATAAAGCTATAAACTTCATCTGTAATTGCTGATAGAAATATATTCGTAGTTCATGGTTGATAGTTCACATTTAGACTACGCATACTGAACATTTATGAGAGAAAATAAGCTGCAGAAAAGGAACATCTACATGTCAACGAACTCCTGTAACAGCCTGAAAGTTCCCTTGATCTAAAGGAAAAATGAAAGAAGCAGGCTTAAGACAGAAAATGTATGATGCAGAGACGACTTCCGGTATCCGGTGGCAACGGACGTCTGGAAGGCTTCTCCTGCCTCCAGTGTCCGAATCCGGCCGCCGCCGAGGCCCTTAGGGGCCAGGTGTTCCGAAAAGGACACCTGCCGTACGGACGGCTCGCCAGGGGTCTCCCAGCCGATATACAGGACTGGGGGGACCGATGCTGGCGCGTCCTAGGCTCGGCGGGGTGCGGAGGCCACAGGCCGCGGCCATTACTTTGGTCGTCGCCTGGGCCGCTGTGCCCGGTGATACCGGGGCTTTGGATTTATAATTGCAGCAGCCTGGTGGTGAACAGGAGCGGAGAAGAATTGAGGAATGAAGAAGGAAGGGAATATCGGCAAGCGTGGTGGAGTACTCCGGTGCGGGGGTTTTTCTCCCCTGCGACTGGAAGGAGTACGAATCACTTTGGAGAGAGGAGAACTTAAAATAACAAGATTACGGTTTTGTGGAGCTCTGGAGAAGAGGTGATGGAGAAATTTAGGAGGGAGGTTTGAGGCCCCCCTCCTCTGAGGAACAATGGTGGCGTCCAGCTTCCGCCTTCACTATGAGAATCTTGATGACATCACTTCCCTTGACTTCCTGGTTGATTAACTGTACTCTGGACTCGTTGCTCCTGTGAGTGCCCCTGGTGGATCGGAGGAAATTATAAGGATACTGTGCTTGCCTGAGGATTTTAAAAATTTTTTTTTTTTTTAAATGGCAAAAGGTCAGAGACCAACTGCTGGAGAAATGGAGAGAATTCTGGAAAAGTTATCTAATATGGACAAGAAACTGGATGAAATAAGAGCAGAAATTGTGACTATCCAAAAGGATTTAAAGGATACTCAACAAGTCTCAGCAGAAAATAAGCAGAAAGTGGAAGGTCTGGAGGGTGAGATGCAGGCGGTGCAGAAAAGAGGGGAGATGACAAGCAATGCTGTGCTCGGACTACAGATGGATAAAATGTCTTATTTCCTTAGGTTTCAAAATTTGGAAGAAGTGGACCAAGAAGACTTGAGAGATGTTGTGACTAAACTGTTGGGAGAATTTCTTGGGAGAGGTGTTGATTTTATGAATTGGGATGTGGATCGAGTTTATAGAGTTAATTCACAATATGCACGCACGCATGCAGTTCCTAGAGAGGTTCATGTCAAATTTGTGAAAAGAGAGACGAGATGAAATTCTTAGAAAACATAGGAGTGGGGCACTGACTTATAGGGGCAGGAGATAGCCATTCTGAGGCAGATTCCCAGACAGGTACGTGAAATGAGAAAGAAATATTACTTTTATCAAGCAAATTGTACCAGAAGGAGTGGGCTTCAGATGGCTGATGCCAGAGGGATTGATGATTTTCCGGGAGGGCATTACGAAAAAATTAGTACAATTGCGGAGGCTGCGGCCTCGTGGAGGAACACAAAGCCCTCCTGGATTTAGATGACCCAGGAATTGAAGAAGGGAGGTTATAGACCATGGGGCGGAGGCGGCTGCCGCTGTTGCGGCCCTGGAGTTGGGTCAGGCTGAACCCAGAGTTCTGAGATCCAAAACTAGGAAGTGATAAAGATATTTGGTATTGTGTTGGTTTTTCTTATTCTCTTTCGTATGATATTCTGATTATTCTTGACCCTTCCTCATTGTGTATGTAAGATTGAAATTTAGCTACTTCGTTTCACCTGCTTGCCATATGGCTGTTGTATGTGTTTAAAATTTGGAGTAAAAATTCTTATCATGTATAAGAAAAATGAAAATTTACCATACCTGATATGTATTTGCATAAATTTTTTTTGACCAATAAAAACTTTTTATATATAAAAGAAAATGTATGATGCAGTCTAATCATTATCTAGGACCCAGTATGAAATATGTGATACATAATCATACTGTAGTTAGATTGACAATATGGAAGTAGAATGAGGCCAATAAAAATGATAAATTAGCCACAAAAATAACATAGGAAAGTCTATAACAGTAACTGAGTTGAATTGAATATTTATTACAACTTATACGCTATTCCATTTCAAGGGACAGCAAATGGTTTGCAGCAATACCATAAGATTAAAATTTGAATCCTCAACAAGTCTTTTCTCCTAAATCTTACTGGGCAGTTCAATTCAACTTGGAGAAGGTAGTTTCAGAGATACCAAGGTTCCATGACAGGTACCCAGAAGCTAGCTGGCAACCATTGTAGCTCTAATTGTAGTATTACTGCATAGGCAAACCTTGGTGCAACTATCCACCTGCTGCATGTTACAACATATAGCGGGCAGCCCCATGTACAAAACATTGCACATGCAATAAATTGGTGGCAAGGGCATGAGTGACTGTGAGAAATCCTCCAGATCCAGGAAAAGCCACAAATTAAGCATGAAATGAAATGGTACAAAGATCCTCATGGCCACAGCCCCATCTGTTATTAAAGTGGGAACCGTGACTGAGGGCTATCAAACATCCAACAATAATAGCCATGTGTTTGCTCCCGATGGGACAGTTTCCATGAAAGAGCTGCTTTGTGATCAGAGTCCTTCTGGACTTATGGCTCCTGCAAAATAGGAAATGGAAGCTATGACCTGAGAGACCAACCAACTGTGAATGGGATGCTCTTGCAATAGTATCTCAGCTCCAGATTATTGCTTGAATGCATTACTGCAAGGCATTCAATGGGGCTAATCCTGAACTGGTGCCGAGAAAGCAGATTATCAGATGGGGAAATTTGCTATGTGAGAATTACATGTATCCTTAGGCTGCTGCACTGGCTACACAAGCCTCCAGATTTTATTCAAAGTGCTAGTTAGTATCTATAAAACTCTAAATGGAATGGCACCGAAATTTCTAAGATCACTTTACCAAGCATGATTCTGCCCATTCTAGCATGGCAATCTAGAAAAGATAAAATATCAACCCCTTTTTAAAATGTTGCTTGTATTATTTTTTCCTCCTAGTCCTAGTGACTAGGAAAGGTATTCAAAGCTAAATAAATAAATCTAACCCTAATCCTGTAATTTCATATGGATTTCTGTATAAAGGTTTTTTTGTCTTGAAAAGTCTTGAACTTCTGGTAGAGCCATCTGTCAGAATTTCTCTATCTAATTTAATATGGTGCATTACCAAATGTTACATAAATTTTAATTCAAATTTCTAACAAGAGTCACCTGAACTATTTTTCAGATGTTGCAGCTTCATCAGTATGAAGACTCCAGTGAGGAACCTTGATATCCTACTTTAAGTTTCATATCAACAAGAATACTGATATCGCTCTTTATGGTTTTCATATGTCTGAATTCTGAATGAACAAAAAAATGACTTATATTCTATATGAATATATCCTCTTGCAATCCTAAAGTATACATTTTTAAAAACATTCAATATTAAAATGTTTTATTTAAATTCAAGTAAGTTGTGTCTATATGTTATTAGGAAAAAAGTATATTACCAAGCAAGTACTGCAGAATATACTGAGATCCAAGCTTCCTGTCTCTGCAAGTTCTACTATTGTCTGTGAAAAATAAAACAAAAAACGTATTAAATCTTTTAAGAACTGACTTTATACATACTATGTACATTTTTATAAACAGACATACTAGCATATAGACCATTTGAGTATCAGGTAAGTAAATCAAATTGTGCAATTTCACTGCTCCTGCTGCTTGGATGCCAAGCAATTAAAGCATGTTAACATTAATTCTAATCAGCTGTTTGTTGCTAGATTGGGCTCAATTAAAGGATTGTTGTTATTCAGTTCTATATGTTTTGTATCCATCACTAGAAAGACTGTCTGTACTTCTTGAATCTCTTAAACATTTATTTAGAGACAAAAAGATAAAGGTTAAGGAACTTGGCCCATAATTTCCAAGACAAGGGATAGGAGGAAGACTGAGAAGTCATCAACTTTGTGATATAAGGATGAAATTATACTATATTCAATCAAGAAAGAACTTTCAATCAAGAAAGGAACTATTCAATCAAGAAACTACATTTCACAATTTATTAACAAATAAAATCTTGTTACCTTTTTCTTTTGTTCTTCTGTGGCTTTAATTATTCCTGGATCTGATTTCCAGGACTTCCCAAAATTATAGAAAAGTGCAACACTATTAGCAAGAAATGGAAGGTGGATAAAGAGAAAACTGAGATGTACAATCATTAAGGAATGTAAATATATGTTCAAATTAATGTAACTTTTATTTTTAAACCAACACAGTGTCCTTCAAAGCAACGCTTTTTAATTAATTTAATTTACTTCTACTGTAGATACCAAAGAGTGTTCCTGATACAGGAAACTGTCTCATAACCAGGCCTGAATCCTGGCTAGGTCAGTAGTCCCCAACTTTTCTGGTTCCATGGACCAGCACCAGTGGCAGGGGAGATGGTTTCGCGTGTACAATCTAGCTCCCACGCGTGCGCAATGAAGCTTCACACACTTGTTTGCCACTTTCATAGCCCAGTTCCCAACGAGCTGCGCACTAGTACAAGTCCATAACCCAAGCATTGGGGATGCCTGATCTAGATAATCTGGACCCTCTGAAGCTGCCAAGCAACCACCTTTTCTATCATTTTCCCTAAGAAGGGAAGGTGGGAAACTGGAAAAAATTGTCCAGGCAAGTGGGATCAAGTGATTTTAAAAAAAAGATTTACTAGTGGATGACCATCTGATGAACTGCCTACCACCCTCTTCCTGGTTCTGTCCTAATCTTCTTTCCTCCACTTGGGCTACTTCCACAATCATGCTCTCCATCAGGTAAGAGAGGCAAACATCTCTTCTTAATCACACGTTGCAGCTTGCATGAAATATCAGGGCTTCAGCTGCTGTACAATTCCAGTGTAAAATTGGATTGCCAATGCTCTACTGTTTTCAGCTCTTACTCAAGTTTACCCCCCAAAAAACTCTACCAAATGTGATAATCAGTGAAAAAGGGAGAAAACCTATGGAATCTAGGAAAAGGAGAGGTCCAAGAATTTCATAAACCACTTTGGACAAATTTCATTTTGCCAGGTAAACTTCACTTAATGTTGTACCTGGAATAATTTAAACCAATGATTTTATAGTTTTTTAAAAACCATTCTTACTTCTGTTGTATATTATCAAGGAAAATCTGTACTGTACCCTTCTACACACTTATACAGTCTTTCTGGCACAATTGCTGATATCAAGAGAAAGGATATCATTCCAAAACCAGAAAAACCACGTCACATACATCCAAAATTTTGTTGCTAGGTAGATTCCAAGAGGCAGAGCACTATGCATGGAGTGATCGAAGAATGATCTGTAGGATAGAGAAACAATTTCACTTAATTGATTAGTATACATACTACATTAAGATTGAAAATCAGACTTGTCAGACATTATATGTTTTCTGTCCTGCTCTACAGAGTAGAGAGTTGGTCTCTGACAGAAAGCCATTTGAAGGGACTAGAAGCATTTGAAATGTGGATTTACAGACAGCTGTTACTTATAAGCTGGGTTCACAAAATCAGAAATGAGGTGATAAGCCACCTGGGAAAGCCAAGGGAAATAATCAAAACCATAAAAAAAGCAAAAGTTAGATTATTTTGGACATGTGATGTGATACCCGGAAAAATACAGCATACTTCACTTAATCCTCCAGAGAAAAATTGAAGGCAAACGAAGTCCAGGCAGAAGAAGATGATCATGGCTTCAAACTTTAAGGGACTGGTTTGGACAAAACTCAGCAGCACTTTTTTGTGCAGCTGTTGATAAAAATAGGATTGCCAACATGATTGGCAAGGTCTGATGATGAATATAGCACAAGAAGAAGATACATGCTACATATTCTTGCTTGCTGGAAAATAGTTGAATATGTTTAAAAGGTCATGTAGACTAAAATATATATCATTTCACTGGAAAAAATATATAATATCATTTGATAAATGCTTGCCAGGTTCACAACTGACTGATTCAAAAATTATATCTGTTTAGCTTGCGATCTTCACATGATGTATCAATTAAGCCAATTTCAAAACTGGAATGTACCATGACTGATGCTGGGAATTAACAGTATTATAATTAATTTATCCAGCAAATATATCAGGACCAGCAACCATCTGGATGAATTTTTAAAAATTTGTCCAGTAAAGCTTTCAAACGTTATGTCAATTTGCACACACAGACAAATTTCACATATTCCCTCTTTTTAAAATGATCATTGAAAAGTAAGAAAAAGGAGAATACTGAGAAGAGAGAACTGGACAAGAAGTTTTTCATATATTACAAAAAATATTTTCACTGCTACAAGAAAAGTGTTTTAATTCATTAATAAAGAAAAGTCAAAATTTATGGCTAACAGACAATCAAGCCAGAATTGTGAAAGAGGAACTGTTTTTGATTAATTTCTTCACTGTCATACTGCAAGATGGAGTAATGATTGATATGCTGATTGAACTGGTAAAGCTCCCATTGAAAGCTACATTATGAATGCCACTTGTAGCATCTAATATGAGCAAATATGAAAAAGTTAGGATATAAGAACATAACAGCACATTTCCTTACAGAAGACATTTAATATTTTCCATATTTCATTATCTGTCCTTAATATTAATGCATAAAGAAAGAATAAAACTAAATAAAACTAATTCCTTTCAAAAGAAGCATCTTAATGAATCTGACAGTATATTACATAGTAAGCAAATCAACTTTTGAGGATACCTACTTGGAAAGAAACTGAACCATAGCCCAAACACCACCATACATTAGTCCTTTGATTAGCCAAGAATCAATATCAAGATCTGCTATAAATCCAACCAGCCAAATAACTAGGAATGGTGTTCCTAGCATCACCTTCTGACGAAATTCCTACAAAAATAGTAAGTATTAATTATTGTATTTTTTAAATGAAGCACTGCAAAAATATAATTTTTACTCAAACATTTCACAGTAATTTTAATTTGAAAATATCAAAGAAAAACTATGTTCAGTGAAATATATGAGGCCTAGGTATGGTCAGTCACTTCTCCCCAGTAGGAAAAGTTATTTTTTAGAAAGTCAATTTAAAAGATGCAAAAGTACAACATTTCAAGTACCTTTTGACCTCATCTCAAGAAATTACATGTCAACAAAACCAAAGTTTATCAGTTTTTAAATATATTCTCACCTTATCAGCCCTCAGCTTCCTGAGAAAAGATGGATTGTCATAACCTTTTGCTTGCCTTGCCTCCTGAAGATGATTTATCATCCAAACATTTTTTCTTTGCTTTGCTAAATCAAGTGGTGATTCTCCCTATTAAAATATAAAAAGATATAAAATAATTTTAGATTAAAAGTGGAAAATATGTAACTATTTCATTTAAAATATTATTTAAAAGTTTTACTGTTATGTCCTCATAATAACGACTGCATCTCAGCTGGATAGTTGCCTACCACTCTCATTGGTTGAGACGCCGGCAACTATACTAGCTCCTATTGGTTCGCATGTTTTGACAGTTCCTTTTTAAGCAGTTGTCAGTTGGGTTTGTTTTTCTGCTTAGGTCTGGAGCCGGCGTGAAGTTGCTCATTACTTGTTCTTGCTAATAAAGTGTTATTGTATCAACAACGTATCAACCTAAGCCGATACTTAACTCGCAGACATATTATTTACAAATATTAAATCAGTTCATTATATTATGTAGTTCACTAGTCTGGAACACGAAGCTCTCTTTCACATATTAACAAGCAGCAGAGGCAAAGAAAAAGTCAATTTCATTAGCTAACAGGATTTAGCTAACAGATATGTTTGTGTATTATCTCATGTAGATGTTTACTCTATACATTAGATCAGGAGTGTCAAACTTGATTTCATTGAGGGCCACATCAGGTTGGATTTGACCTCAGAGGACAGTGTGGGCATGGTCAGCTTGATGTCACTCATGTCAGGGGAGTCTCTGGTGGAATGAACACTCTGCCAGCGAAAACGGGCTCCCAAGATCCATTTTCAGCTGTGACGGCCTTCTGCCACCCTCTGTCAATGAAAATGGAGCTTGGGGGGACGTGGGCTCCATTTTCGTTGGCAGAGGGCAGCAGGAGGCCATCGCAGCCCAAAATAGATCTTGGGAGGACCATGTGCAGCCCTCTCAAGCTCCATTTTTGCTAGCAGAGGTACCACAGGCCACTCCTTTGCTGTTTCTAGGATAGCTCCGCGGGCCAGATCTAAGCAACCCACAGGCCGGATCCAGACCCCAGGCCTTGAGTTTGACACACCTGCAATAGATTGACAGCAAATCAATTGGAGATTAAAGTATGTTTTAAGCACCATTATAAGGGATATAATAGAATTCTACCTATCAATTTGCTCCCACCAAATGTTCACATTTTATGGGCATTTTGTAAAGATTAATCCAACAACTGAGCAATTGGGAGTTTTTCATTATTTACAGATAGTTCTTGACTTACAACTCTAATTAACTTGGAATTATGGTTGTAATTTGTTGAAATTATAAATCAAGGCATCACATGACTGGACCTGATTTTTTTGACATTCTTTGTGGCAGTCATTAAGCAAATGCAGTGATTAAATAAATGCCACAAACAGTAAGCAAATCAATTTTACTCAAGGAGCTTTTTGCCAGAAACTTGAAGTATATGCTGGAAACCTGAAAAAACACTTATAAATTCTGGCCATTTGACCACAGAACAGCAAACTGCTGTAAAGGTGAGCCAGTTGTCAAGCTCCCAAAATACAATCACATGACTGCAGAGGATGGGGGTTGCAGCCATCATAACATGTTGTAAGTAGCTCTGTTGTAGCTTTGAAGAGTTGCTAAATGACCAGTTGTAAATTAAAGACTACCTGCTAATATTAGTATGAAATTTAAACTATAAAAAATGTTTTAGTTTTCAAAATCATTGCTATAACAGATCTAAGAAATAAAATTAATAATTAATAATTTTCATCCTTCCTCTGAGATACACTACATTAATAAATAGGTCCTGATCACTTTAATCTGCAAATCTCATACATTTTGCACAACATAACAAAACTTTTTGAGATTGTGGCAATCTCTTTATATAATTCATCATGAATTCATCCTTCCAATGCCTAAAAAATTAAAATAAATCTGCAATACAGTTTTTTGTCAGAGACTTGGGACAAAACAGTAGACCTCATTTACACCTAAAGAAAGAAAAGTTCTTATGGAACAGAGGAGGCAAAGGACAACCAACTGAAGGTACCTTCAGCTCCAGTTTTGCACTCCTCCTCTCTTCTACTGAAGGTAACTCCCCTCCTAAACAAATATTCATGGAAGCTTGAAAAATGGTTGAATCCTCTATCGTTTGGCCCCCGCCTAAAAAAAAATGAAACAGGTACCAGAAACTGAAATTTACCCCAAAAAGGCATAAATCCTTTGAAACAAAGTAAAAATTGCAAGGATTGCACATATGTACTCCAGCATCAATAGAAACTAGATATACAGAGAAATAGGTAGTTAATTTCTATTGGTAGGATTTGAACGCAAAAGCCCAGTGCGTAGTAGTATCAAAATCCTAAGTCAACAAATCATCATAAGAGATGGCAACAGAAATAAAAATCAGCTCACAGTATTTTATGGTTCTTAGGAGGAGTTTCCTTGCATTTCCAACCTTCATTTAAAAAGTACTTCAGCAAACTTCCAAGTTATTGGGAGTTTACCCCTCCCTTGAAACCTCACATGCTTCAAGGAAATCAATGCCTTTATAATCTGGATATGCCAGGTTGGAGAAAGCCAAACTCTCTCTGGTTCACCTTTTCATTGTGGTTCTACCTAATACAATTTCAGACCATGCAAATATAATAATAGTTTAAGGCTGCTTAATTGCTTCAGTCCCTGAAGACAAACTAGAGCACTCCAACAACTTAGCCCCAAAGTTTGTTCCCTGGAGGATGAAGTTTTATACAAATGTGGATGATTCCTAACTAGCCTACTAAAAAGTACAGAATATAGAAAGGACAGTTCAAATGTCTTGCTACTTTATTTTAGTTAGAGAAAATGTTAGAGAAAGAAGCAGAAATAAATAATATATGAACTTCTAGAGCAGCAGGAAATAATACTCTTTTTTATATACTGAAACACAGCAGTCTGAATTGCAGTTTTTCTTTTATACCTCAATTTTAATATCAGAACCATGCATTTGAAAGCATGTGAACAGAGCCAGTTTAAGAAGGAAAAAGGAAGCATAAATAGTAAAAGTCCCAGTTTCCAGGCAAAACTCTTAATCTGAATAAAAAATGCATTATGGAAGGATTAAAATAATTGGTTCCTTTCTCACCTATCCAGTTAAAAGTATATATTTATTTATTTGTATCCTGCCTTTAAACTCAAGGTGCTGAATATATTCAACACACTTTCTTCTTCTATTTTCCCCATAACAACCACCTTATATGTGGTGAGCTGACTGAGAGAGGGATTGGCCCAAGTTCATCCAACTGGCTTTCATGACTAAGGCAAGACTTGAATTCACGGTTTCCTGCTTTCTAGTCTGGTGCTTTAAACATTAGACCAACCTATCTCTTAGTATAGTTGGGAGTAAATTAAAATCACATGTGGAAAGAGCAAAGATTTTGCATATTATGAGCATTCTGACCAGAAGCTGACTAAGATACAGTACTATGATTTTCAGGTGGAAAAACTCTGCCATGCAAAGACATAGATGCAAGATCTGATTTAAGTTTCATGTAAAATAAAGAGTAATTTAGAGACTGAATCTGAATTCCCAAAGCATTGTCTCTCTGAATTGGCTACCTATATGCAAACATATGACTTTTAAGAACACAAGAAAGAATGGATTCAAGATTTTGTAATATGAAGTTATAACTCAGTGTCTTATTTTTATGCCAGGATGTTCAGATCTCAGGAAAATAAGTAGTGAGAATATTGGGTTGTGTAAAACATTATCAATTATAATAGAATTATAATTATTTATTATTATAATTATTATTCAGAACTGAGAAAATGAAAGACAAGTGATAACCATAAACAAGACAATAACAACTATCTTATTCTCACACAGAGGCATCTCTGCCATAACATGAATGATTTCAGTCCTTGTTTTCCTTTCACTTTGTATAGTATAAGACAAATAACTTTTCCCCTATGGCTGTTTCCCTAGAAATGGAAACCTGTAGCTTTACCAAAAAAAAAAAAAGGGGGGGGGAGGGACAGTATCACAAAGCAAACATACAGTTTTAAAAGAAATAATATTTAGCAGTGACATCCATATCTTAACCAATCAGAGCCCCTTCTCCATTACCTGAAATAATCTAGGTATCAGACTTTCATAATGATTGAGGTTGGCAGGACCGGAGCCAATGGTTCCCAGAAAGATATATGAGTCTCAACTACTTAAGGTTACCAAGAGACCAAGTAAATATCTGTTAAATTGAAATGGCAGGAGGAGAGTTTATAATTTGGAGGATAGATATAGATCTATAAGCTCTCTGTGCTGCAGTAGTCAATTAATTACTTTTTCTGAGACCTCATTCTTCACTGATATTTACAATGAAGATACAACTCTAACATCTGAGACCCTAAGCTAGAGCTGATATACTGTAATATGCTGTTGAGTCTAGATGTTGATTGATCTCAGTGCTATGAGCAAAGAGTTGTTACCCTATGAGCTGAGGATTAACATGATGGTTACAGTTACCCACTATCAGGCAAGTTACCAATGCCTTGTTTCAATACGGTAGTCCACAGGTTATGATAGCAATTGGGACTAGGATTGCCGTCAATAAGCTATGTCATCATAAAGTGTGTTGTCACATGACCACATCAGTTAGTGATGGCAATCCTGGATGCCACTGTAACCTCAGGAGCTGCATGGCTGTTAAGTGGAAAGCAATGGCAATGGAGTACCAGAGGAATGCCATGGGCAGGCACTACAGAACATAGGTGGGCAGCAGGGGGCTCCTTGGGGGAAAGTGACTTATTAGAATGACTTCCAACCTTCCTTGTAGCAATCATGTGACACAGCTCACCCCAACGTCATAATTGTGAGCTGTGAATCTGGATCACAATGACCACGGGTACGTTTAGATGGCCAGAACTTCAAAGGTCAGTCATAAATCCATTTTTTCAGCACTGATGTAACTTTGAAAACTTTTAACTTAAAGACTACTTTTTTTAACAGAATCAAGTGATGATAATAGATGATAATCAACCAGATGATAAATCAGTTAACTCAACAGGCAGGATTAATCTACCAAAGCCAGTGTCAGTTTTAACAGTCCTGACCTGTTTAACAGAAAATAGAAATGCAGCAATTACTAGAATATGTAAGATTAAATCAAAAGGCTTGAAATTTGACTAATCCAATATAACAGGTGTGTCAAACTGATGGCCCGCGGGCCAGATGTGTCACGTGCGGGGAAAAAGTTGTGATACATATGACCACGTATTGCTGCGAGTTGACACCCCTGCAGTACAATAACCATGAACAACCCAATTCTTCTGCAAAGAAACAAATGGCATTCCATGCTAGTCTATGACCATAATAAAGCTTTGATCTGATTTGCAAGCAGCTTTCAGACCTTTACTATGAGAAAGAGATGTAAAATGGTAAACCCGGTAAGCTATATGAATATCCATTTGCAAGAATTACTTTATTTCTAATTAATAGCTTACCAAGAAATATGCCCTTTGATTTACATGTGAACCTTCTAGTTAATGTATCATTTGGATAAAGCAAAATAATACTTAGGATCATCCAATAGAGATTAGAGCCCTACGTGGTAAAAAAGAGATGCCAGATGTTCAAGCTGGTTTTAGAAAAGGCCAGAGTATATGAGAAATTATAGTTGGTGCATTTACTGTAGAATAATTGAGAAAAGCAAGGAATATCCAAAAGAAGTCATCAATGGTTATAGAAATGTTTTTGTCTGTGACCATCACATCAAGCTGTGGAACATGTTTAGAAAAATGTGCACCTCAGAATACCTCATTGTCTTCATTAGAAACTTATATACGGGTCAGGAAACCACAGCATGAACAGAGCATAGTGAAACAGATTGGCTCCAAGTTAGTAAGGGAGTAATATCAATAACCTCCATTACGCTGATGGCACTATTCTGGTAATGAAAAATACAAAGGATATGCAAGCTCTAGTGATAAATATTAAGGAGCAAAGTAAAAATAAATAAATATAAAGAAGACTAAATGAATGGCAACGGGTAGAATAACTAGTCTTAGATTTAGTAATGACAATATCAGTGGTGGATGGCTTTTGTCTTTTTGGATAAACTTTCAATAATAAAGGAAAAAACACTTAAAAATATACTGCAGACTAGCATTAGATGGAGCAGCCATGTACACCTTGGAAAAGATATTTTTGATGTTGCTCTGCCTACAAAGATCAGACTCATACAAGCCGTGAAATTCCTTGTAACACTCAATGGAAGTAAAAGTTGGACTTTGAAGAAGCAGGATATGAAGAGTATTGATGCTTTTTAACTCTGGTGCTGAAGAAGACTTCTGAGAATACTGGAGACAGCCAAGAGAACAAACAAATGTATCAGCAAACAAATCAATGCAGTTCTCACTCAAGGTACAAATGACCAGGCTCAAATTATCCTACTTCAGACAAGACCTAGCTTCCTAGAGATGCTGGGAAAGGTGGAAGGAATGAGAATAGACAACCAGCAGCAAGGTGGATGGACTCAGTGGAGATGAGACAAATCGTAATGAAGAAAATCTATCAATGTGATCATTAAAGTCAAAAATGTCCCGATGGCACATAATCAATCAAAAAGCATGACAGAAAACTGACCTATTTCCAGACCGACAAAGAACATAACTATCAATCATCCTTTAACTCTACTGAAGTTAGTGACGTTGCATCAGAATCAGATAAGTCTAGATGAATTAACTAAGATGATGAATCTACTATTCATCTAATACACCACAATGTTCCTACTGCAGCACTCCTGAGCATAGCAGTACTTTCCCACTTACTGTCCTCATGTAGGATTTCTAATTGATCTTTTGATCAGAGCTTCAAAGTGGGTAATTTCAATTCTGTAAAACAAAACAAACCCAAACCCTGGAAAGGTACAATTATACTAATTTTATAGGACTCAAAGTTGCCCTTTATATCCATTTCCCTCTCAATATTAGATAAACTGTTCTAAACCATTTCCCCTTTTTAAAAAAATAAAAACATTACATCTCTCATTAAATTGGATAAGAAAAAATGCACACTTTTTAAAAAGTTAATATAAAAAAGTCATATATTTCAAATACCAGCAGATCTAAACTTACTGCCATGTTTTTCTTTCAAATGAAGTCTACCTGTCCATTTAGACAGAACATAAGCAATACTACAACATATCTTCAATCCTAGATGATTTATTCCCAGAAGACTAACGGACTAATCTCCCAACCAGATAGGCACGAAGAAACACAATGTTTAGGCATTATCTAGAATATTCTGTTTCTAAATTATATGCTTTGTCCATTGTTATTGAATACTGGATCTTTTTCAATTTTCAACCTTCCTGTTAACATTAATAAACACCCTTGGTGATGCCAAATGAATTCCTACTTGCTATACCAGAACCTCAGAAGGGCTTTAAAGTTGGCCATCATTATCTGGATTCTTTGGAATGGTGGCAGAACAGGTTCTTTTAACAGCATAAGACTTTGACACTGGCATGAAGATCTGAGAGTAATAAGATACATAATTAAAATTATTTATTTTATTCCACATTCTTTGGAGGTCCACTAAGGCAATTATATCTCATCCTGGGCACCCTTTTTTGAACTATTACCATTTGGCAGATGGTACAGGATAATAAAAACAAGGACAAATAGGCTGAAAAACAGCTTTTATCCCAGAGCAGTAACTATATTGAATTCTACTGTATTGTGCAATATTAATGAAATATCAGGGGTTTTTAATTCAATTGTATAGAATGTGAAGGATGTGTGCTTTTGTTTTATTTATGTATAATGTACACTGAAGATGGCATTTAATTTCATTGTACAAGGTGCAATGACAATAAAGTAAACTAAACTAAACTTATGGGGTACACCGGGCTGACAGTGACTGAGCCAAAGAATCCATAAGCTTCCATGATTGAGGACACATCTGAATCTAAGTTTTTCACCTAACACCTTTATATAAGATACACTTACATTACTCAAAACCAGCATTCTAAAAGACAGTTCCTATTATTAAAACACAAACACAGGTGGTTGAAAGTAAACCATACATCATGCCAGATTACAATGTAGAAGATGTAATAAGTCATCTTCCATTACTCATTCCCCATTCCCCTGAGTTAATTAAAGAAAATAGGGGGAAACATAAAAAAAAATAAGGAATGCATGAGTTTGGAACATGTGCTTGAGTATTTCAACCACAGAAAGCACAGAGTTTCTGGGTTTTCACCCTGAGTCAGCACAAGACATGGAAACGTAATTTCTTTTATTTTATTGACTGGAAAGTAAGACAATATTTAGCATTCAGCTATAAAGAAAGCAAGTATCCAATATGCCTTTGAAGGGATATATCTGAAAAAGATCTTTTAATTTTTTATAGTATCTCATTTGAGAGTATTCAGCTCAAATAGCTGAATAATATTTTTATGCCCCCCCCTTTTTTTATAGATACACGTTGAAGAAAAATTAACTCTGTTTTTTCCTCTGGAATTGCCGCTGTCCAGACATTGCAGGCCTTTCTGAGTTATCTTCTCCCTCTTCCATAAATTATAAAACAAGTAACTATATACCTGGATTTGTCAGCTTTCTGCAGCAAAAGCACAAGAAAAACTGTGCTTAGTAAAAATTAATTTGTTAAATCCCAAGCTTCTGTGCCTTACATTCACTTCACTGAAAACAATTGATGAAAATATAGGTTATAGTATCTGTATTCATTTTTAAGGTTCTACAAAATTCTTTATAGGATTTTCTATCTATTTGTTATTTTGCAGTTTTCCAAAAACAAAACATGTAAATTAGTTCATGGCCAACTGCTGCTTGCCATTTAATGAAGAGAAAGCAAAGATGTTCCAGACTACGGAAGCTATTTTTAGATAAATCTATCCATGGCTTTATTAGGCTTTTGCAATTAACAAAATTAACAACAAAACTAGTGTCACACAGGACCTTAAAGATTAATCAGAATGATGTTACAAGGTCTGATGAAAAAACAATCTAACAAAGTAAATATTGTTCCACAAAAGTTTACATTAATAACAACATTAAGACATTTTCAAGATGTTACAGGGCACTTTGCTTTTTCTTTAATAAATATATGAATACTTTATTTTCATAGATCCAAATGTTGTCTTTGTAGTTACAGTATTTCCAAAAATATTCTTAGAGAATGAAATGATTGCTGTTTGCAGTTCAGTGCTTGGTTTGAAAAAATAGCTAAATTAAACTGAGATGTTAAGCTGAGATCTCTGGGCAAAGGAAACCAGGCACATTCATTTGTGTTGTGAAAAAAGAGTTCATGGTAGCAATTCTGTGACAATATCAGGACATGCTCTCAAAATTCAAAAATGTTAACCCCCCCCCCCCCAAATATTGGGGATCTCTGAATATTTCAAAAAATAATACTCAGTGGAGGAATGGGCAGTAGAAAATATTAAGTCAAAGGAGATTTTAATGAAGCATTTATATGCTGTTTAGCACTGATTTCATAAGATTAGAAATCATGCCACAGATAACGGTACACAACGGTATTAAATATAAGGCAGACAGTGACAGAAGATGAAAACGGTCCTAGAAGATATGGGGCTATGTTTGTATAATACAAGGGACAAGGTAACTCAAAGAAAAAAACAAGTAAATAGTAAATCTGTGACCACAACAAAGGGATGGAGGGAATATCCATGAAGAGTTAAACAGTTGAAAAGCAACATGAACACCAGGCATTGGATATGGGGAAAGAGCCAAAAGTATCTGTAATGCAGAAGAGAGTTTTTACTGAATATATGTGTTGGAACTGAATCTTGTTCTTATTAAAAAAATAACCAACATAATGTGAAATTTCTACTACATGAAGACAGACTTACCTTGATATTTTGGGCATCAACATTAGCTCCAGCCTCTAACAGTAGACTAATCACTGTAGTATTTCCTGCTAGAACTGCCCAGTGTAATGCTGTATTCTTATGATATTTGTCTCCCAAATTCACTGAAACATTAAAAGTAAGCAGCAACCGAGTAGGATCCACACTGGAAAATTAATAAAAACATTATATAAACAAAGACTTATTACGTTCATTTAGATGAAAATTCCTTGGAGAAAGAGTATATATTCTTTCAGAGTCAATCAGTTTAGTTTCTGAATTAATTAAAATATAAATGAGTGATTTATTACTAGTGACATTCACTGGAGCCACCCGTGCATAAAGAAGCAGAACTATCAAAGCAGAACATAACTCTCAGAAGCAGTCCTGAAAAATATCATGGCCAACTGATAATCTGTTGTAACTGAAGTCCTATCATCTTCTCTATAAACTTCCCTAAAAAGGGAGACTACAAATTGAGTGGAAATTGTTGAAGAAGACTATATCAGAGATGGATTCTTAAATAGAAATGCACACTGGACATTTTCAGAATAACTATGTAGCATCTTTCACAAAAGAGGTATTTATCTCTTCTTTATCTCTTCTACATAGTCCCCATCTAATTTCTTAAAAGATCCAAGCTGGGCATGGATCCATTTTAGTGAAAGTTAACCTCATGTCATTGAGAGTTTTATCCTTTTTCTCAGACTTCACTAATTCAAAAGAGTATCAAATAATCTTACAAAATATTGCTCTAGTCATAGCACTAGACTAGGGGTGTCAAACTGGTGGCCCGCGGCCTGGATACGTCATGCACAGGCCGTGCCCACCCCAGCTCTGCAAAGGGAAAAAAGTCATGAAACGTCACGTGATGGCAATGTGATGCCGCAAGTTTGACACCCGTGCACTAGACTGTCCAAAAGCTGTTGAATCTGGATCGAATGTCAGGAATTTTATCTGTGAAGAGCCTTCCAAACATGGTTCAGGGGCAAGCAGTCAATTTTCCGAGCTGTTCTGAGAATACAACTACGATGGAGAAATACAGTTTTTCATTGGTCTGATCATCACTGTATACTGCCAAATCTGGACTGTTCAGTGACATTAATTCTTCATTTCCTCAGTCCCACAGTCTATTTTGGTATTTATCAATAGAACTGCCATGTTGTCTGGATTTAATTTCATGTTCTTTTCTTTGTTTAGTCATTAGAGTTCAATGATGTCCAAGCTATTGAATATTTCCTTGGAACTGGATAATAAGGAGCAAGAGCTAGGTATTATCACTATAATAATGTGAATGTCATACAGTAGATCTACTATAAACAAGAGAACTGTGCATAGTTTCAAAATAATGATTTGTGTCAATCCTTATGTATTTTTCAGCTATTCATTAAAGCAGAATTACTTTTTCAGGTTTCTATGAAAACTTGAAAAAAGATCCTGTTGATCTAAAAATGTGATAGAATATCAAACAGATCAAGAGACAGCAGAAGAAAAAACAAGAATGATGTAAAATAGACGTATCAGCTCATAGAGACTAGACCTAGCATGGACAGGTGTAAGAAAAAACTTCACCATAATTATGTTAAGTTGAGCACAATTGCTTTGATAGGTTTTCAAATTTTGTTAAGTTACCCTATTGGCAATATTTTTCTGGAAAGTGGCTCTTTTTTCCTGAGTTTGCTAGTTTTGTTGAACTACCTTAATGGACAGTAGAAGAGTGCTATGCACCTATGAGGTATGAACCATTTCTTTCAAATAATATTTAAGAATACAAAATTCTAATGTATTTTATGTTATGAATGCTACTGGAATGTTAAAAATAATGACCCACAGATTTAAACTTAAATGAGCAAATTACCTGTGTGTTCTATAAGCTGCCCACATTAAAGGTGTCATTCCATTTTGATCCATCATATCAACATCCTGATGAAAACAGAAATAATCACATATAAAAAGAGAATACTAAGGGAAAACATCTGGTTACCTCCTCTGAAGGAAATTAAGACAGTATGATACTATGCTATTATGAAGTATTTTAGGTGTTGACTGAAGGTTTTATATTTTTGCAGATTATATTAAACAATTTTGTGTGCATGCATTTGATCACAGTTTGTTGTAGGTGTAAGAGCACCATCTACTGTTTTAGGTCAGTCATTTCTGTAAATGAAATTACAGGTAATCCTCAATTTATGACCACAACTGAATCCAAAATTTCTGTTACTAAGTAAAACATTTGTTAAGTGAATTTTGGTCTATTTTACAATCTTTTTTGCCACAGTTATTAAGTAAATCACTGCAGCTATTAAGTTAGTAATACGGTTGTTAAGTGTATCTGGCTTCTCCATTGACTTTGCTTGTCATAAAGTCACAAAAGGGGATCACGTGACCCTGGGACACTGCAACTGACAATAATATGAGTCAGTTGTCAAGCATCTGAATTTTGATCACATAACCATGGGGATGCTGCAATGGTTGTGTGAAAAATGCCCATAAGTAACATTTTTCAGTGCCATTGTAACTTTGAATCGTCACTAAATGAACTGTTGTAAGTTGAGGAATACCTGAATTTTATATCCTCGAGATATGCCTGTAATGGAGCCTGCCCATTAGGGTTGCATGTTGTGGCGGTCGTTAGTTGAAACGTGTCCATTTGTGAGTGGGGACAAAAAGGTGGCTGCATTTGGGTTGTTGCCACACAGCCCGGGGACAAATTACTTTGTTCTACTGCCTTACCACCTGTTGCAGAAGCTTTTAGATAAAGCTTTAGAGTCCATTTAGATAATATAAAATAATTTACTAGTACTATATATTCAACTATTCAGTGGTAAATTCTGTTGACTTCAAAGAGTTATACCCAGGAAGTTAAGCATAGTACTGCATATGTTAATCTCAGAAATGCAATTATAAAATACATGTGAATATGTAATTGTCACTCCTAAAGTTATGAAACAAATGTACATACCTGTCCCTTGGCTATTAGGTAAGCAACAATAGATGTATGTCCAAACTGGGCTGCTAAATGAATACAACTACATCCTTCTCCATCAATTAATGATGGATCTGCACCATATTTCATAAGCTGTACAACCATTGATAAATGACCCTGTCTAAAACAATAAAAACAGCATTAAATTTTGTAACGTAGCTTTTCCTTTATTTGTAAATTATTTCACCTAGAGGAGAAATACAAACTTATTTAAGTCTATCTATTTACAAGACATTTGTTCTGAAAACCATCCTAGCTCATTGGCATCCTTCAGTCTCAAAAGACTATGGTATCGTGCTGTGGAAAAAGCATCTAGTGTGACTAAAAAGGCCAATTTGAGAGTGGCAATTCCTTCCACACTGAGGGCAGATACATTCTGTCCCCTGCCCAGCCCCCAGATTTCGCTGGCTCCGGGACTGCCTCTTTCCCTCAGCCTGCTGAACAAATGTCTCTTTGAATTGGAGAAGGCCATGCTGTGTCTTTAGCCTCAAGCTGAGCGATACCATCCTAGGTAACGATTTCAAAAATGTTGCTTACTTCTTATTTCTTGAAAGTGAGAATTTTACCTTTATTTAGCCAGTTGAACAACTTGACTGAATAATTTTTATGCTATTCCAAGTCCTTAATATGTGGGATAACGAAAAATCCATAATTTATTCAGTTCTGTCAATCTAAATTTCTCTAGATCTACAGATAAAACAGAAAGCCACCTGGAAAGCCACTCCTGATAAAACAAGAGCCAGGAAAAATTGTACCTTCACATTTTCATATGAACCATTACATTTTTGGATGATTAGAATTACAATGTAATACATTTAGGTGGCACAAATTTGAGAGAAATCTGATTCATGTACCAAGAGTTTTGACACAATTAAAACATGGAAATATTCCATGAGCACAAAGAACCTTTTCAGGTTTTACATTCATCAGCCATGCAGTTTGTTCCTTCATTTAGTAAACATACTAGATATTTTGCTGTTTTCTTAAAAATTGCATCTCAAAAATTAGTGTATTAGTGAATGTACAGATAAGTCCTTTCAAAATCACTAATCAGCAAATAATGAACTCTTGATTCATTGAACTGACTGATAATTCATTATTAGTGATTTGCTAAGACTCCTAACAATTATTAAATACACAGTACATAATTTTAAAAAACCATGGTAAATATGCATAAAATATGCATATGGTATCCTTACGATTTATACTGATATTGTTTCCTGATTACTTATTTGTAGCCTACAACTATCATTAAGTCTTGTATCATTAAGTGTTAAATTTGTACCCTATGACTATCATTAAGTGTTGTACCTTGATGAAGGTATCTTTTCTTTTATGTACACTGAGAGCATATGCACCAAAACAAATTCCTTGTGTGTCCAATCACACTTGGCCAATAAAGTTCTATTTTATTAAATTCTAAAATAACACATAAATGTCAATGTCCAAAACTAAAACCAAAACAAACTCAGCAGTAACAGAAGAACCCAACTGGCAGCTACTTAATCTTTGGAGCATCTACTTTCAGTGTCTTCTGAAATAATTATAGGGAGTCCTAGACTTACAACCACAAGAAAGTCCAAAATTTCTGTTGCTAATCAAGGCAGCCATTAAGCATGTTTTGCCCCATTTTACGACCTTTTTGCCAGTTAAATGAATCACTAGAGGTAAGTGAATCGTGCAGTCATTAAACAAATCAGGCTTCCACCATTGACTTTGCTTGTTGGAAGCTAGCAGGGAAGGTTATCAAATGATGATCACATGACCCTGGGACAGTGCAACTGTCATAAATACATGCCAGTTGCAAAGCGCTTGAATTTTGATCACGTGGTTATGGGGATGCTGCAACAATCGTGTGAAACCTGGTCATAATTTTTTCAATGTTCTTGTAACTTCAAGTGATCACTAAAAGAATGGTTGTAAGTTGAGCACTACTTGTACACTGAAGATGTCAATCAGGATGCTGTCCAAAAAGCCAATACTACTACAAAACCAGCAGCTCTGTGCATCACTCCCCCCCCACCCCCGCTTTGTGGAAATGGAGATACTACCTACATATTCCCTGGGACAACTGAGTCAGTCAGGTCAGTTTCAGTTGCAGAATATGGCTCAAGAGAATGTTCGGTGTCAAACTATACAGGACTTTAGAAATGGAAACCAACATTTTGAAATGCATCCATAAACTTATTGAAAACTCATGTAGGGGTTTCAGTAAAATATGCTCCTGGCAATGTGTGCTCTACAAGCTAACAGGCAGGTTTCAACTGTGAATTTTAGATGTTCTTTAAAAGCAGCCCCTGCACTAAACATTGCACTACTACAAATGAGTGGTGATGATACGAGTATTCTAGATATGTCTTTCTGCTAAAGATAGGAGCACAGTTGATTTACCAAAAAAGCAAAACAAAAACCTGGAGCAAATGCTGACCTATCTATAGCCTATATCTGCCCAGCAAGCAGTAGCTGTGAGTCAAGTTGCAGATCTGCTTCCTCAGTGTCTGACAGAGATTTATGGGCCTCTGGTGGCTCAGCAGACTAAGTCTGTCTGTTATTAACATAGCTGCTTGCAATTACTGCAAGTTCAAGTCCCACCAGGCCCAAGGTTGACTCAGCCTTCCATCCTTTATAAGGTAGGTAAAATGAGGACCCAGATTGTTGGGGGCAATAAAAGTTGACTTTGTATATAATATACAAATGGATGAAGACTATTGTTTAACACAGTGTAAGCCGCCCTGAGTCTTCAGAGAAGGGTGGGATATAAATTCAAATTTAAAAAAAAATGATATAAAGACTCAATATCAACCAGCAACTCTTTCTTGCTGGATTTAATTTGCATTACAGAGTTGCAAAACTGTTTTATAAACATTAATTAATAATGAAATTATGTGAAAAACATCCAATTTTTCCCACCTAGTTGCCCAATGGAGTGGTGTGGAGTTCAGGTCACCTCCCAGCTGGTCAACAATAGCACCTTTCGATATGTAGTACCTGTAGACAAAGAATAAATATAGATATAATAATAGGAGGACAGAAAGTGATAACACTTTCGTTAAGAAATGCAGGATACAAAAAGAGCTTTTATAAACATGGAAAACAGTATTTTATATTCATTACATTTTTGAATTAATCAGTAAATGATATACTCCTTTTAAATAGTAAAAGATCAAGGGAATCAAAGTGCATTTAAGGTGAACACAGTTCTCAAAAAACTGACTAATCAGAAAACTGACTTTTAAAGTAAAAGTGTTACTTACATAACTATATACAGAAATTAACTGATAAAAATATTTTAAATATATCTTCATTCATGCTGTTACCATTAGTTTTTATTAGATAAAAAAAAGCAAAGACTAAGATAAGCAACTCAACTGCAGACCTTCACTGAAGTTGGGTGGCCAATACGTTTAAATAAACTCCATATTCACTGTGGGGAGGCCAAACAGTAAGTTGCAGAATCATTGGTCAAGAAGTATTAAATATTTGAAAGGTAATATATATATATATATAATCCACTTAAACTGACTTTATCTCCAATGTTCTTCTCTGCATCATATCTACGGATATGATTATCCAAAGGAGATAATGATCAGGAAAGAATTTCATTTGTAGTGATCCATTTGCCTAATTTGTCACCTTTTCTGTGCCTATGACTTTTAAGCTTTTAAAATCTTTTTGTTTCTCTTCTTTTTTAAACAAGTGACATTTTAGTTGTTTTATGCTACATTTTAATATTATAAATTACCCAGCAATCTTAGAATGAAAAGCAATATACAGGTTCGTAAAACAAAAAAGCTTTCTCCAAGCAATGTGCATAGTAATCCTACTTCTTTATGAACTCCTTGACCATTAAAAAGTTGAAAAATATTCTTGATCATTTCATTGCTACATAAGCAGTTACAGTAGCTGACATGCTTCTCTCCAATCCTTTATGTACCATTTCATTTACTGCAGACTGCAGGTGGTGTCAGCTGAACCTCAATGATTGGATTTAAAAGCAGTAGATTGAAATTTTGTAGTTATGCCAAGAAAATTGGACTGGAGAGATTTTAAATATATTTAAACATTTAAATGTGGTTACTTTTATAAGCAAAAGTTTTATGAATTATGTATGAATTCCAAAACTGTTAGTATTTATTTTATATATAATATCGTGTGTATATGTGTATTAATATATTAAATATTATATTTGTATTTTCTGTTCTAGAATATTCTTATTTAAACTTTATGACTGTAATTCTCAAGATGATAGTACGAAATAATTCAAATATCTCATAAAAATAATGCATGCCATTAGCCTGACAGAGGCACCATTCTCTACAAATGTCTCTAATCAGTTTAGCTTCATTTTCCATACTAAGCATTTATTTTAATGGACATAAATTAACTTCATTTGTTCTTTAAATACAGCTTTTCTTATATTTCAAACTAAAGAAATTAAGTCTTTTCAAGGCACTACATATTGTTTCAGTAATTACTAAAGTGAAAATGGAAATTATAGCATTTATTAATGAGAAAAAATGAAATAGCTACTCTATTTTTTAGTTTATTAATCTTAAATGATAGAAATTTAACTGTTGGCAACTTATAGTTTTGACCATTACAGAATAAGTATTTGAAAAATGGCTATCAAAAGCTATAGACAACTCTAAATTGATATTTTTATCAACTGCTATGATCATTTATTTATTGAGGAAATAGTTCTATAGAGAAAAAGCACTATAAAAAAGAATAATCACCATTTGAATGAATGAATGAACTAACTAACTTTTCTTACAGCCATTGGCCAATCAATTAATTACTATTTAATGTATATGACTACACAGTGTATTTATGCCTAATCCAACAATGATAGAAATATGGAGTTAAAATCCTATCAAGAAAATTAAAAACTGATTGTGGCAGAAAAGTAGCACTTACTTCACTAAATCCAATCTGTTGTTGATTGCAGCCCAATGGAGAAGCGTAACATTTTCTTTATCAGGTTGCCGTACATCATAGCCTGCTTCTACTAGCTCACAACAACGATCATATATTCCATACCTTGAAGAAAAGTCTAATTAGTCAGTAATTCTGAATTAATCGAACTTAATATTTGAATTTGAACAACACTGGACAGAATACAAAAAAAAAAGGAGACATCTCTCTTATTTTCTTTTTCCAAATGACTTCTACATTTAAAAATAAATGCACATATTTTCCTGTTCTTCCAAGGTGAAATCTTATTGTTTCTGCCCTACATAATCAATATGATGTATCAGTAAAAACTTTATATATTTTCCTAAATTATAAAATATAATAAATATATTTATTATATTTTATATAATAAACCAATATTAGATTTAAGAATTAAGAATTAAGAGCCAAGGTGGTGCAGAGGTTAGAATGTTGTATTGCAGGCCAATTCTGCAGATTGCCAGGGGTTCAATCCTCACCTGCTCAAGGTTGACTCAGTCTTCCATCCTTCTGAGGTCAGAAAAATGAGTACCCAGATTGTTGGATATGCTGACTATGTAAAACTGCTTAGAGGGGGCTGTAAAGCACCATGAAGCAGTACATAAGTCTAAGTGCTATTGCTACCATATTTGCATTTTTACAACAAGGAAAATGTTTTTAGGCTAGTAATCAAAGTTACCACAAAAACCATTTTGTTTTATGAAGCTGCCATATATGCCTGTTTATTGTTATTACAATACTTACTTGAGGACAAGGAAGCAATAACTAATTTTTGTAAAATGTGTGTGGGTGTTAGTCTTTTGTAGTGATGCAACTAGATAATTACAAGTAGTCCTTGAGGTACAAGCAGCTGCCTAACAACTGTACTGTTCGTTTGCACACAGTTTAAGATTAAATTTAATCAGAATTTAAGATTTAACTGCAGAAATATACTTTGCAGCCAACTGCACTGTGTTTGTTTGCTTTGAGGATTAGTGTGAAATATTATAGATTGTTTGTAGAACAGCTGATGGATGGGCAGTTTTTTCCAAAAGCTCTACTGGAGCCTTACAAATTTACCCCCATCGCAATTTAATCTGGGCACTTGCCTGGAGGTACTGCGGTTCAGAAGTAAAGGACTACCTGGCCTTGCCAGAACAGTTGATGGGTAGGCAGCAGCATTCCCTCTGGAGGCTCCAGCTGGGGAGCCTGGCAAATTCCCTAGCCTCTCAAGGATGGCAGAAGTCATTTAATGAATCAAAGCAAACAGTAAGCCCAATCTTCGATCATTTAGAGACCAGTTGATTTGTTTAATGAGAATATTTCAAAAATGTCATAAAAATGAGTCCAATTCATGTGTCCAATTTTGACTTACAACCCTAATGGGAAGGCTCTATTAGGGTTATTAGGGTTATAGCTTGAGGACTATCTGTAAATCATAGAGATAATAACTATTCATCACCATTACTTTCATCTATTCCTTCTCCACCCTTCACCAATGCATTATTTATAAGATCTTCTAAATTTCTAATACATTCAGAATGAAAACACAGAGAGTTTGGCAATCCTGATTTACAAAATGCACTCTCAACATGTGCAATTTCATTGACTCAGTTTATACCACCTGTGGAAGAACAAGTTGTGTAACACAGGGGAAGAAACACCCTTTGTCTGCTCCTTTTAAATGGCCCCTCCTGCCTATGCTAGTAGCAGAGGTAAGATAAAAGAATGGAATTTAGAGCTCAAAGAGAATGGAGAATCAGTTCCCCCCACCCCAAAAAAAAACTAGTTCAAGCTAGCGGAAGAGAATGAAGGGAGCTGAAAACCTTTGAGGAAAAGCAGAATTGTGTTACAAGCCAGGAAGTTATAAGATAGAGAGAAACCTAAGCTTCAGTTATGAAGAGGCCTAATGGAAGCTAGAGCAAAATAACTTAGGACAGTTCACCAGCAGCATGGCTTTAAAAGGCTTGATACCAGATTCAGCAGGGAAGGCTAGAAGAGGTTTGGTGGGTGACTGCCAAAAAGTCCTAAAGGCGTAAGCAGTGCCGTAATTGAAGCCCACTGAAATTGACCAGCAGCAGACTAGTATGGGATTGTGTAGCCTATAGTTACAGCTGGAGGGTGAAACTTCCCCATCATGCTATTCCCTTTCAGAGTAAGCATCTTTATTCAAAGCATAAAAAAGGAATCAGAAATAAATAAAATCACTAGATAAAAAGTAAACAACTAAATCATCAATATCATGCACTAAATTTCTATATTTGTTTCATGTGGAAATCAACACTTAAAGTATTAATTTTGTATTGTAGCAAAGATTGTTTAGGATCAAAAGAGTCAAAAGGTCTAAACAGTCTTTGCTTTTATCACAATCCCTTCATAATTATATAACAATACAGAATTAATACCTTAAGGGTTGATTTCCAAATGAAACAAATACCTGTAAGCTGACTAAACAAATACACTTACTGTGTGGCTTTGACAATATCCCATGTGCTGTAATCATCAATGTGGCTTTTGCGCCCAAGAGTTTCATTGTATCCGTGGTTATAGTGACCTTGAGATTTGATTTCCTGAAAAGAAGCAGTTTAATTAAACTATTTGAAATATATTAATATGTCTAAAACAGAAATGTATCAGTTCCACTAAATCAGACTGCTGATCCATTTAGCTCAATATACTGTTTTCCACTATAGCTCATATCCCTAGATCAAGTATGGGCAATTTTTGCAATTCAAGTTTCCAGATTTCTTGAGGTCTAAAGAAGGTCTCAGAGAGAGCCCACTTCTCTTCTCTGTTTTTAAAAGATTAATAAAAATGGGAATAACAAATTGCTCCCATTGCCATCCTTAAGACCTCCCTCTCCCTAAAACAGCCTGAAACGATACATCATAAATGTGACCATATTACTCTGGAGTTTCATATGTATGATTTTGGACTGATTTGAGGGTAGTTTAAATAGCTGAGATAGAAGTCATTTTCTTTCTGAGAGCACCTTCGTCCCATCCTAACTTCTATTTTAAAAACAAACTAACTGCTAAAATTATGTAATCTCATGATGCCATAGATGCCATAAATTGAGATCTGAGAGGCTACATGTAGTTTGTGGGGCACTGATTACCCCCTTCTTCCAGACAGATTACAAACTGGATGAGAGTAACAATCCTCTTTCACTATTAATCCCCAAATGATATTCAAGCACATTGCTGCTAAATCTGGGGTTTCCGTATGGCTATTGTAAGATTTCCTTCAAAGTCAGGAACATCAACAATTTCAGCAAAAATTGCACATTAGTTTCAGTGTAGCTTATTTTGATGTAACCACTGTTTTATTTATATCCATATATATATACTGTCTGTATTAATAACTCTAGTTACAATACTAACTAGAGTTACTGTACAAATAGATTTACAATTAAAATAATTACTTTTAATACATGACCATAAAAGAGAGATGAAAAGATACACAATTCTTTTGCTTAATATTTTTAGACATATGCACAGCATTTCATTCAAGAGTTTAAGAGACATACAGAGTGGTCCCTCTTTTCTTATTTTTTTCCTCAAAGCAATATTCCGGTAAGGTAGATTGGGCTAAGAGAGAATGACTGACCTCAGTCACCTAGTAAACTTTCATGGTTGAGAGCAGATTAGAGTCTGAACTCCTTTGCTTCTAGTTCAACAATTTAACCAGTACATCACGGTTGATTCTCCTTTAAACTGTGCCAAAGATTTTCAAATTTCCAGTTTTTTTGCATAACTACAGTAAACCTGAATCTCATTCAAGGCAATTTTACACACCTACTAAAATAGATAGAGGCACACAAAGCATACCAATTGTACTATGCTTTGTACTTGTATAAACTTCCCAGATGTATCTCATTTACAGTGGGAATACTTTTATAATCCAGTTTTAGTTACTCACTCTGAATGCTTTCAAATTTGAAAATTTAACAAGAAAATCCCAGCTTAAAGAGCGAATACAGATGAATGAATCCTTCAAAACGAGAACTGTAAAATCTTGTAACCAATTACAACATCAAAGAATTCCAAAGAATATACTGACACAAAACTCCTGGTAGCAAGTCAGTAGAAAATGGAAGCAAATTGAAATAAATCTATAGAACAAAGAGAATTCAAACAAAAAAAAAAACCTGTACAGTTACAATATCCCCAAATTAACATACCGGTACTATTAAATATTGATAGTTGGAAATATCACCTGATTAATATGCAAAGAAGTATTGTGTTGCCAAGTAATTGACCTGGGACATATTTTGAAATAATTATGTGTTCAAGTCAGTGTGCTTAAAATAGCTACATTTTTAAACAAATAAGACATCAATCCCAGGTGCATTCCTGATAGAGAATGGAGATTCCCCAACATGTTTACAATTGTAAAACCTATCAGAATCAAAGATGTATGAATTCAACTATAAAATATCTATTTTTCATGTTTGAACTCTGTTAGACTACAGAAGGTAATGGTTTAGATAGCACATTTTTAGATGATGAAGAAGAAAAAAGTTTATTTATATATCGTATTTTTCGGAGTATAAGACACACTCCCCCCCCCACAAAAGAGGGTGGAAATGTTGGTGCGTCTTATACACCGAATACAGTCATTTTTGGCCTCCCAAAACTCTGCCCGGTGTGTCCCGCTTTGGTGAAAACGGGCCTGTTTTTTGCAAAAATGGGATGCGCAGAGGGCTTGGGAGGCCTGCAGAGTCCTCCTGGGGGCTGGGGAGGGCAAAAATATGACCCGTGAGGGGGTTTGGGAGGCCAAAAACGAGCCCTTTTTTGCAAAATGGGGGCATTTTTGCCCTCTCCAGCCTCCAGGAGCACTCTGCAGGCCTCCCAAAACCTCTGAACATCCCTTTTTTTTGGAAAAACATTTCCAGAGTGCTTCTGGGGCCAAAAAGGGCAAAAACCTTTTTTGTTTGTTTGTTTACCTCTTCGAGAACTTGGTGTATCTTATATTCCGGTGGGTGTTATAGTCCGAAAAATATGCTAGCTTATTATTTCTATAGAACTTAGTTGCCCTCACAGTCCTCTAGGGAAGAAAAGATTAAAAAAAGATGATGACTGTAGTGGAATGAAGAATCAAGTGAGTAGGCAGGATCTTAATTCCTCTCTGGACAAGGAAAGGATTTGAAATCAAAAACTAATGCTCCATACAGTTGCTCTTTGAAAAGAAAATATAAGACAGTGATATAGATTTAGAGTTATGACAGACAAGGGAACAGAATAGAATAGAATTCTTTATTGGCCAAGTGTGATGGGACACACAAGGAATTTGTCTTGGTGCATATACTCAGTGTACATAAAAGAAAAGATACATTCATAAAGAATCATAAGGTACTCACAAAAAGCTTTTGACAATTTTAATTGGCATTTTATTTTCCTACAATTGAAACAAATGGGGTTTGGTGAAATGTTTATTAAAGTAATAGAAACTATATACCATAAACAATCAGCCAAGATTATGATAAATGGAGAATTGACTGAAGCTATTCAAAATTGAAAAAGGTACAAGACAAGGTTGCCCACTGTCACTGCTGCTGTTTGTGTTGTCCCTGGAAGTATTAAATAGAAATATTAGAGAGGAAAGGGAGATAAAAGGTTTGAGAATTCAGAAGGAAGAATATAAACTCCAAGCTTTTGCTGATGACCTGGTTTTTATTATTGAAGATCCATTAGAATCTATAAATTGCCTGATAGAAAGAATAGGTGAATTTGGGAAAGTGGCAGGGTTGAAAATTAATAAAGATAAAACAAAAATGTTGACAAAAAATATGTTAACGAAGTAAAAAATTGAGCTGGCAGAATGCTCAAATATGCAGGTCACAAACAAAGTTAAATACTTTGGGATATATTTGACTGCAAGGTGTAGCACATTGAAAGAGAACAACTATGGTAAACTCAAACAGCAGATTGTGAAAGATTTGGTTAAATGGGAATATATACAATTGTCATTGCTTGGAAGAATATCAACAATCAAGATGAATATATTACCTAGAATTTTGTAGTTTCCAAACTATTCCATTTAAATTGAGCAGAGGCTATTTTGTGGAACCAAACAAAATAATGTTGAAATATATTTGGCAAGGGAGAAAAGCGAGGATAAAATTAAAATTATTACAAGACAAGAGAATGAGAGGTGGTTTCGGGCTACCTAACTGGTAATTGTATTATCAGGCAGCAAATTTGATGTGGATTAAAGAATGGATAACCTTAAGAAATAATAGAATATTGACCTTGGAAGGACATGATTTGTTGTTGGGATTGCATGCCTTTTTATGGTATGGACAAGCTAAAACACAGGGATAATTTAGAAGACATTTAATTAGAGAAGCGTTACTGTCAATTTGGGAGAAGATAAAGAAAAGTCATTTTTTGAAAATTCCAATGTGGGTATCATCTATTGAGGCATTCTCATATTCGATAACATTTAGAAAGGAACACATTGTTAGGTATAATGAACTGTTGAATGAAAAGGGTGAGTTAAAATCCAAATTAGAACTAGAGGCAGATGGAATAACAATGAATTGGTTTTCTTATTTGCAAATACAATCCAGATATGATAAAGATGTTAAAACAGAAGGCTTTTACAATAATATAACTAGTTTTGATAAGATTTTAATAGGTTCTGATGACAACTTGATTAGGAAATTGTATGGATATTTATTAGAAGAAACATTGGGAGAAGAACAAGTAAAAGAGACAAAGATCGCTTGGGGGAAGAATTTTGGCCATGGGATAGATCTAGAAGCCTGGCAGAAATTATGGATATATAATTATAAAATGACAATGTCTACAGCATATCAAGAGAATTTGTATAAGATGTTTTACAGGTGGCATCTACCCCCGACAAGAATCGCCAGAATATTCAAAGATAAATCTGAAAAATGCTGGAAGTGTCATCAGATCCTGGATCATACTACCATATGTGGTGGACGTGTGTTGAAGCGAAAAGATATTGGACTAAAATACACATGTGGTTGGAGAAAATGATTAAAAAACATATAGATTTTAAGCCAGAAGTCTTTCTGTTGGGAATTATTCCCAAGATGTATACTAGACATTTAAAATATTTGATTGTGAATACTATTACAGCAGCCAGGATTGTGTTTGCCAAAAATTGGAAAAATGAGAAATTACCTTTGCAAGACGAAATAATTAGGAAGATGATGGAATGTGCAGACATGAGTAAATTGACATTCGAAATTAGAGATCAAGAAGATAAGCAATATTATAAAATATGGGATTTATTTTACCACTGGTTAGATGGAAAGATATGTTAGAAAAGATAATATAAGATATATGTATGAAAGAGATGTTTACTTTGAGATTGCACAAGAAGATATGTAAACACTCCTTCAGCACATTGTAATTGTTTGATGAGAGTGTCTTTTTTTTGTTTATTTGTTTTTTGTGAAAAAATAAAAATTTAAAAAAAAAGAATCATAATGTACAACACTTCACACTATCATTTAGTCATAGGGAACAAATAAGCAACCAAATCATATTAGGAAACAGTCAATATAAATTGTAAGGATACCAGCAACAAGGTTACACTCATACAGTCATAAGTGGGAGGAGATGGGTGATAGCAACGATGAGAAGATTAATAGTAATGCAGACTTAATAACTAGTTTGACAGTGTTGAGGGAATTATAGTAATCTTTTTGCTCAAACCAAGGTTGGCACTTTCAAAAGGACACTAGGTTCATATACTTACTTTTCTAATCACTTACTTTTCTAATCACCTTTGAACTGCTTTTCAGCTATTAGGAATCTTTGGATTGACAAGTCTGAAAACAACTGGTGTATTTCTTCAATACTTAGCAATAAAAGTTTTAAATAAAAGTTTAAGGATTTAAATAATTGTTTGGAATAAGCAGTCAAAGGATGCTCAGAATTTTGATTTTGGAAAGTTGCAAGCAGGGTAAGATTCCGGATGGATCTGAAATAAGATTTTGGAATTTACTATAAAAATCCTTCCTATGGTAAAATGCTTTTGTTTTGAATTATCTTTAAAAACAATGGCAGGATTAGACTTTGAACACTGGATGCCAGAAGGCAACCAGAAGGAACTGAAAATTACAAATAAAGGAGTAGAACACTTAAATTTGACCTCATAGTACAGATGGAGCAAAATATTTTAACACTGGGCATACTGAAGGATATTCTTGAACAATTCATCCAGAAGTTATTTTTAAAAGTGTCTCCCTCTGCAGATTATGTTTAAAATACATATGTTATGGAGGATGAGCAAGTTTTACTAGAAAAGTTTGAGACTGCCCTGAAAGTAAATTTTAAAATGACAGGCTACAAGAATGATACAGAAAAAGATGCTGCACTGACATACAAATAACAAACCAAAGAAGTAACCTGGAAAACTTCATATTGGATTTACAAAGTAGACTTGTTGAATTTTGTGAGAAGCACCAAAAAAACCTGAAAAGAAATCAAGTTCTATGGCATTAGAAGAGACTAGATCAAGATTCCTAAATGTAAAAGGAAGGAAAATAAAGTTGCTTTATTTGATCAAGGTTAAAATAGAAGTAATCTCTGTTGCTCTTTTGCTGATTAGAATTGAATGACAAGGCTTTAAGATATAAAATTTGTTTGTAGATAAGAGAAGAGATATGGGAAAGAGTTAATTTGTTAAATTTTAAGGGAAGGTAGTAAATTACAAAATGGTTGTGATGAAGGGGAAATCATTTCTTTATATATTTATGTATTTATTTTCTTTTTTATTATATTCTTATTTTTTATCTTTTTAATTATAATTTTCAATAAAATTACTATTTTTCAATAGCCACTATTTTCCAAGCATCCACAATTCAACGTTTCTGTAGTCAGGGCTCTAGAAGTCTTTGAAAGTAAGTGAGGAGGCGAGTGTGGGGCTTGGTGGGGTGAGAAGTAAATCCAAGACCTATGGAGATGGGGTGGGGAGGATGGGGGCTAGATAGGTGGAGCATCCCTATAGTCAGCTGTAATGGTAAATGACAACTTTGGGACCAGGTCATAAGTGGCTTTGGAGAAGGGAGTCTGCTGAAAGTTTTAACAGCTGCTAAATGACTGCCCATAAGTTGAGGCCTGCTGTTTTTGCTAGACTCCACTGATGACACAGCATAGCACCCCTACTTGGGCCCCAGGGTCCCTAGTCAAAGACTCATAAACTAATTAATTGACTGAAAAGTGAGAAAGCTCCCAGTTGTGTTCCTTTTTCCCTGAAAGCAACACAATAACAAATACCAGGTGACTAGATCTGATCTATAACCATTCCCATCCCTTTGGGAATGGAAGCTTTGGTGGGGGAAGCTTTCCTTCTCTGTATGAAAATACAGTCATCCAAGTTAGAGATGAAAGAGCTGGTCACCTACTTGCAGACATTCCAATCTATCAAGGAGCGAAAAACCGGTATTCTAGCTCCCCTGGGTTTAATATCTATTTGAATTCAAAGATAGTTGCCTTAACCAAAAAGGAATTCCATCCTCCTGAACTCTGTGACAAGTATTTGGCAATATTGCTTATGCTGATGATGCAGCAATTATTTTACCTGCCTAGGTGGACCTCAGAAAAAGGTTTGCAGGCCTGAATAGAATTCTGTAAGAAGAAATATTTTACAATCAACTGCTCTAATACCAAAATTATAGTTTTCTCAGGATAATCTAGTTATCACGAACATCAATAGTGCACTGGAAATAATAAAAATTGGGTTCTACTAAAGGAGGCAGATACATATAGAGTCCTCGGTTAATCACCATTCTTTTAGCACCATTCATTCATGGTGCTGAACATGTGATACTTCTGACCAGTCCCCAAAGTTCTGACCATCGCAACACCCACACAGACACTGATCATAATTCAAGGATTTGTCAACTGGCTCACTCTTATGACAATTGCAGCACTCTGCAGTCAGGTTATCACCATTTACAATCTTCCCTGCCAGTTTCTACTAAAAAAAGTCAATGGGGAAGCCAGCAGAGAAAGTCACAAGTATCCATCTAAATTGCTCCTACAGCTTTTTCTCCCAAGGAAGCATTACAAACTATGAGATTCTAGCGATATTGTAGACCATAGTGCATACCTGCCTTTGGCATCCCCCCACCTGTACTCCATAGCATATGCCTGACCATACTTGTGCAACACTCCTGTCACCGAATTGCACCTGCATAGTGCCACAACACCCCCTCCCCTGCTTAGGTGCACTCTCATGGTGCTGCAACACCCCTCTGCCCAGCTGCCCTCCATAGCACCTGCCCACCTGTCAGAGAACCAACTAGTTCTTGTAACTTCCTGTTGGCATCCCCAGAGACTTGGCTTATGGAAATCTGCAAGTCATGGTTATGTGATTTCCTCATTTAATGACTTGAGATCCTCACTTAAAGGTGGGAAAAGAGACTGCCATTACTAAGTGATGTGGTCACATGACATTGCATTTTATGACTGTATCACTTAGCAGTGGAAATTCCAATCCCAATTGCTATGGTAACCCAAGAACTAAATACCTGTACCTGCCAACATCAAGCTTTTCAAAGCTAAAACTATGTTTCAAATGCAATACAGTGAAGCCTTCAGACATTATTCAATTTTGGCTTTTTTACAAGTAAAAAAATAAAAAAAATCCAGCAATTAACCAATCTAAATTATCATTTAAATCTCCAAACTAGATGCCTAGTCATTTTCTCATATTCCATGAAACATTCATATCTCAATCAGATCTGGATCTTGTTTAGTCAAAGAAAATATGAATTGTAAAAATCATTACTTTTGCATTAAGATTAAATGCCAGCTGAACCTAAAACATTCTTTCCTCTTAGGGAGGCAACCACAACCTAACATAAAATGATTTTAATTTCTGTAAGATAATCTCCACTGAATCAAGTTCTATTCCTGGTGACTTCAAAGTCATCTCCATGTAGGGTTTTTTGGTAGCAATAAAAAAGCAGATTGTCCTTGATTTCTGGAAGATTTTTTTTTTAAACTGTGCAAAGTAGCCTACAGTTCTTGGCTTTGATCCGAATTATAAACTAGGTTTTTCACTTCTTAGCTTTTTGGGATCAACCAAGATTGGAAAGAAATTGCCAGAAATCTGAATAATTAATTTCCCCATGAATAAAAATATATATAATTATGGTCTTGTACTTCAGAAAGTGCTGAAGGCAAAGGAAGCTTAATTATTAGGAATCCAAGCTGACTGGGTAGATGTTTAACATGTTCTTATATAGAAGTTTCCAGGCATCTAAAAACAGAGAAGGAAGAATGTCAAAATGAATACGTTACTAATATTTCTCTCAAAAACCAGGTTTTGGAAGAAGCCTCTCCAAAAGCCTTTATAGGTAGACCTTGCTTAACAACCATTCATTCAGTGACTGCTCATAATAATTAAATGCTGAACAAAGGTTTGTACAACTAGTGCACAACATTATGGAAGTTGCAGCCTTCCCCCGCTCCCCCAATCATTTGACTGAGATCTGGACTCTAAGAAAAGTATTCACACTTAAAACAGTGTGCCAAGTGCCCCATGATTATGTTTCCCCAGAAAGTCAATGAAGAAACTGGCAGAGACGGTTGCAAGTCACTGCCACCTGGTTCCTAGGGACTGACTGAAAAAGGTCCATTGGAACTCATTTTGGAAAGGATCTTTTTAAGCCAGCCTCTTTGAGAATAGAAGGGCTGCTTCTAAATTAATTTTACCCAACTCGGGATGGAATACCTCCACCAAGCAGCCCTGTTGCTCTCAAAGATGCTGGCTGAAAAGTTCATGGCGAAAGCCAAGAGGGATTTTAGCATGGGATGATTGCAGCATGGGGCATTTGAAATCAGTACTGCAAGTGCCGCACATTAAAATCCAACTTGGATTTCGTCATGGACTTTTTCAGCCATCATCTTAAAGAGTGGTATGATTGCCTTTGAGATTGATTTTGTTTCTAAATCCAGCCATGTGCAGCCCTTCTACGGACACAAGAGAAGAAAATTTCAGTGCTGAGCTTGAGAAAAGCTGGGATCTCAAAGATCTGAGCTTTTTTTCTCCAGCCCAGGCTGCAATTCCCTTCTGCCCAGAGGTAGAAAGAGCCTCAAAAACATAATGAAACAAGTGCCAGTTTTATGGTGTTTGGAAACTCTTTCTACCTTCAGAAATATTTTGTTGGTTAAATTTCTACACTACAGGTATGCTTCTTAGCAGGAGAAGGTAAGAGAAAATAAGTGAACCTGCATGGAATGCTGGTAGGCCTCGCCAGCTGAGGCCTACTGTTCCACGGCAGGTTTCCACATACCATGAATGTTTGGCCTCTCAGGGCCTCCCACTCTGAGGCATCCCCATGCAGTAACTGAAGACCTGCAATGAGGGAACTGAGACTGTGGTCACTGAACAAAGCGGTCTCTAGGCATTTTGCTTAACAGCTACAATGATGACTCAAATTCTAGGCTCAATTGTGGTCAAGGAATATCTATCCAGTAAAATGGAGTCAATGTAAGTGGAGTACAAGTATAATTTGTAAATCAAACTATCCTGTACTTGAGGATCAGCTGCTACTTCTTTTAAAGAGAAAGAATTGTAAAAAACAACTGCAGAAACTGGGATAAACAGCTGTTGAAATATGTTTATTAAAGCCTAACTGCAAACATTTTTGAAAGCACGGAACATTAACAAATATTTATGTTTTAAGACACTGAAAGCTAATTAGCATAACTAACTTATTCAGTATAACTTTTAACTCTCGTATTAATCTTTCCTATTTGCCATTATTGTACAATTTTTATACAGCAATAAGGTGAATAGTTATATGACCACAGTCTTTTATCCAAACACTGTATTTAGCCTGAAGAATCAATGTGCCCATACAAATTCATACTGCAGAATTCACTTATTTTAAATATTAAAAACATCAATATTCATATAAATTATATAAAAATGAAAACAGACCAATATACAGTGATACATTGGTACTCAACTGCTTTGAAAGTCATCAAATTTGGTACTCAGCACATTTTGATGCATAATTTTTGTCCTGGTACTCATCGGTTGTTTGGTACTCAATGCACAAGCTAGAATTTGTTGGTGTTGGCTGCCTTGTGAATCACTAAATTATCCCTTAGGTGAAAAAATTGTTTGGTACTCACCATTTTTGGTACTCATTGCACTTCCCGGAACCAATTAACTATGAGTACCAAGGTACCACTGTGTATGTGGGATCGTCTGTGTATATATATTTTGATATGTAACATCTAGCATTAATGCTTATTGAAATAACAATTATCTAGTTCCAAGCAATTAGTAAAATTTTTAAAAATAGATTGTTCCTAAGTGGTAATTTTTCAACTTATGTTATCTAGCATAGCATTCATGAACTCCAAACCAGGCATAAATTGTCATACAAATGTTCGTTGTCGGTTTATAGCCTCTTTATAATCCTTCTGCCCATTGAATTACATTATTTTTCTTCACTTTGTAAATTAGGACTCACAACTGTAGCTGTCTCTAGCATATGGAAATTGACCCCTGAAGGCTCATTGTAACAAGCAATTACTCGTGATGTCACTAAAGCTTACAGAATGCAGAATACTATGAAACTGTGATGTAGATGTATGCTGGACAATATGTCTCAATGTTAAAGTCAGTTGTCTCCTTCTGGATCTGGGTGGCATTAGGACACAATTATAAAAATTTCTGATTTGTCGAAAAAATAATATTCCTACCATATTCCAAATATCTCCACATTTTCACAACACCTGAACTAAGTATTCAAGACAATCTCTTCTATTCCACAATTCCTGTATATTAGTGAACAGAATTGCTGTATTCTAACAATATAAAATATAATGTATAGTTTTAAAAACTTGTTATAATTCTGGAATTATTGTGTATATTGTCATTACAGTATGATTAAAGTATGTCCACTGTCCATTGGACTGCACTATTTTCACTGACAGACAATACAATTTTTTATAAGCATTCTCAGAAATAAGTGACTGAATTCCATAAAACTTATTCAAGATAAGAGAATTGCAAGCTGCAAAATAAGATTTCCAAATTTAAATTATTGTCTTGAATGAAACTTGAAACTATTGATGAAGAAATATATATATTCCACAAATATTCCTTGATATTTGGCACAGAATATTATTTTAATGGCAGAAGCATGTTCTTCTTCCTGGGGGTGGAGGGGGGGAGCGAACAAAAAAGTCTTACAGACATTTACCATATTGAATAGAATAGAATAGAATAGAATTTTATTGGCCAAGTGTGATTGGACACACAAGGAATTTGTCTTGGTGCATATGCTCTCAGTGTACATAAAAGAAAAGATACGTTCATCAAGGTACAACATTTACAACACAATTGATGGTCAATATATCAATATAAATCATAAGGATTGCCAGCAAATCCTTATGTAAACGCAATTGTAAACGCAATTGCTAGAATCCTAAAGAATCTAAAATCAAGTTTTAGTTTAACTTAATAGTGAAGATTCTTCTAAATACTAATGCAAAAATGATTACAATGTTTTGTTAGCACAAGCCATAGGTTTCCATATTGGAAGGAATGGGACTAATTTCTATGATGCAATGAAGAGCAGATCTTTTAATTGTATTTGACATATGATCTTCTGGAACAAAAATAAAAATAATTTTCTCAGGTTTTTATTATTTTAAGCGTTTCTGCAGGCAACTGATGTACCAAATACAGGTAAGGGAAAATATCATTCATTAGGTGCTCATTGTATAAATCACCTTTCTAAACCAAAAATATAGGGGATAAAATGGTCACTATTTCCAGTAAATGATTTTGGAGAAACAAGCAAGTTTGTCTAATTTCTAGATAAAGATCCATCAAATAATATTTATTATTATATACTTTAAATCATACTTATAAATAACATAGATCAAGACATAACACCACCAGGCCTCATCTGTATGTGTAATATTATAAGAAAGTAGAGCAATAATCCTATGAAATCAGAGAACGTTTTTTAAAGAACTTCTGCATTTTTCAGACACAGAAATTAAAACTGTGAAACCATCAGGATGTGGTAAATTGTGTAACTCCCTGCTAGAACGATCAGAAAAGTTGAAGTCTTTTTCTAGACAATAAACTAAACAAACATATACAGAACATATAAGTACTGCTAGTTAAGATGAGAGAGTTTCAGAATCTGAAAACCTCCAAAAGCACAACAGATATAGCACAACCCCATCAATAGTGCCCCATATACACCTTTGGGGGATTCACACTTTCGGACACCAAAGAAAAAGAATAGCCACCTCAACCAACTTCCTTTCACTTCTACATGGAATAAAAAGGGGAACAGCTGGCAACAAAATCTCTCTCCTCAACCTGCCTACATGGGACAACGGTTTCTACACCCACTTCCTTTCATCTCACTACCCGGCAAGGATCCCGCCCGCTTCTCTCTCTCTCCCTGACAATTCCTCCTGTGCCTCAGGGCCATCCTCCGCCCCCGCCAAAGAAGGGAGTGTCAAGGAAGGCGGCGGCAGCCACCAGTGTCTGCTCCTCCCACGTCCTTCGCTCGACCGGATCCTTCTTTCTCAACTGGAGCTGCAAAACAGCCGAAAACCCACAGGGCCTCACCTCCGAGTGCAAAATAGGAACGCAGCCTGCTTCTTTTTCGTACTCATTTAGAGGCGCCGCCATCTTGGTGCGAACGCACTGCCTGCTGCATGCCGGGTAACGCGCTCCCTCACGACCTCTCTCTCTCTCCCCTCTCTCTCCTCTCTCTCTTTCTCTCTGTGTGTGCGCGAGGGGAGGGGAGGGGAGGGGTTGGGGTGGGCAGCGCCAGCCCGGCTGGAAGTGGGGGAGGGAGGAAGGCGAGCCGCGGATTGGATGAGTGACTGAAATCGGAGCCCCTTGCAGCCATCACAAAATTCCCAGGCCACTTCTGCGGAGCGTACGGGATCGATGTATTTGCGCACATAAATGCTTTTATCTTGATCCCAACTGATCGCCTGCTAGGAAGTTGGGGGAGAAGGACAGAGATAGATGATCATCCCCGGCCCAAACTCGGGTTATCCTTCCCTATCTATCAGATCGGGCCGTTTTTCCCAACTCCTCTCAGTGTGCAGGACGGGAACAGGACACTGATGGATTCTAGATGGGTACAATCCCGAATGGAGAAACGGCATTGCTGAAAAGTGAGTTAGGATGCTTCAGCTGCAAGCGACCCAAACTCATACTCTGGCTGTGTTCACATAACACAGTATGAATTGTAAAAGCCAAAATTCATAGGGTTTGCATTATAAATGAAGCTATAAACCGTACTTCACAAACTATGTGTTCTGGATGTCCACAACTTGTTACAAACAAGCAAGCAAGCTTAAATTAGCTTAATGTGTGGCACAAAACCCTCTCAATGCAGAATTAGGACTCCACATTTTAATAGTTTTACATTGTTTTGCTCTTTTTGTACATCATGGTGGGGTGAGGAGCTGGTTTTAGAATATAATTTATGTAGGGGTAGAGAAAGTACTGCTCCAACATTAATAATTGTTAATTTTCAATATGACAAATTTTCAGAAGGTTTCTTAAAATCTAGTCAATAATATGTAATAAATCAGACGTATTACCCCAATGCTGATATTAAGCTTTGATGATTTAGTAATGGAACTGCTAATCAAAGCAGGGTCGTGGAGGATGCCTCCTCCTCCCAATTTATAGTCAAAAGGGAGGGGAGAATTGAGAAACCTGAAGGTAGCTCAGAGAGTCCTAGACTTGGAAAAGATGTTAGAGACAGAATTATAAATATGTCTAGGACTATGGAAGGCAAGTATTGACAGACTATAGGTATATTGTTATATTAACTGACTTTACATATGCTGAGGAAGAAAGGCAGGTTAAGTTCCTGCTTTTAGATGTTGGAAATAGTCCTATAGTTGCAGTTTGTTCTACTCTTTCCAACCCAATATAAAATTTCATACAAATTATGTAAAGCAGGAGTGTCAAATTCACATCATCATGGTAGCATCATGTGACCTATCGGGACTTTTTTCCCCCTTCACTAAACTGGTAATAGGCATGGCCAGAGTGTGACCCATCTGGCCCATGGGCTGGGAGTTTGACAGCCCTGATGTAAAGGGAGCTTGGTATATCTTGTTTTTTCATGTCTTCTGATACAGAATGGGATCATATTTGGTGTACTGTAGCGTGAGAAACCAACAAAAGAAAGTAAGTTAAAAAACAAGCCAGGTCCAATGGGGAACAACAGATTTTAGAACAAAATCTCCCAAAGCATTCTATAGGAGAGCCTGTTGGGAAATAGCTTAAAATGCTTCTAGCTAATCCATTCTAAATTCCATCTCTCTTCCTGGTTCTGAAATGGGAAAGAGTGATAATATTAATAGAAACATAGGGTTGGAAGGGACCTTGGAGGTCTTTTAGTCTAACCCCCTCCCCCAGGCAGGAGTCGTTATACCATCCCGGGTAAAAGGTTGTCTAATTGTCTAAATGTCAAGTGGTTTGGAGGGAAAATGACATATTCTGTGTTTTCACTCCAATTAATTATTAGAGAGAAATGTAAAAGACTTAGAATTCAGTCCATTTATCCAGGTGCTGCAAAAAAGAAAAAAAACCACCTCATCAGTGTGAGAGAGGCACCTGAGCAGCAGCACAGAATGTTATTGTTCTGTTGTATGCTTCCTCTTGCTTCCTTCCTCGTTATGTGGCCAACAATAATGCTATTATTAAGGACTGGAAAGAATTCCCGTATCTGAGCTTTTTGTGCTTTCTTTCTCTTATTATTCTTTCCAACCAAACAGGATGTGGGAAATCAATTTTATTTATTAATAAAAGGAGAGCAGTACCATCTCTCAAATCTCTTTCTATATGTGTGTGTGTTGTTAATGTTTGTTTATGTTTATTTAAATTTTTATACCGCCCTTCTCCCGAAGGACTCAGGGCGGTGTACAGCCAAGATTAAAACAATTAAATATACAAAATTAAAATACATATTAAAATACATATTCAATAAATGGCCGAATTAAAACCGTCAAATTGACCGATACACATACACACACACACACACATATGATGATTGCAAAGTAAAGCTACAGAGAGGTGCAATGAACTGAGTTTCTGTAAAGTAGAATAGTTTTGTCATCTGTTTGAATTTTTGTTTTTACTACTTACTTATTCTCTATAAAATCGTTTACAAATACTTCAAAATCTGATTCATTTATTTTTATTCTTCCATACATTTAGCAACAACCTTACATGCCTTTGATTAGGAATCAGTCACCTCTGAACTCATTGGGTTAGGGTTACAAATCACAATTGACCGATTCACAACACACAGATGGCTTGTCAGAAGAAAATAGATAACCTTTTGAACCCAGTCTGTGTCTCATACCAAGTGACGGTGTTGTGAATGGCCATTATTTCTAGGAAGTTAGCATTATTTGCATCCCCAGTATTTCTTCCTTTCATCTCTCTTTTTATTACTTTCCCTACCCTGCCCCAAAATATTATTTTTCCAGAAAGCAGTTTTAGTAACCTAAAACCTGTACAAAAGAAAATTATAAGTGCCACAATATTTTTGTTGGATTTTTTTTTCAGATTTGAGGAGATTAAGATCTAAAAAGCTGCTTTTTTCAACAACCGCATAGTAGGAATTATCAAATACCTCCCTGAAGAAATTGTTGATCTCATCTTCCTTTTATGTAACAACTAAGACTTCTGTTTTTTAAAAAATAAGTATATCTTCCAGCTTAATAACTTGAGCCCTAACAAAGTGATATTAGTTAAAGAATCTTTGAAATTCAAATAATTCCTTCAACTTGGACAAATTATTGAATCAATATAGGTGTTCAATATATATTGTAAAACTTCCAAACACACATGAAAACATGTGCTAATCCTAATTGTCTCACTTCACTCTAGTGACTATGCCAATTGTATAAACAAGAAATGCGGTATTGATAGGTTTAATCTCTGAAACAAAGCTATCTACAGAATATCAATGACTTTCAAAAATGGAACCCATAACATGTTCTAATTGTTTACATAGCAGTCATAATTTTCAGTAATTTTAAAACTGAAAATGGAAGATAGTCATACAAATGATTTTAAAATCAGCTGTAACTCATGAGTAGTGTGGCTATAACAACATTCACATTGTTATTTTTAACATCACAAAAGCAAATGGTTCAATATTTGCAAGAACACCATTGCATCTATTATCAGATATATTGAGAATAGTCCTAAGAGATGAGTGTACAATACACACAGTGGTTTTCTAGAGAGACAGAAACTTTAGATAGAGTTCATAATTAAAAAAGGTCGTTTCCAAAGGAGTGGCCAGCCAGGAGTCTTGGGGCATCTTAAAAACCAATAATATCTGCTTTCATATGAGGTTGTTATTCTAAGAAAAAGAAATATGTATATTGTTAGCTGGGAGAGGAGAATATATATGATAAAAGGAAAACAACTCAGGAAGAAATGTCCTAAAGTAGCAGTTAGATGTGATACATTTTTGCCCTGAATTGACATTTAAATTACATAGCTTGATCAAAAGTTTTGAGTTATCTTTGTTCTGACCTGAAATTCAATATCAACGTAGTGTTGACCGTGTGGAGGCCTATCCCAGCTCTACAATCCGAATTACTGATTAGGTTGCTCCTGTTTCTGTCTCGTAGGAAGTGGGAACAGGACACTTTGGAAAAGATTACTAATTTCTATTTCCTCCACTTCATAACCCTCTACTCTCATTAATGTAATCTTAATGTACTCAACTCCCCTAAAAATCCAAATACCAAAATGAACACAAATGAACAATGAAAACAATATAAGGAAAAGTTTGGAAAATGATTTATTGTAACAATGTACAAGTAAAAGTTTCTTTACAACCCTAAATTCTGTCTGCATCACTGTCTGAATCTCACAGTTTGGGAAATCTTGAATTTAGAGGATCATTAAAAAGGTGTTGGGCAGATAAGTACTGGTCTGCCAGGGAAGTAATCCTACCTTAAAGTTGAGGATACAACATAATAAAGGGAGACCCTCGTTGGCATCAGAAGCAAGAGCCTGCCTAACAGCATCCAAGCATAAAGCCTTGCTCATTCCTCTTAACCATCCTCTTGATAGGATATGTGAACTTATTCTTAACCTGAGATCTTAATTGAGAAGATAATATTGCCTGCTAAAAATTATTTAAAATTTTAAAGTATACTTGTTTTTTTCTGTATTTTGTCAATTAACTTCTATTAAATTTAGAGATTTGGTTTCATTGGTAAAAAGACAGAACTTAGGTGTTCACATCCGGGTTTTTTTTTCATTTTATATCGGGGAATTGGCAGAAATATCTCAGGAGATTTTATTTCTATTTTTCTAAAACCAAGGTTGAAATTCTTTGTACAAAAGCTGTCAAATACCCAATTGGAGTGTGTCAGGAGATTCAATTTATCACTATTATAATTATGATCTTTTACTGAAGAACTCTTGTTGGAAATTTATCTACTGTGGTTCAGTTTCTATCAGAATCAGAACATGGAATTCTGCTCTGAGATTTAGTTGTGATAATGAAAATAAGTAACCTAGGCAAAAGTAGAACAGAAAGAAAAAAAAAATTATAAATTGGACATGTACTGAGTAAGCTGATAGACAATAGGATGCTAAGCACATTCACTAAATACAGTGAAATAAAAGGTTTTTTCAGTTCATATGAAGGGACCTTTGAATCCTTTTGAAAATATAAGGAACAGCATGTGAAATAATTTCACTAGAATTCAGGACATTGGAGGTAATAAGCTACAATTTGTCTAATTCTGAATATAGTAATTATTATTTTTTTAAATGCAAAATCAGAACTCACTAAATACAGAAGAAGCTAGTAAAAGTAAGATGGGGTTGCTTGTTTTTATTACAGGGAGAAAGGACATTAAATGAATAAAAATGATTACCCCAAATTACTAAAGGGGAATCAGAACTATATTAATTCCAGCTACACAGAATGCATATTGCAGAAAAACTCAAGATTCCCTGAATTTGTCAGCTCCACTTCAAGTTCTGTTTCTTCAGGGTCATATCTACATAAAAGGGTACAATTTTTTTCTCTCCTGGAGCTATTCCATCAAGCCATTGACATAATTTTTTTCTGAATAAACAAAAAGAATGGAAAGATATAATCAGTATTCACAAAAACTTATTTATTCCGCCCACAACACTGTGAGGAGGAAATTGGACTATTGTGCTCTTTGAAAATATATCCACAGAAAGTTATATTAGTAACCTATCTGGGGTTGGAAGGGAACATGGAAAATAGCTACATAAAGAATTGTAGATGCCATGCTTTCTGGAAATTATTTGACAAAGGACATGGCTTCTTTCAAAACTTTCAACATTTTGATTAGACTGCAATGGAGTGTAAGTTTATTTAATAACTATACTTAAATAAAATAAATTACATAAACATAGTTCAATCCCCATTGCAATTTCAGCAGCTTACAGGATATTCAATATACAAAAATTAAAAAAAACCCACAATATGATTAAAAGGAGCAAGAACACCTTTAAGAACAACTTAAATGTTTTTTAACTTTTTTTTAAAGAACACTGTGTTCTTTAATGTTCTTTAAGAACAATGTAATGTTCTTAAAAATGAAGAATAAAAAGGGCAGTACCATTTTTGGTGCAGAAAATTAGTGCATTTTAAATTTGTGCACTCCCCCCCACTTGCCAGAAGTGTGCTATTATTAGCAGCTTCTCTGTACAAGTTCTAAAGGATGAGTGATTCTGACTGGAGCAAATGGTGCTGCAGATACCCAGGCATCAATCCACGAAGGGCTTTATAAGTCAATATCAAAATCTTAATTCTACCCAGAAACCAAATAGCAGCTAGTACAGGTCCTGCAGAATCCTCTGATCACAACAAAATACCTTATGCCACCAGACTTGAAATCCTGGGTTTATAAAATTTAGAACTCCACCGCCTTCGGCATGACCTGAGTATAACTCATAAAATCATCTACTACAATGTCCTTCCTGTCGAAGACTACTTCAGCTTCAATCGCAACAATACACGAGCACACAATAAATTTAAACTTAATGTGAACCGCTCCAATCTTGATTGTAGAAAATATGACTTCAGTAACAGAGTTGTTAATGCCTGGAATGCACTACCTGACTCTGTGGTCTCTTCCCATAATCCCCAAAGCTTTAACCAAAGACTATCTACTATTGACCTCATCCCATTCCTAACAGGTCTGTAAGGGGCGTGCGCAAGAGCACCAGCGTGCCTACTGTTCCTGTCCAAATGTTCCCCATGATTGTATCCAATTTGTATGGTTATTTCATGCTTATATATATATACACCATTGTGTTTGACAAAATAAATAAATAAATAAAAATAAATAAAAATAATAAATCTTGTGTGCTCCCAAACCTTGAAGGCAGCAAGTATGTGGACCGTTGCATTCTGGAGCAGTTACAGTTTCTGAATAGTCTTTTTAAGTGCAGCCCCATGTAGAACAGAAAGGAAGTCTAAACCTGCCTGCCTAAAAGTAGCAAGTGATCTTAGCATAATATTGCACCAGTTGTGTGTGTGTGTGTGCGCGCCCGCACACACACAAGCATGTGTGTTCAGTACAGAGAAAACTACTACTGCATTTTGCACATTTCAACCATAGCAAAAAATACATCTTCCTGAGATTAAAGATGTAGATGAGAACACGAATCTCGAACAGGTTTTATAAATATATTTATGTTTGGCCCATCTCACAAGGTTGCAGTCTTGCATAAAGTTATGGTGTGTCCCTTTCTAGAAAAGGGTAAAAGCATTTTCCCCCTTCATACGTAAGCTATTGGATAATGTTATGGTTGCCTTCTGTTACATTTGTTACCACAATATATAAAACAAAACAAATCCAATATACATTCTACTAATAACTGCAAGTTACATCAGAAGTAAAGAGCTACACATTTACACACACATAGGTATTTTATTTTATTTTATTTATCAAATTTTACATAGTCCATCTCACCTAAGTAACCCTGGACAGATTACAAAAAACATAATAATATAATATAAAAACATAAAAGCATAAAAACAGTGTTAAAAATAAGTTTAAATTTACATATTAATTTTTATCTATTCCTTACACTGTTCACAAGTAATACAATAAAGAGCAATATACCTGATAATATATTTTTCCAAGGTTCTTTTCTTTTTAAAATTCCCACATCGTACTGATTTCCAAAAACATTTCATCCCTTATTTCACATTGGTTATATTTTTAAGGAAACTAGATCTGTGTCTTTTCGCAATTGTATCACTAAGTGTAGTTACTTCTTCTTTCTGCATGTGATTAGAGCAAGCATATGGGCTTTCATCTGTCTTAAATCTTTTCAGCCATTTCTATAAAGTAAGATCTGACATTTTGCTTTTTTTTTAATAATTTGGGTCAGTCTCCATATTCTCCTATGTCTAGGAAATACATTATCATGTATACCAAAATGGTTCTATGGTATTTCCTCAGTTATAACAACTTTGCTTTTCTTGTTTTTTCTTCAGTCTTTTATAAATGCTTCCTTGATCATCTTGTGACTTTCACAAAATACCAGATGTTTGCAAATATTTACCCATTAATAATTGTACTGGTGATGTCCAAAATAGTATTTCCAAATGCCCAAACCCCCAAATAAAAATCGGAGGCATCCAGTTTTGACTTTTCTAATATTCTCTTCACAGTCTATATTTATTTATTTATTTCAATCCTTTCTACCCTGCATAATACAGACTGGAAGTAGTATGCACCAAATTGAAATCTTTTGCAAATTGAATTAATGACTGCAATGACTTTCAGAGATTCCTTGTGCTGTAAAATCACAGTTTTAACAAATTTTCCAAACAAAAAAGTTCTAGAAATGTAGACTTTAGCAATTTACCACTATAAATTCAAATTTAAAGTTCAAATATATGCACATCCAATTTCTGCCAAGTTTTAATTTTTCTCATTCTTTTTGCCAGCATTGTGGAATTCTTAAGAAATACTATTATTTTATTTTCATTTTTCAGAAATTCTATATATGTAACACTACAGAATAAAAAAATATATAACTAATTATAATAATCAGATATGCTTGTAGGAACTAATATAGGAAAAAAGACACTGCTTGAAAACTGAATAACAAAAAAGAAACATAAACTTGTAATAAATGATGACTCTTATGAGGAACAAAAATAAATATGTGCTGATTGTACTCATCAGCTCATGAAATGTATTGCCTATCATGAACAGGGACAGAAATTTGATAGAACAATTTCACAGATTTATCAACTTCATTTAATCATTCTGGCTAATATATGTGCAAAGAATGGTACAACTTTTCACCATGGAATATTAAGCTCCAGGAAGGAAGTTCAGTTCCCCTGAGCATGGGTGATGTTTTCATCCACCTTGTCTGTGAAAAGGAACAGAAAAGGAAAGAAAAATAATCCAAGTGAATAATTGTCTATGAAGATGTCAAGAGGTACATTTGATTTCTGGGAACTTGGTCTCTGTAGATGATAGCCGGCTGTTATACATTGCATGTCACAAGGCCTAATAAGCATATCCTTCACCAAAGTGGTAATAATTACTACTATGAAAACTTTAAAATGCATTCTGTAGGAGTGGAAACAACCCTTCCCAAACTAAAAACTTCACTTAAAAATTAGTGCAATTAGAAAGCAAAGGGAATGTTGATGAAACTGGGGTCAGAACAGTCAAAATAAAGTCAAAATAGTCAAAAAAGTTAAAATAGGCAAGAAAATGATAAGACAACACCTATCCATTCTAAAGTTCAAATCTCCAGGAGCAGATGGATTACACCTCAGAGTTCTGAAGGAGCAGGAGGATGTGATCTTGGAACCACCGAACTATATCTTTCAAAGATATTGGAGCACTGGAGAACTACCAGAGGACTGGAAGAAAGTTGATGTGGTTTCCATCCACACCTTAATGTACATACACACTTTAATGTAGCCTTTAATTCTTCTATGGATGACTACACCCTAACAATGATACTTTTTTTTATAATAGTTTCATATGTGGGTGTTATGCAGATGTTGCATTATATGAGGGTTTTTCTCCCTGTTGTGTGTTCCGTTTCAAAATGATGATTGCAAAGCACCTAAGATTAAAGCTTTCTTGGGTAAGATGCCTGGAGATGGGCAAGAGCAAAACTGTAGTTGGTTCCACCATGGAGGCTGATAGATTCCATTTGTTCTTGCATCAACTTGTATTTTGTTTTGTGATGTTGGGTGTGTACCTGTCTCAGTGAGTTCGCATCTATGCTTGTAATGTATAGCTATTGGCACTTCTATTATTAGGTGGTTTAAATATTTAGGTTGTAAATATTATTTATAATTAGAAGATTAGCACTACATCAGCAAAAATGCAAAATAAAGCCAGAACTTTCATGCTGGAGAAATGTATACGCATAATATACAGAATTTGCACATCAAATTAAGCCATACATTATTTTGCCACATTGCTGATTAGTTCACATACTGTACTGTTCACATACTGTACTAACCAGAATGTTGGCCCATGTCATACCCCCATGGATTTGTTTCACCTGGTGCAAGAAGTCAAGGCAAGGAAAATGGAATTTAACGCTTTATTTCTGTGCAGAAGCAAAGCAAAATCAAGCAGCCCAAAGTCAGGAAAATCAGCATCTATTATAAGAAAACCACTATATTATTAGTTCCTATTTTTACCTAAGCATACACAGTACAATGTACTATCCGTAATGGGGTGCACTTAATTAGTTAATCTTTCCACCTCCCATTGTAATTCCTAACATGCTAAACCCTACCTTTAGACCTCTGTCCAGACAATGTTGATCACAGCTAAATATTACCTTACCTTTTTTCTAGTAACAGGCCACTTACAGTTTCTTACCAAGAGTACCATAATCTTCATCTAGAGACTGACACTTATGTCTATTTGTGATCAACTTCTTTAGTTTCTACTGGCAAGCATTAAAGCAGGTGTTAACTAGATTCTAACAATGGCTGTATCAGGCAAGAACACATATGAAATTATTAAGATGGAACAGTTCTGGCTGAGGCTAATTCATGTCTCACTTATAAGAGCCCCTAACAGGTTGCTAATAGGGTAATCAACTAGGCCCTCAAGAACATGGTTTGCAATGACTTAACATTTTATGTGAACAAAATTATTTATGGTTGTTATGCAAATCAACTAATCACTGGGCCTTTGTGGCTCAGACGGGTAAGACAGTCTGTTATTAACAGCAGCTGCTTGCAATTATTGCAGGTTCAAGCCCCACCAGGCCCAAGGTTGACTAGCCTTCCATCCTTTATAAGGTAGGTAAAATGAGGACCCAGCTTGTTGGGGGCAATAAGTTGACTTTGTATATAATATACAAATGGATGAAGACTATTGCTTGACATAGTGTAAGCCACCCTGAGTCTTTGGAGAAGGGCGGGATATAAATGCAAATTAAAAAAAAAATCAAGAAAATACCAGTTACAGTTTCCTGAAATCTGTAAATCAAAGTAATAGCTGAAATCATTTTACCATACATGCACAGCAAAAATTAAACCATAGCATGGCTGATCTAGTCATGGTAGGAAATAGTTCTGGCAGTGGTAGGAAATAGTTCTGGCACCTAAGGAATCTCATCTTCCAGTTCTATATATGAAAGAAGTGTTGGAAGAAATGTCCATCTGGGTTCAGTTCCAAGTGGGGAAAAAGACACTGGAAACATGGAGACTGCTTGGAAAGATGGTTTAATGGTGGACAGGTTCACATGGTTTGAGTTCCTGAACAGAAAAGGGCTAAGATGCTGAGCGTGCCTTGATTTTACGCCCTCTCTGAGCTTTGAACTTCCTGGGGCACAGGAAGAGTACCCTGATTGATTGTCAGACTCCCAGAGGGGTCTTAGCTAGCCTTGCTGGCTGATGTAATCTTCCCAGGTGCCATGTGGTGAGTTTCTGTTGCTAGATGGGTCCTATTGTGTTGCAGATGATGGTCTATTGAAAAAGGTGGAGGGGGGGAATTAGGTTTCTGCCTCTGGCCCATTGACAAAGATAGGGGGGAGGCAGGAAGGTGGGAGCTGCTTTGTCTTTAAAACATGTTTCTCCATTTCTCATTCAGGGAAATATAAAACTCTGCCTTTTTAATATTTTCTAAAATATTTCATTCTTCTAGGAGAGGGGTGAGTGCTAACTTCCTACAGAAAGTAAAGGGAAAATATTGAATTGTGTCAGCAAATGCTGGGTCAAGAAAGTTGAATTGATTCTCTTTCAATTCTCTAAGAACTCACAGTTAATAGCTTCTTTAAAAAGGGGAAATAGCAGATATGCTATTTATTATGATCGTGAGACAATTAGATTAAATCTTTTCATATTTCTTAGAGAGGGAATCTTATATTTGCTACATATTTGCCTTTTCAGTAGAATTCTTTTGTGTGCAAGTCCTACTTAGCTGTATATTAGCAGATTTAAACATGAACTGTGGTTGGGCAAGGTCAATAAACATTGTAAAAGTATTTTGACATACTACTATTAGAATGCAGTTTCTGAATACATTATTATACATTATTATTGCTGATCTTGATTATTATTAGCAGTAACACTATAGAAACAAAATTGCTAATTGGAAAGACTTTACTATATTACAAAACTAAACTCTCTTTTCTTTTACTCTAAAAAGTAAAACTTTTACTCTAACATAAGAAATAATTGGAAGATACTTGGCTTCTCAGATACAACACATTTTTCTTTTAAGGCCTAACAAAAATGTTCTTTTTATTTGTGCATAATAGTCTCTTGAGGCTATCTTAAAAGATGTAAATGGCGAAGCATTAAGGTGCAAAATGCAAAATTTTACATCTCCAAAAATCCCATTATGTCAATAGAAATATGTTCCTTCTGCCATTATGATAAAACTGAAAAACAAACTGCATGGGACTTTTAATAATGTTTCTTTATACTCCATTTTTTTTAAAGAAAACCAAGTTACGTCCTTTTTATCAAATTCTATTCTTTCAAAACCATGAATAAAGAACTAAACAATGCATCTGTGCACATTTTTCAAAAAACGCAGCTTGGGTATTTTAATTTCAGATAGTTCTGCTAATCAGTGTTATAAACTGTTCCAATAACAGCAATCTATTTAAAAATTGTAATTAACAGTATTAGAATTTAAAGGTTCTAAACTATCAAATCATTAATTTTTCAACTTGTAAGGTAACTCAATTCCAGATGCCCATTTAAAAACTCTTTTTAGGTTAGCTGTTCGGCTACATAAAATACAGCTAAAAATAATTTATAACTTAACATGAGTGAATGCAACAAAGCAATAAATATCAAACATCCTGATATTTCCAGGAAGTACATTTAGAGAGATAGAACACACATTAAGCTATTCTTTCCCCTCTGTCAGCAATTAGCTAATCTGAGGTACCCGTACTTTTCTTTCAACTAACTGTTCTATTTTTTATCAACTATCCGTAATAATTTAAGGTTCCAAATGAGTTTCAAAGTCTTGGGAGAGACTAGATAGGTATATGCACCAGCAAGGTAAAACATGACTGCATTTTAGTGTATTCCACATTCAAATAACATAAAATGGATTGAATATGCTTTGTCTAATCAATATTTCAGAGCCCACATTTGTCCCACGAAATAGTTTCGTTATTACCTCAGCAACGTTTGGGGGGGCAATAGGTTGATTCTGTAAACTGCTCAGAGAAGGTTGTAAAGCACTGTGAAGCAGTATATAACTCTTAAGTGCTATTACTATTGAGATAGCCGAACATTTGCTATTTCGGTTTTGTTTTTGTTTTTTTTTTGTTTATTTTTTGCGGTGGCACTGCACTATTGCTGTAAATCAACCTCTTATGAAACATCTAAAATCCAAATGACCGATGATATTTTAGGAAAAAAATACAAAAGTGCCCGACAGACTACGCTCACTACAGCTGAGCGAGGCGAGGAAGGCCTTCCGCTTAGGGCTCGGCACAAGCCAAGGGCGGCGTCTCCCAGCTGTTACCTCAGCCCCGTGCTGAGAATGCCCAATCACATGACTTTCCAGAAGGGCGTGGTTGGGTAACGAAAGCCCACCCTTTTCCAGCACTGACTCGCGCTATCCGCGAGCGGGACGCGAGGGAGTGTTGTGGCGGCCGTTGATGAGAGAATCAAGCGGCGACGTCCTGAGCAGTAACGGTAGCGAGCGAGAAGGCGAGAAGAGCTGCGTGCGCGCCAGACAGACGGAGGGACGCGTGCGTGGTTTCCCACCCGCAAGGGACAAAGAGCAAGCATCCCAAAGACGCGCCAACGGGATCCTCTCGACTTACAAAAGCTTGCCCTTTTCTTTAGCATCTGGGCGTTGTGGTCCTGCCCCTTTCCGGAGCCGGAGGGTCCGGAACCGGTGGATCACTCCTCCCCCTTGCCTCTGGACCCCTAGAAAGAGAGGTAAGGGGGCGGGACGGAGGGAAACGTAGCACCAATCTCGTGTCGCTACTCAGAAGGCGAAGTGCTGCCCCACCGAGCTGCGTCGCAGCCCGGTCCTGTGGGGAGGAGGCGTGGGCGGCGAGGCAGAATCGTCCCTGAGCGGAGCTTTTGCGGTAGTCTTCCTGGCGCGTGTGCCGTGTTGCATGACCTTGGGCACGTCTCTTGGTTCTGGCGGCTCTGATAGCTATCAAAGCGAAAAGTATTTGTGATGGTGATGATGATATCGAGTTGTGACGGCTTGGGATGTGAACGAGAGTTTTAATGCCCCAGCTCTCCTGCCCCTTCGTTTAGATTGGTTTCTTTTTAATAATGTTTGGCTGTGAAAACAAACAAAGGTGGCCCCATTCTCGCCCCGGTGTTTTTATAACTATAGATACCGTAGGGTTTGTTTCCGTATTAAAGATGTGAGGTCAGCTTTCTGCCTTTTAAAGCCATAATAGACAAAACTGTATAATTCAGAAATAAGCTCTACATTAATTTGCTGCAAGAGCCTTGAGTAAGTGAACTAGGCAAGCAGGTATATTGTGCAATTGCACAAAACCAGCACACCATGTTCCTATTATTGCCAATACCACATATAATTGTCAGTCGTATAATTTGGCTTACAGTACTACTACTTTCCTTTTTATTAATCAGGGCTCAGTTCTGCATCACTACAAATAACTTATTCTTCCAAGAAACATTGCAGTATTTGTAAATTGTTAGGAATACATGTAACTGTTGATTGCATAGTAATGTACACTGAAGCAAATCCTTTTGTTTTTGTGCTGCTTGTTTCCATGTTTGCCATAATTTAAAGCACATTTTTAATAGCATTTGTAAGCACAGGAAAATTTGAAGGTATAATCTAAACTAAAACTGAAACTCAGATTGTTCATTAGCTTGAAAGCAACAACAATGAAGCTTTTTCATGATGTCTACTGAATCAAAGATGAAGAGCATCACACTATACTATTAAATAAAGATAAATACATTAAATATGCTTTTAAAAGAATACAGATTGATTGTTAAACAGACCTACAGTTTTGTTATTTCACTTTGGCCACTTGTCTAGGTGTGTTTTTTTCATTAGCCACTACACCAATGTTCAGTATGATTTTTGTTGGGAAACATAAAAAACTTCAATGTAATCATGTTAAACATGGCAGCATTTATCTCCTCAGGAGAAACAACATGGCCTGAATATTATATCTAGTTCCATCAAAAAATAATGATATTGAGGATTTACAAAGAAAAAAAATTGTCTTTAATTTTACTTGTCACCTTCTAATAAGAGGTGGGAAATCCAGCTCACTTTTTGATTGTTCTAAATGAAATTCAGACTAAAAGATTACTAATAAAATACATTTACATTGCACAGGGGGAAACAGCAATGGCTTTTATGTTTTTTTGTATAATTAACAAGGAATTATGCAGAGCCTCCAAGAGATTTGTCATCTCTGGGAAGTAACCATTCTAGAATAGAAACTGGGACCAGCCCTCTGGGAATATATAGGGGAAAGCGGTAATTTAGTATCAAAGAAGAGAGAGGGCAGTGTTGTGCTTTAGGGACTCTGTCTGAGCATAGCTCCAGAGTGTTGCGTGAGCCTTGAAGTGACAATTTTGCAGGCTCCAAACAGAAGTGGAGGGCTTGCAGCAGCTGTACCAGGAGTACATCTTTGTTCCTGCTATTTGAGTGAGGGTGGCATTCTGCCCTCTTTCATGCAAGGAATCATACTTTCCCTCACAGTCACATTCTTGAAGACTTGACCAAGATGCTGCCTCCTATCCCTTTTCTGAAGCAGCAATCTGCTCACATCCTGTTTAATAGTATGGAATACAAGGAAACCCTGAATCTTGCCTGTCCCATGTTTTTCTCCTCTGGCTAGAGTGGATTGAAGGAGGCCACCAAGATGTCCATATTTAGCCATTAGGCTAAGTGGTGTTATTGTACTGTCTGGAAATGTAACAGAAAATACCCTTGTACTTAATTGTTCTTTACCATGACTATTGAACATTATGTGTGTGTGTGTGTGTACAAGTGGTACAATTTCTAACTTAGTCAGATTCCCGCCCCCTTAGAGAAAATTGGTTATACAGTAATGTTAAAGACTTATTGTAAGTTTTCAGTTCTGCATGTAATGATAGTCAGATTTAAAAATGTAAAGATAAATGGAATAGATGAAAGTATAAAATGAAATTAAGTCTTACAGGAATGAGAAAAAGTAAAAATAGGAGTGACAGTCTTTAGAGCTTGCCGTGTTAGTAAGACACAAACACTGCGTTTCTCCAATTTATTGTTAATTCTCTTTCACTTACTCTGAGATTAAATGCAATCTCTGGTGATTTTTTTAATGAAAGACATTCTTAACTTAGATCAGAAACTGTAGTTAAATGGATTATAAACAAGATCATGCTGAAGTGATTAAGAAATCTCATATTTGGAATGGCTTCATTTTTGTATATTTCAAATGTTAAATATTTCAATTTTTGCTTCATAATTTGGTTTAAGTGGAATAATCGCATAACAATATAAATAAATTCAGCAAAGGATATTACTTCCATTGTATTATGTTCTGTAACTTCAAAGACCATATAGCCATTTCAGAATCAAAAAGATGTTTAGCATCTTCCACATGTCTAGCTTTAAACTGCATGGTTCTAACTACATCTAAAATCATATGGATATGGTTTAACCTTCCATTATTTGATTTCATTTACATACTTTTTCGCCCTTCGTTGTATAAAGAATGAAAAAGTACCCATCATCCTTCGCTGAATTGCATTCCTGAGATGTATCAAAATGTCTTTCAATAAAGAGATGTCAGAGAAATAAGTTTTAACAGTTTTTCCTGTTACATTTCTCAAGTATATCAGGTTGAGTATTTGGTAACACACTTTTAAAAAAATACAAGTTAGTCCTTTCAGAGGTTTCTGGAGGTTTTACAGATATTTTAATGAAATGTACATTATCTGTTTTAGTTATAGAATAATTCTAGAAATGCCATGCCTTCTCTACAATAGTTAGATAAAATTACTTTATTTTCTTATTGAATATACATGCTTTGTATATTCAATAAGAAAATAAGAAGCACGAAGCTGAAGCCTGAAGATGACGAATGAGACTTCGTCGAAACGTCGCCAAGACACTTCCAATTTTACGCGGGAGAAAACCCGAATAACCAAAGACCTACATATATATATATATATATATATATATATATATATATATATATATATATATATATATATATATATATATACATACATACATACATACATATACATATACATATATATATATTCTGAGGTTTTCGCGGGTGTTTGTATGTAGGTCTTTGGTTATTCGGGTTTTTTCCCACGTAAAATTGGAAGTGTCTTGGTGACGTTTCGACAAAGTCTCATTCATCATCTTCAGGCTTCAGCTTCGTGCTTCTGGGAGCAATGTGTGATTGCATCTGTTTCTTCCTTTTAACTGCTAGTGGAGGTTTGAACTGATTGGGTGGGAGCTTGGCTGAGCTCTGATTGGCTGGGGGTTTTTTGTGCTCTGATTGGCTGGGGGGGTGTCCTGTTTGGGTGGGGGCTTGGTTGTGCTCAGATTAGTCTGAGTTGCAGGGGGATTATATATACATACATACATACATACATTTATTTATTTATTTATTTATTTATTTGATTTCTATACCGCCCTTCTCCCGAAGGACTCAGGGCGGTGTACAGGCAAATAAAATACAAACAGAAACATACACCATAATTAAAACAACCCTTAAAAAACTGATTCAAAATTAGCCAAAAATTTAAAATTTAAAATAACCTCACACCCCATAAAAATTACAGAATTTAAATCCCACAATTAAAATTTAAATTGGACCATTGTTATTTTTTTTATTTTATTTTTCTGATTAAACAAAAACTTTAAAAATGAAAGATAAAAAGTCAAAATTTCAGAAAAAATTAGTTATAACCACTAAAATGAATTGCAAAAAACATTTAATAATTTTCTGTAGATTTGGCCACCAATACAATATTTTCTTTGTTTCTTCTGTGGTATTAACAATTACACAAGACATTATATTTGTATTTAATGCTCTAAATGTGTTTAGCATAGTACCCTTATTGTGTTTTTCTACAATAGAACAATTTTAAGAGGGAGGCATGTACTATGATTTATTTACTAGAATATGAAGTTGCACTGTAAAGTTTGCTAATGAAAAATTATGAAAGGGGAAGTTTACCAAAGAACTTCCCAAGTACAGTAAACAAACTAATTCCCCTGTAAGTTTCATACTCTTGTTAGCTTTCCATTTGTACAAGTAGTTCTCAATTTACGATCACAATTGGGACCAGAATTTTTGTTGCTAAGCAAGTCAGTTGTTAAGTGAGTCATGCTCAATTTTACAACTTTTTTGCTATGATTATTAAGCAAATCACTGCAGTTAAATGAATCGAGGTCATTAAGCGAATCCAGCTTTTTCCATTGACTTTGCTTGTCGGAAGCCAGATGGAAAATACATTCTGGTTGTCAGATGCCCAAATTTTGATCATATGCCTGTGGGGATGCTGTTATGGTCATAAGTTGTAAGTCACTTTTTTCAGCGCTATTCTAACTTTGAATGATCACTAAATGAGTGATTATCAGTTGATGATTACCTGTATAAGAAAACAATGATAATAATTTTCTATTTTCTGGCAAAGATGTAGTTTTCAAAAATGAAAATAGTGCTATGAGAATGTTGAAAAACACTAAGGCCACAAGTATAAAAAATATATGAAAAATACTGAGCTAGGAATGTGGTTACTTTTCAACATGTCACCATCAATCCGATACAAAATCTCTATAAAGTAGTTTAATAATAATAATAATAATAATAATAATAATAATAATAATAATAATAATAATAATAATAATAATAATAATAATAATAATAATAATTTAATTTGTATACCGCCCTTCTCCCGAAGGACTCAGGGCGGTGAACAGGCAAATAAAATACAAACAGAAACATACACCATAATTAAAACAACCCTTAAAAAACTGATTCAAAATTAGCCAAAAAATTTAAAATAACCTCACACCCCATAAAAATTACAGAATTTAAATCCCACAATTAAAATTTAAAATTTAGAATTTAAAATCAAGCCAGTCCAGCCAAATGGAATAAATAAGTTTTAAGTTCGCGGCGAAAGGTCCCGAGGTCAGGTAGTTGTCGAAATCCGGGGGTGCTTTTCTCTTATTTCAGTTTCATCCAAAATCATGTCATTACTTTCATTCTTCCAATTTTCTTCACTGCTTGTATAGCCCTTTTAACTTCCTTTCAAACAACTCTTTATCATTTGAATGTCTTTGATTCTGGTTTTTCTCTATATACAAAATTTTAATACTGATCTTTTGCAGAAATAATACTCATTTTTTTTCACTCACAGCTTCTTTTCACTTCATAGAGCCATCAAACACCATTTTTTTAATATGACTAAACACATTTGCGTGGTACTTTGCAATATTTTCACTTTATTCCAAGAAGTTTCCATATCTTTCTTTAAATCAACTTTCCCATTCATTCTAGGTAAACAAATTACCGTATATACTCGAATATAAGCCGATCCGAGTATAAGCCGAGGTCCCCAATTTTACCCCAAAAAACTGGGGTAAACTGGGGACTCGAGTATAAGCCGAGGGAGGGAAATGAGGCAGCTACCGGTCAGGGAAAGCCTCCCTCCCTCAGCCGAGAAGGCTGGCGGCTCCCCGCCCGCCTCTCACTGCACCGCAGGGCTCCCCCGCGCAAATACAAAAGCCCGCCAAGTTTCCACCATCGGGTATAATGTGAAAAAAAGAAGAAAAAAAAAAACTCGAGTATAAGCCGTATATACTCGAGTATAAGCCGAGGGGACGTTTTTCAGCACAAAAAACGTGCTGAAAAACTCGGCTTATACTCGAGTATATACGGTAATGTTTTTCATTCTGGACTCATACTTTCTTTTCTGACATTCATTACTTCAGAAATATTTTTTAATGTGTATTCCTTCCTACATCCTTTCTCATTATCAAATAATGGTCTGCCCATATTCAGAACTTCGTACTCCCCTCATAACCTTCATTAATTATCTAGCATTCATAAAATAGTCAAATCAGTTATGCTGTTACATTCATTTCTTTGCAATGTATATGCTTAGATTTATATTTAAATTAGATATTCAAACCTTTTACTAAACAGATCTGAATCTATTAATATTCTCATTTATTCTTAGTTTTGTGAATCACTCAATGATTTTTTTCTATATCAACTCTGTCCCACTCATCCTTGCAATCCACATGCAAGCTAAAAGATAGTATCCCCATCCCTGACTGCATTCATTCACAATATTGGGCAATTTTCTTTCCATCTTTGCTTTTTTATCATTATTCATGAGAGTATAACATGTAATTATCATCAATTTAAAAATTCCTTCTTTCATTCACACCCACTACAGTTTAGATGATATAGCAGTGATGGCTAACCTTTTTGCCATCATGTGCCAGGAGGGAGTTGTTGCGCGTGTGTGTGCCCACACCAATAATTCTATGCGTCCCACTCCCGCGCATGCGCCTGCAGCCCCCCCCCGCTCCCAGCACGCGATGGCCCATTAGGCCCGTTTTTCTCTCTCATCTGGCTCCAGAGCCTTTCTAGAAGTTGGGTGTGTGTGTGCGAAAACGACCTTCCCCACACACACCCTGGAGGTCCTCCGGAGGCTGAAAACGGCCTGTTTGCCAACTTCCAGTGGGACTGGAAGGTCCGTTTTTTGCTGTCCCTAGCCTCCAGGGCCTCTCTAGGAGTCTGGGGAGGGTGAAAATGGCCTTCCTCACCACCACCACCCACAAGGTCCTCCGCATGCCTGAAACAGCCCATTTGCCAACTTCTGGTGGGACCTACCTATGAAAAAAGATGCATAATTGCATATTTATTGATCTGCTCCTAAGAAATGTATTACCGTAGTCTATTTTTAATCTCAATTTAATCTACTCAGATGGTCATAAGCAGGGTTTGTTTATGTGCCATGCACTGATTTCCTGCTGAGATCTGTCTTTTTACCATGGTTGCCATGATGAAACAAATTATGTAACATAATTTCCTTTGAATATTGCTTTAAAACGTTTGGGGTGAAAATGATGTGCTGTACTACTAAATATTATCAACATATTACTCATGCAAAATATGTTTATAGTGAAGTATATGAAATGCTGTTTGGTATTACCATTGTTTGATACAGAGAATGCCATACATTTCAGTTTCCTATGACTGCAGATAGCACAGTCAACTTTTGAAGTCAGTAAACAGGATGCTCAAAATTGAAATAGCAAGTTAACAAAGGAAGTGTTACTGAAAGACTTTTTGCTCAAGTTTTTTGTTGTTGCATTATGTGCTATAGAGGCATTTATTTTATTCAGAAATCATTCCTAGTATTAATATAACAAGAGTTGGGAAGAGCATGGAAGAAATAAATATTCTTGTTACGGGAAAACAAACTTGCTTCATTTATTCCTTTTCTTTTTTATAATTAATTACATGGGAAAAACTGGTAGTTATAAATCATGTTTTACTAAGTTTAATTGTAATGTTGCGTGAAAAGAAGTACATGCAAGGTAGATGGATTACTGTAGGATGCTTTCTGGTTTCTTGGTGTCCTTGCTTCCCTTCTGTTTAATTGTTACATTTACTGTTAATATTCCAGAACAATGTTTTTCAACCTCAACAACTTTAAGATGTATGAACCTCAACTCCCAGAATTTTCCAACCAGCATGAAGTCCGCACAGTTTAAATTGCTGAAGATGAAGGCATTGTTGTAGATTTAGAACAAGGGTTTTTAAAAATATTTTTTTTATTTTTTAATAACATATAAAAATTCCATTTTCAGTTAAACAGTGTGTTGTCTGGGTACAAATAGTTTTAGGAAATAATAATTGAAGTGTTTACAACAATGTTCATTACATTGGTATTAGTTCTATAATAATAACAATAACAACAACAACACCAAAGGGCAGTTGGGCTGCTTTCCTCACCCCACCCCACCCCATACCTGACCTGCCTTCCTGACACCAAAGGACAGTTGGGTTGCCGTGGCTGGGCCTGAATGGCTATCCGGTGCGGTCCCCATGATTATGGGATTACTGTCTTCAGATCGGTAGTGGCTTAGCCACTGTGAACCAACCCAGGCACCTACCATCACCAATGATGAGTAGAAAACAACAAAATTCCACCCCGGATCAGTCGTCATCTGGGTCAGTAAGGGCTGCATCAGATGCTATGGCTCCTGGACATATGAGTGAAGAGGAAGAACAGTTGGGGCCTGTTCCAGATGCACATATGTGCAGAGCAGTTAGAGGTGAACAACTGAGGAGCAGGAGTCAAATCGGGAAGCAAAGTGCACGTGGACGCTGAATGACCCCTCCTGCCTGGAGAATAAATAGAAAGAAAGTGGAGTGGTTGTCATAGGAGATAACAGTTTGTATTTCTGGAGATTTTGTTCATTATGTTTTGTGCCACAAAAACTGCTTGCCAGAACTTAATTTGCAGCCTTTTGGCTGGGAGGTCACGGCCTTGCAATTATTGCAAGGAACTGATAAGGTCTGTTACTGCAGTTAACTCCTTCAAGGACTATTGCCTGGACTTTTTGGTGGGTGAATGCCATTAATTCACAAGAGGTAAATAAAGAGGGGTTTTTGGTGATCAGGAGTCTGTTTTTTGCTTCTGCTAAGGCTGGGTCACAACAGTACTTGCCAAGTAGAATAGGGGACAGAGGGCTACTGCAAATCCATCAAACTGTAGAAGAAAAATGAAGTTTGAATGACTATGTGAATCAAATATGTATTCTCCTTGTTATACTTATCAGAAAAAATGCCCAACAAAAATATTTCTGGTTTTAAATCTATATGTTGCTTTATCATTTTTTCCAACCATGTATGTATTTTTGTCCAATATTTTTTTGCTTTTGGGCATGTCCACCAGATATGATAATACGAACCAGGTATCTGATGACATTTCCGACATTTAGCGGACATGTCCTTAAACAAGGGTTTTAAAACTTTTTCAGAACCCCTAATTAAGAGTCAAAACACAGGAATAGAATACTAGTACGGTAATAAAATGAAACTTCTGCTTACTTTATTTATACAAAATTATATATTAAAATTATTTAATTTTTACAGAAATGGATGCCCCAATTATAGCACTAGAATTTATTTCTCTTTTTTTCACCTGTTGCTTTACTCACTGCAATTGCCAGCTTGTAAATGATGATCCATATCTTAAAAAATGACATGACATGACATGAATAAATATGTATTAGGCCTAATCAAAAAAACTAACTAAAATATGCATAGGATGAGGATGAGGATGACAGTTTAATATTATGAAGTTGAAAATTATGCAGCATAATCATCATTGGTGATGTCACTTAGAAAGCTTTTACTTAGAAATGCTAATAGCATGTCGTGCATAAACATGACATGCAGCATAATCAGAAATAATGGAGTAATATAGCGAAATTAAATTGGATTTTTTTCCTCACTATAACTGCCTTGCTGAAGGCACTTAAGCACTCATCCTCTTCCTTCCTTTGCAAATACAGTTTTGATATATGTTTATTCTGGAGGAAATCTCACTACTATAGGATTTGAAGCACATATACACTGCAGCTGGGCAGCTGAATCCTATGTTTCAGTATTAATTCCTTTATAGCTAAGTGGACTTAATCCTATATAAGTTTGCACAGGATATTGCCTTAATAAGTAAGCTGACTAATTGGTGACATACTCATAAATACCCAGAAATGGGTCTGCAACATAAAAAGAGATACATTGATTCCAGGAATGTGTAGTTTTTGAGCTTTTAACCTTTTTAAAAATCATCTGTCTTTTTTTACTTCTTTTAGGATAAAGTATAGTAAGATTTAAATCAGGAAAAAGATTGTTTCCTTTTGTTTCCTTTTGTTATATCCAATTAATATGGTTATTACATACTCATACTTATATATATGCATAGTATATAAGACAACGCAGTAAAAGTGCTACACCCAATTTGCCAGCAAATTTGGAAAACTCAACAATGGCCACAGGATTGGAAAAGGTCAGTTTACATTCCAATTCCAAAGAAAGGCAATGCCAAAGAATGTTCAAACTATTGCACCATTGCACTCATTTCACATGCTAGTAAGGTTATGCTTAAAATCCTACAAGCTAGGCTCCAGCAATATGTGGATCGAGAACTACCAGAAGTACAGGCAGGATTTCGTAGAGGCAGAGGAACTAGAGATCAAATTGCCAACATACGCTGGATCATGGAGAAAGCTAGGGAGTTCCAGAAAAACATCTACTTCTGCTTCATTGACTATGCTAAAGCCTTTGATTGTGTGGATCACAACAAATTGTGGCAAGTTCTTAAAGAGATGGGAGTACCAGACCATCTTATTTGTCTCTTGAGAAACCTGTATGCGGGTCAAGAAGCCACAGTGAGAACTGGACACGGAACCACTGATTGGTTCAAAATTGGGAAAGGAGTCCGGCAAGGCTGTATACTATCACCCTGCCTATTTAACTTATATGCAGAACACATCATGAGAAAGGCGGGGCTAGATGAATCAAAAATTGGAATTAAGATTGCTGGAAGAAATATCAACAACCTCAGATATGCAGATGATACCACTCTAATGGCAGAAAGCGAAGAGGAACTAAAGAGTCTCTTGATGCGGGTGAAGGAGGAGAGTCCAAAGTTGGCTTGAAACTCAACATTAAGAAAACTAAAATCATGGCATCCGTCCCTTTCAATTCCTGGCAGATAGATGGTGAAGAAATGGAGGTAGTGACAGATTTTATTTTCCTGGGCTCCAAGATCACCGCAGATGGGGACTGCAGCCAAGAAATTAAAAGACGCTTGCTCCTGGGGAGGAAAGCTATGGCAAATCTAGACAGCGTACTAAAAAGCAGAGACATCACCCTGCCAACCAAAGTGCGTATAGTCAAAGCTATGGTTTTCCAAGTTGCAATGTATGGCTGTGAAGGTTGGACCATAAGAAAGGCTGAGTGCCAAAGAATTGAGGCCTTTGAACTCTGGTGCTGGAGAAGACTCCTGCGAGTCCCTTGGACTGCAAGGCGAACAAACAAGTCAGTTCTAGAGGAGATCAACCCTGACTGCTCTTTAGAAGGCCAGATCCTGAAGATGAAACTGAAATACTTTGGCCACCTAATGAGAAGGAAGGACTCACTGGAGAAGAGCCTAATTCTGGGAAAGATTGAGGGCAAAAGAAGAATGGGACGACAGAGAACGAGGTGGCTGGATGGAGTCACTGAAGCAGTAGGCATGAGTTTAAATGGACTCCAGAGGATGGTAGAGGACAGGAAAGCCTGGAGGAATGTTGTCCATGGGGTCGCGATGGGTCGGATACGACTTCACAACTAACAACAACAAATACTGTATAGTTATTTCATGCTTATGCTTATACATACTGTGTGACAAAAATAAATAAATAAAAATAAAATAAAGATTTACGCAGGAAGAGGGATTCACCCTGATTGATTTTATGCAGCCAAGTAAATCAGAAACACTCACTGGATTTTAAACTCTCCCTGTGAAGTTAGGATTAGAGTTTCTCACCATCTGAAAGCAATAGTCCCTTTTAACTTTCTCACCTGCCCTTTAAAATAGCATTTTCTACTTAATGCCTTGGAACATGTTTGTTGTAGTTCAGAGGTAGGCAGGAAATGCCTACGTGTGTGTGGGAAGAGAGAAAAGAAAATTTAAGTGGTAGTGATGGAAAGGCAACCAGCTGCCTCCTGCATGAATTGCTTGGAGTTTTGACAAACTTGTGAATTTCTTTAGTGATATGCAGGTAATCCATTTAATTAATCTAATTGGATCCTTCAACAGAATTAGCAAGCTCTAGCATTGAAAAATTTTACATGTTCCAAAACAAAAGCATTTTAATTGTCTTCCCAATTAGAAAATAAATGTTATTTGCATTGTCATATCATGCCTTTTTGAAGGAAATCTTATTATACTCGTGTATCTTTTTAGGTGGAATCTCTTACAACATTATCCTTCAAAGAAGTTCCATTTTCTCTACCAAATACTTCATAGTTATTTCCACCCTCCTTTTTTTTTTAGACTGAAGAATGGAAGTACTTTAATGGAAAGAAAAGCCGTGCCCACAGGATGGAAATTGCTTCATTTGAGGGGGACTCTGATAGAGCTTCGGTGAGTAATTTTATACAAATCAGTAGGCAAATAATACATCCATTGAGAAGGAATTTCCTAAAATATATACATGTGTACAAAACTATATTCCTTTCCATAATTAATTTTAACCAAGGTTTACTTTTAGATAAGCAGTCTACTGTACACCCTTCAGTAAGTTTTACTTAAAACTTTAAAATGAATAAAATATTAAGAAAGCTAGTTTGTTGTGGTGATTAAAGGAACTGATGTGGAAACCCCAAGAGTGAGAGTTCTAATCCTTAGAAATTTAGGGCTGATCACTCTCTTTGGGGCATAGGAAGAAAGTGGTGGCAAAGCTCTTCAAACAACATTACTAAAGAAAACTACAGGATTTGTTCCAGGAGTCAAGACTGTCTAGCAGACTGCCTAACAGGCACCAAAAAGAACCTTCTAACCCTGTGCAGGCTAAAACAAATCAAAGCATATCTAGATTTACAAACAAAATATCCAGTTATTTTTAATATCAAAATGTATTGGATTTTTGCAACAAGTGCTACATGGGGCTGCCCTTGAAAAGTATCTAGAAGCTTCAGCATATAGAATGAGGCTGTGAGAACTACATTGAATGCACATAGAGGGTACATGATTGCCAGTTTGCTTCTGGGTCAAATTCAAGGTGTCGGTCATCACTTATAAATCCCTACATGGCATGGGGCCAGGTTGCTTATGGAATCAGCATCGCCCTGTCATATCAGCCTGTCCCACTCAATCAGTAGGGAAGGTATGCTGCAGACCTTGTCAGCGAAAACAGTTTTGACTAGTGAGGTTTAGGGAAGGGAGCCTTCTTTGATGCTGGTCCCCACTTTCCTGGCCTTTTGTAACGGTGTCAAAACCTGGCTCTGCGGTCTTCTGGAGGGTCTACAAAGGATCATGCAATCTTGGGGTTTGCTGCAGCCATGAAAGCATCCCTCTGCCTTTATTAACCAATGTTAAATGGCCATCTTTGAATTTATTTCTTTGAAATTTTATGTTATAGTCTCATAATTAAAAAAAGAGTATTAGATTAATTTTAGTATTCTAATGTTGTTTATATGCTGTTTTATATGTTGTTTACACTGTGAATTGCCCAGAACTCTGTCTTGAAGGAGATTGGTGGTTTAGAAATATGAAATATAAATAAATAAATTAAATAAATAAATAAATTATTAGGAGAAACTACTAAATAGTGTTAAAAATACAGCAAAACATAGGCTACTTTCAGTGTCTTGAATGCATAGAGCTTTAATTTTGTCCATATAAGAGCAGAAAAAAGTAGCTACATGAAAATATGTTAATGAAATTGGGCTGATGACAAACGTATTCCTCTTTGGGGTAAGATTTGTATAATATGAAATGAAACCAGAGTAGACTAATCCTGTTAATTATAGTCCTAGTAATTTGCTTAATATAATCAAACTATACATCATGTGACATATCTTTATTTAAACTATTAGATTGGATCTAAAGTGAAAACATTCTTGTTGAGGAACAGATGAGATTCAGCCTTAGACGTCTGTCTGGTCCTGCACTATTCAGTTGAAAAATACATTTTACCCACCAAAGAGTACTTTGCATCCTTTGTGGATTTCAAATTTACTTTCGATCTGATTCCAAGGTAGGAGCTATGGGAAAATTTCAGGGATGCTCAATGGATAAAAGGTTGTTATCCAGACTCTTTATTGTAACATTTCACTGAGAGTCAGATGCTCTCCACCAGGGTACCGTTTTGAAACTGTTTCCATCAAAACAGAGGTAGAGCAAGGGTGCATTCTATAATTCAGGCTCATCTTCTAATCATCACTCTCCAATATTAGCAAGTAATGCAGTTCCAAGTTTGCTGTGTACACAATTGTATCTATCTCCCAAGTAGAAATGTGAAAGCATTGAGGGCATTGGTTTCTTCTTTTTTAAAATGACAACTTACATTTTATTTTAAAAACCTGAGTTGTTACTTGTTGCACAACATGTTGTTTTGCCAAGTCTTGGGGTAATGATCATGTGCCCAAACATTTGGTTCTTTTGGATCCGGAAACAATCAGAACAAAAAGTATATATACCAAGCAAAATGATACCCAAATCTCTTACAAGCTATCAGTAGTTCCTTAATGACAGCAGAGATAGCAGCTAATTTCCATAGTACCCAATATTAAGTTATGTGCAGAAGCTGCCAACAAACAACAGGAACCTCAAGGTTTCTATCAAAGCCTGGGACCATGACTTTGTGGCCCCGCTATGGTCAGAAGACTGCAAGACCTTGTATTGGGGATGTGTGGCACATACCTCTAGGATGGGAATTGAAAGTCTGAGAGTTTCAAAGCTTTGAAACCATGTTAAGAACCTCCCCCCTTTTTTGATTCATCAAAGAAGAGTAAAAAGCAGGTTAGCTAAAAATGAACTCTAAACTTACAGATTTTTCTTAATATAAAGGTGAAATAAAAATGTCATCAAACTTTTCAAAGTAACATTGCACTACATTGCATTGGCACTACAACAGTACAATGTATAACAATTTAATGGGATACCAATACAATGATATATACTTATAAATATCTTGGTTTGCTGTTCCAAGCTTCCTTATCTTAGAACACACATTTCTTTTATCAGGTAGATGTTGTCCAACATAGATCCACAGCTGTCTTAAGATTCTTCCATTCAAAGCAGGTGTATTTTATTCATGCATCTCATAATATTGTTGATTTTATCCAAGAAGTAAAGAGGGGAGAAGTATTTAAGTGGATCTTCTCAAATATTAGCGGATTTATTTTTGGCAATGAACTCAACTTGATTCCCAAAATTTCTTTTGGGGAATTCCTAGCAAAGCCTGAACTATTGGTTGTAAAAGAATTCCCCATGAATTCCAAATATAATTATTGCAACAATATTTGGCCAATCAATCTGGAGGCTATAAGTATGTTCAATGAATAAACCAGCTGAAGTTGAATCCATTCTAAATGGTGTTTCATTTGTCCATTATGATTCTCAGCTGGATCCATTGTTGTGTCTCTTAGAGGAGGCACTACACCTAAGAGAGGAGGTTTGCAAATAAGAGGTTGTCTTGTATTCACAATTACTGTGAATTGGCTGGGTATAGGCCATGAATAGGAAATCTTTTGCTCAGCTTCAGCTAATGTGCCAATAGTAGCCTTACATATAGCAGAATAAACTTGCAAGAGTGTGTTGTGCTTTTATCACCTTTTGGTGATGTGCTTGCATCACTCTTGGAATGTCTACGACATAGAGCTGCCTTTAAAGACCCCTGGAAGACTACTTTTTGTGCAAAATGTGGTAGCCCTCATATTGGCAGGCAGTGACCATTAAGGACATAGAACACTTTTATTGGTGGATTGCATTTATAAAATTCTTTTATAAAGAATTTTACATTCATCTTTGTTAAATTTCATTTACTACTTTTTAAAAATAATTTTTCTAACTAATTAAGATCGTCTTGAATTTTATTCCTGTGTTCTGTAAGCCAGCAGTCCCCAACTTTTGTGGTTTGGTGGCCTGACTTGGGGAGCAGAGGGGAACTGGGCTGCGTGAGCAGCAGGCTGATGTGTGTGTGTGTGCGCAGCTTAACTTGTGCAAGTTTAGATGTGCACGTGTGTGCACGTGCGCCAGCCCCATTGCTCATGTGGTCTGGTTCCAAATAGGCCAGTGATCCTCAATCTTTGCAGTTTGGTGCCTGGACAGGGGTGGGGGGAGAGAGGAAGTGGGCTTCTCAACTGTTTTGTGTCTTGCAGATTTGTTAAGCATTTTCATTTTCATTCATTAGTAAGCTATGTTTAAGAATGTAAGAGTCCATAGTGTCCCATTTTGCACTCCACTTACCATCTTGCTATAATAGATGGAAAATAGTTAATGAGAAAGGTAGTTTGCATTTTTAAGATGGATATCAGGCTTTTTAAATTTAGCTCAGAAGATATACTAGTATCCATTTGTACCTGGTATTGGATCACTATTATATGCTCTAATTACCTCTCTCTTAATCTTAGCATTTCCTGATCTGTCTTCTAGTACTGTATTGCATAGAATGTGTTTTCAGTAGTTTAGTTTAGAATTAAATCTGAGTATGAACTGTAGGAAGTTCCAGGGGTGGATGGTTTTTTTGGATGGCATGGCAGCTGATTAATTATTGCTTTTTTCAGTGAGGATAAAAGTCTCTAACAAATAGTGTCACTTGAGATTTGGCTCAAGAAATTTCAAACTATGTACTTGGAATGCAAACTTGAAAAATTCGTTTTTTAAAAAATCTTAAATTATTTAGAATTTGAGTATATTTTAATTGGAATCCCCTTGAATAAATCAAATGATTAAAAAATCGCTTTAATATTTATAAATAATGTTTCCTTCTTGATACCATCTACTACTAAATATGAAGGGAATCCACAATGGCTTCCCTTCAATACTCATAATGGGAGATTTATAAGATGGATAGGAATGGAAATTGTTGGAAAAAATTTAGTGAAAAATTTCATTTACTTTTCCTTAAATGATGACAGTCATATCCAAATGTAGAGAAGGTTTACAGATGTATCGTGTCTTATCATGGCTGAAAAGTTATTCAAGACACCAATATGGGAAGTAAAGATTTTCTTATGGAGATGAGTCTTTTACTAATAAAATAGAACATTTCTTATGTGGAACCTCAAATAATCAGTGGAGTGAATAAAATTAGAGACCTATTAGGATAAAATAAACATTTGAAGGCAGTTTTGTAGATTATTTATTATTTACTTATTTATGTATACTGAATATACAGATGTGACAAAATGGTTTCTCCATTTTGGCTCTCTTTTTATAAAATAAATGATTACATGGTGTAATATGTCATATGTTGTTTGTCTGAGGTTGTATTTACCTATTTTTAAGAATTGCTAAGGACCAGATGATTTTTTTTACTGTGTCCCGATAAACAAACCATAGAATTCAAAGAGGGTATTATTTATTTTTCACATGTCTGTATATTTAGGGAAGCTGGAAGAAAGTGAGCATTGTTTTAAAACTGGAGGAAGGAACTTCAGCAAACTGCTGTATTCTAATAGCTGAAAATTCAAAGGATCTGCAAGTAATGAAAATCATTGAACAGAGTAAAAAACACAAGGCTCACATATTCAGAACTTGAACATGCCATATAGAAAATTCAGGTTATGTAGTAATTCTACATTATTCATGTTTTCAACATCATTGAAACGTAAGCTGTTAAAAATTAATTCAGTACAGTTAGCTGCGCTTCCTATTTCTGCTCCTTGTCCCTTTTGCTGAACCCCCTCCCAACCGCCCCAGTAGTCAGTGCAAGTTGTCAGTTTCAGCAGAGAAATATCAGGAAAAGAAAACTGCTCAGAGTTGTTTGTTGTTGTTGTTTTTAAATTTCTATTTTCAACATAGCTGCCTCTCCAGTTGATTTTCTCCCCATACGAGAAAAACCCAAAAGAATCTTTTTTGTTGATAAGTGAATATGGCAGTTGTTGAGTGACTGGCATAAAATGCAAGGACTACCTGTAATCTAACTTTAGTTCATCACCTTAGCCTATTGGTTCACTGTATTCCATAACTGTGTTTTTGCATCTTGGCTTTACTTCGTCTATCCATCCAGCTATCCATCTCTATTCTAAATTCTATGTCCTCCTTATTCTATTTCAATCTCCCTATTTCATTTAAAATTGACTATATTAGCAATAGAATCTTAATTCACTACTGACAATATTCTCCAAGGCACCTAAAGGATAGGATAGCTTAGAGTGGAAATTGAGCCATGTGGTACATACATCTTCATATCTCTCAGCATTAACTGTAAGGTAAGCTGCCTCATTTTATCCATTCTCCAGCTAGCCCTGTTTGCAAGGAGGATTATTTTCTTTTGATTTATAAAGCATGTTGTCAAATCCTATTTCCTCCTTATAGAGTGCTTAAAATAAGTTATTTGAAATTTAGCAAGGTTGGTTATCTTTTCCCTCAGTTATCAGTTCCTCTTTCTTTATACCCTTTGGAAATTCACAAAGAAATTCCTTTTCAGGTTTTGGGGGTTTGTATTTTGTGGTTGGTGTTAACTGAAAAGTGTCTTATTTCTCCATACGTAGGATTGTAGGGTTTGCATATTTGGAAGATTTCTGTTTAATGGCCTGTGTTTTGCTTCCATTTAGTGGTCTCTGTCTTCTTCCAGTTTAATTATTCAATCTATAATATTTCCATCTTCACTTGCTGAATTTGGTGCAACAAATATATATATATACAAGTAGCAACAGTGACTTGGTTGTTGTTAAACTGAAGGCAAAGTGCTTGTTTTCATTCGTTCATACATTCATTCATCTTTAATATATATTGGATGTATTTTTAACTTTATCCCTTGATGAAGTATTTTCTTTCAAGTTTCTAAAAATAGGTATAGCTATGCTTCAGTCCTAATTTCCTGTGACAGGTAACACTTGGAGCAGGAATATTATATGATGAATTAAATTAAATTAAATTAATTTAAAATTAAAATTAAATTAAAAGAACTTTAGGAAAAATACGAATTTCCAAATAGTATTATTAGCATTACCATTATAATAATAAGCTAATAATTACTGTAGCTTTGCTAAATATACTTGCCTATGCTTTTTAAAAAAAATTAATTCCTCTGTTTTGAAGCTAAATATTTTTTTTAAAAAAATACTATCAGATTTGATACGCATGTTGTCTTTTTAGTTTTAAGCTAACCTGCTATTTTCCTTGTTCTTTTCTTTTTGTTATATCTGCTGTGTTCCTCCTCCTTCTCTTTTCCTTTTGGCCTGGATATTTTCGTTTGCCATGCTCCGTACTCAATTGCACTGTACCTCCAGCATCATGGTGAGATCAAAGAATGGCAGGGAACTTCAAGTAAGTAAATAGTTTCTGCAAGAACATTGAAAGGGCTATTTTTTTATAGGGCCATACCTTCATTTCATATTATTAACAAATTCTGACTATTTAATACATTCAGAAACAAAGGAATAAAATAGGAGACAGGAATATTAAGTAAGCTGCCTTGAGTGATATAAAAAGCAGGATTAAATAGTGATAATAAAAATAATAATAATAAACAATAATTATAAAACCTATTGTGACAAATATATGCTTTCCTCAAGGACATATGGAATATCCAAAGAAACATCAAATGGTAATTTTTTTATCAACTTTCAGAAAATGTGCCTGCGGACACAGTTTTGTTATGCAACTATAATAACTGTTAAACCCTGAACAGATTTGTAATAAAGGATTGCCATCACACCTAGTATGATCTTAATTGCAGCCATACCAGAAGCAGTTAGATGTTTAACATCTTTAGATATTGAATTATGACATCTATCCTATTGTGACTCTATGACACCATATTATAATGATTTTATCATGGTTTTACCTTAATTTAATATTTTATCTCATGTATTGTCCACATATTTTATACATATACAGTATATAGATATTTGCTGATGCTTTATTTAAATTAATTTTTGTGTCTGTATATATAATGTGTATATCTAATGTGTTGTATTAGTGTTGTATATCAATGATTGCATGACCTCTATAGATGCCATCACTAAATAAATAAAATAAAATTATCTGCTTGCTGGGAAGGGAAGGGAAGGGAGATTTCCAATGCTCCTTGCCAGATTCCTATAAGAAAAGGAACTGGCTCCCTCTCCAACTGCTTTTTTAACCCACCCTCGTTCATTCTGTTTCTCAGTTTAGGTAAGGAAATAACTCCAAAACAATGTCCCAACAATGTATGGGTTGTCCAACTACAAAAATTACTTTTAAAAAGGAAAATCCTATTGGACTGAATTAAACTATTTTCCATAGTTTATTTGATTCAGACACATTGCTCATCCAGTGATGTGGAGATTTCATTTAGGTTGCTTGAAAATGAATAGATAGTACATAAAGAATGTTTTTTTATATGTATCTCCATATGATTGCAGTTACCTAATTCACTTCCTGTAACTTTGGGTTCTTCCATTTCTCAACATTATTAGTGATTCTATTTCCCTTTTGTTTGCTCGTCCTACAGTTTGCCACAGAATGCCTTGTATCATTGTCTCTTAATGACATAAACTTGCATAATATAGATTTTTGCTAAATATTAACTAATTCCAACAGGTAGGATTCTTCTCATTATACCCTTTAGAATTAGTTAATAGTCAGCAAAAATCAATGTCATTTATGGGGCTGTAACTGAACATATACTTAACAAGGACCATCTAGAGCAGGGGTGTCGAACTCGATTTAATTGAGGGCCGCATCAGGGTTGTGTTTGACCTTGGGAGACCAGGGTGGGCCTAGCCAGGGTGGGTGTGACCAGCTCAACATCACTCATGTTAGGGGTGCATGTGGTGGCCCGAGCGCTCTGCCAGCAAAAACTGACTCCCAAGCTCTGTTTTCGGCTGCAATGATATGCTGCAACCCTCTGCCAGCGAAAACTGAGCTCAGGAGGGTGATCTGTGGCCCTCCTGAGCTCCATTTTCACTGGCAGAAGCACCACAAACCAGTCCTTTGCTGTTTCCAGGGTGGCCCTGTGGGCCAGATCTAAGTATCCCATGGGCCTGATCCAGCCCCCGGGCCTTGAGTTTGACATCCCTAATCTACAGTATCAGTGCCTCTTTGTTTCTTTGTATGGCCTCATGTCCTTACTAGTATATCATCTAGTCGTCTGTTTTCAATTAGTGTTCTTCATTTCCACTTGACAGTTTCAAATTTTCCTTGGTTTATACTTAAGTTTAAGGTTCCAATTATATTTACCTTTGTAAAATGAAATATGTCAGGGTAATGATAATTTAATAGCTGACCAGCTGCTGTAGTGCTCTAATGATGATACAATGGTAGTAATGAGTCAACAGGGTTATTTGACTGTTACCACTTTAAGAGACTTTATTATAAAAGAGGCCCTGTTGGAGCATCTCTCTCTCTCTCTCTCTCTCTCTCTCTCTCTCTCTCTCTCTCTCTCTCTTCCCTGTTGTAAATTGCTCATTGATTGATTAACCTTTGCCTAGTACATGTATGTATATTCTTTTGTAGAGATAAACCACTATTTATTATTACAAACCTCTGTTTGATGTTACTGCTCCTGGGTTGTCTCACATAGTCACACTGTGTGCACTCTGACAAAATATAATGAACAAATGCATATTATATAAATACACGCCTGTACATACATAAAATGAAATGTAAAGTTCTTTTAATCCTGGCAACATCATTGATAGTACAGGTAGTGCTCAACTTAACGACCACATTTGAGCCCAAAATTTCTGTTGTCAAGTGAGACATCTTTTAAATTAGTTTTGCCCCATTTTATGACCTTCCTTGCTACTGTTAAGTGAATCACTAAAGTAGTTAAGTTAGGAATGTGGTAGTTAAATGAATCTGGCTTTCCCATTGACTTCACTTATCAAAAGGTCACAAAAGGTGATCACATGATCCCAGGATGCTGTGACCATCAAATATATATGAGCCAATTGTCAAGTGTCTGAATTTTGAAAATGTGACCATGGGGATACTGCAACAGTTGTAAACGTGAAAAATGGTCATAAGTTCCGTTGTCCAGTGCCGTTGTAACTTTGAATAGTTACTAAATGAACTCTTTTTAAATCAAAGACTACCTGTACTCTCTTATGCTTTGGTCTGATCATGGCATCACCTACAAGTATATTCATGGAAGTGCTTTCTCGGTAGCTAGAAGAACATATTCTTTCTAGAGAGGCATCTGGCACTCAAACTTGACTAAATTCTTTAGCCTTGCCCTTCAGGACTACAGGTTTGCCATGGCCTTCTTTTGAGTTTTTGAATTGTGAATTTCTCTTTGTAAAAGAGATGACCTCCCTGATTGACTCACTTCAGAGCCTCACCTGCCATCACATTGTGCATTACTCTTAGCTTTATCTATCATTTAGTCCATTTCTAAAAAGAAATATTATAAATCATACATACTCTAGGTTTGTGCAAATGGTGACATTTCAAAACTTACAATTTTCCTGGTAATGTGAAATACAAAGAGCAACATGTCAAGATAATTCTAGGGGAATGTAAGAATGAAGAATAAAGTGATCTGGTTAGTCCTTTTCTTTAATCATTATTTCCCTGGAATAATTTGTTTCATAGACTCCCAAAATTTGTATACTTACTCTGCTTCGACTACTTTTCAGTGACAGTGCAGTGCAGTGATGAGACTGAAAAGAAAGAGGAGAGGCTCTGCAAAGTAGACTGAGAGCAGGTTGCTTTATCTGCAAATACATTTTCCCTTCTACTATTTAATTTGCTAGTCATTGTTAAAAATAGGGCTCCTGGATTGTATTAGGCATGACAGCTTCAAGAGCTGTGAGATTTTCCATCTGTGGAGCCCAATCTAGTAATTGAGAATTTAGAAAGCTTACATTTTTCAACAATATCTCTAGAGGGCACTGTGACTGTAAAATATCAGAAGAAGGAAAAATTATCAAGCAATTACATTGAGAGAAAAAGAGGATTAACATCTTTAAAAAAATCAAAAATAAATATATATTTGGGAATTAAATTTTGGATTAATAAATCTATAGAATCTAGCATTTTAGTTTAGAATCTCAACACATTGCTTAAGGAAATTTATGTTTGGAATTGGTAGTCAGAAAGGAGGGGAGTTGATTTTTGAGTATGCAAGATGACTATACATTATATACATACAGCTTGATATTTTCAGAAATTCAGTTTTAGGAAAGTTCACTTTAAAGATACCAGAAAATAATGATATGAAGCAAGATTAAAATGCTATGTTTTTATAATGATTTAAATTGGATCTGCAGATCATGGAAAAGTTACCACTATAATATGAAAAGAAATCATGTTGCAATTACTTCATGGTATCCCATGTTACTCTTCTTTCATGCTCTCCAGATGTATTAGACCAAAGATATCATGCCCAGTTAATCAGACCTTTGTAACAATGATTTAAAAGGAAGGGAGAGGAGCTGAATTTAGAAGCAAAGCATGTAGCCCTTATGTTGAACATTTTTCAATCAAATAATTTAAAATTATCTCACTTTTCTACTTAAATATTAAAAACCATTCGACTTTCTAAACTTTCTGAGTGGATATTAATGGATATTATTTCTATTTTTACCATTGTTGAACATAAATCATTGTCTTGTTTTCAAAACACTCTAAAACTATGTTCTCCCTTCTTTCTATTTTTATATTTCCTGATGGAGCTTCAGCACCATTTTAACAGTCTACTACTTCTTTATTCATCCTTTCTAAGTAAATTATACATTCTCAAATCCTGCTTAAACTATGATCTTTAAACCTGATATTTTACAAAGAAACTTTTTCCTCAATATGCCTTATTACAAATCAGTTTTACAATATGTAGCTGAGGGAATCACATATTATTTGCCTTTTTATTTTAGCCTTCATTTCCTTCCTTTTTCTATGTTGCATTTTACCACGTAAATTCTTTAGGGTGGAGACAATTTCTACTATATTCTGTGAAATATTATAATTCCTCATTTTTTATGTTTATTTTACAGCTGCAGTAGCAAGCAGTGATGAATCTCATACTTCTACTCCAGGGAAGATGAGTCAGCGTCACGGGAAAGAAGGGTATCTTACTCCAACCAAAGAATTACACCAACTTTCTTTCAGCCCAGGCCAAGGCCATGGTAAGAGCCATTTTGTTGAATATAGTATTAAATAAAATACTCTACAACACTTGCTGTACATGTGACCAGTTCAAGAAAATTGATTTTATGTTATATAAACCATAACTTAGTTTTGTATCTTGCCCAGAAATTAGCACAGATATTTCTCTTAATTTGAAAAAAATGTGGTTAAAGGTGTCTTGGTTTAATTATAATAAAGGAGATGGGAAATGCTGAGTGTGTAAGTAAGTCCTTTTTGATATACTGTATCAGTTCATTAAGCTGTCTTTGATAGTTATCAGCAGGCTTCCATGTACTTCTTATATATATTTCATTGGAAGGTGGAAATGTAGTGGTTGAACTAGGAAATAGATATGTTGTACCTTTAAGACTGTTATTACAAAATTAAATTTGATATGTTACTTCTGAGGAGATACCACAAAATATTCCTAAATTAGCAAGATATTCACTAAATGAACAAAAAGTAGGAAAGTATTATTTATAAGAGTTGAATTTAGATGTCAATTAAATCATACCTTACTGAACTCAGCCTTGTCTCATCTGCTCCAGTATTCACACAAGAAAGACTTCAGAAGCTTTCGTTTTTATGTGTGATTGAGTATGATTTGTCATGTTGTCTGAATCCACATTGGTTATCATTTATAAACTTAGCTTATTCAACACATCACAATCTAAAGTTTATAATATATAAAACTGACTGATTTAAAAATATAAATGTGTTAAATCTTCTCACAGCCTACTGTAGGGCAAATTAGTCAGTTATGCACTGAAGGAAGTTAGTCTCATTAAGCCATAAACTTGGTTTCAGTATATGCAAAATACTAAATGTTTTGTTTTCTAAATGGAATTTTTTCTCCTAAGTTTATCATATCGAATTCATTCAAGTTCATTTGGAACTCTTCGGCATAAATGACGATTAACAGGTTTCTGCAAATAATTTGGAGAATCATTTTATTTATGGTGTGTTGTAACTGATAAACCATCTGAAGCCAATCATTGAATTGTCCAAGACAGCCTCATTCTACTAAAGACTTGGCTGCTTCAAGTGCCTTCAGAGGTCTTCTGCATGTGTATATCCTCTTAGGAACACATATCCTCTTAGGAACACTTCTGAAAATTTATGTAGTTTATTTTTATTTTATTTATTAAACTTTTATGCTATGCTATCCATCTGGCTTACAAGGTGACTCTGGATGGCTTTTAAGTTACAAAACAATTAAAAAATAAATAAAATATTAAAACTAGATTAAAATATTATTAAAACCTAAATTAGGAGAGCTTTGAGATGGAAGGACAGTGATGAGGTTGTCTTACTCCATCAACTCCAGCTACCTCCAGCAGTGATCTCCCTCCCTCAGGGCATCAGGCCAATAGGGAAAGCCAGTTTTAATACCCTTCTGGAAAACCAAAAGGGCAGAGACAGTTCTAACCTCCAGGGGTAGAATGTTCCACAGGGATGTTTACATAACTGAAAAAAATTGAATGTGGTTTGGAAAAACATTTCCTACGCTTTTCCAATGACAGTATTTTTAAAAAGAGAAACACTAGATTAGATTTTGGAGAGAAAAAAACCCTCTTATATATAGATTTTATAAGTTGCCATGGTTGCTGGTTAAAAAAAAACCTACTGAGAATAGAGAGAAAAATTAAGTTTAAAATTGCATTTCTCTTCAAATTACAATGAGATTTTGATAGTGAAGAAGCTTTACCCTGTGCCCTTCAGTGAATATTTCTTCATACGAATCTGTTTGGCATCTTAACTTGTGGCTTATTGCTATCATACATTGCTTCCTTTATTACAGTTTAACTCTTCTAGTAAAAAAAGCTTTATTCTTCTATTTTTAACATTCTTAGATGTAAATATTTTATCTTGATAATTTTTACATTCTTTCAAAATGTAAGGCAGAAATAAATTGTTGTCTGTCTAAGCTGCCTAAGAAGTTGGGTGTACCATTTCCCTAACAGTTTATCACTGTCTTTTAAAATATATCCAAATACCTCTTCATTCCATACTTCACTCTATTTTCTATTAACGCATCTCTAAATCTTTAGTTCTCATTAATCCAAAAAGCCCCAGTAAAAATTAACAAGAATACTTAATAACATAAGAATACAATCCTCCTTTCCATTTAGTCTAAATTCCCTTTATCCCTCTCTTAACAGTCAAACATTGCAAAAAAAAATTTAAAACTATTCAACTTTACCAAAAATAATAACTCCTTATTTACATATCAAAAATGAATCCATTATACCATTAAATATTCCAAAGGAATAACTGCTCAATTCAGATAGTTTCCCTTCTCTCATCCAACTGCCGAAAGCAACCATAAAGCCTCTGCAAAAAAATTGGTTCTCCTCACATCACTGGAAGTCTAAGCTGTACAATTTCTGACTGTAAAGTGAGGAGGATTATACAATCAAGTCCTATTACATAACATGCTAAAGAAATATTACAGTAATGGAGATTTATACTCTTCATAGATATATCATCTATAATGCAGATATGGCAGTCTCTGACCATAGTAAAGATTTAGTTTGGTGATTGTAGAAAATACTAGTATTGCTTACAAAAGTAACAATTCTATACTTATTGGTTGGTAATACGTAATTTATTCTAGTGTTGTGCCTTCAACCAATGCCTTTTGTAGATAGCTGATTTTATTATTTGTTGAACATGTCCTTTTGAATTGTTGATCACACTATCAAAATGTGTTTAAGGATGTTTGCCAGAAGAACTAAAATGAAATTTGGGGGGGCATTTGATTGGCATAGTCAGTTGAGAAGAAATCAAGGCATTTAACCAGCACTACCACCATTGCTCCTTATATTCATTACATACTTTCTGGTAGATTCCATTTTCTTTTAGATGAATTTTCAGTTTCTCAAATTGCCGGGGGAAATACTGATGAAAATTACTAGGATAAGCAAAATTGTAGTTTATGTGAATAAAGAGTATATTAAGTGTTACTGCTCCAATACTACTCACAGATTCTTTTCTGAAGTTATTCACCCACCCTGCTTCAGTGTTACTAAGGAAACCATTGTTTCCATTGTAACATCTAGCACAAGCCTTAGATTCCTATTCTAGAAACAGGTTCTCTCTTTGTGTTATAAATGTGTGTCATCATAATAATGACAAAGCTGCAATTTGTGAACTTTCTCAGATAGTACTTTCCCATTACAGACCATCCCTGAGAACATGGTATGAAAGTCACATGCAAAAGAAATGAGATTTACCATAGCTCCAGTTAGTTTTTATAGTGCTATAAGCTCTGTACACAGTTTAGTTTATAGAAATAATATAAGAAATGAAGTGTAAAACAGGAATAAAAGCAGGTTTTGATGGGGAATTCTTAGCACTGTCCTGTATCCTTTTAATATTGTAGTTATGGAAGGAAGGGGAGAGGCTGAATTTGGTTGGCCTTCCTTTGTAATTTGAAATTATGATACATTCTCATGATGCCAGAAAATGTGAATTATGTTCCTTATTGCTTTAAAACAATTGTTCACTTCTAGTAAATGGAATATATTAACATATAAGAGAAGCAGTGATATTGAAATCTAAGTCTTAATACTAATTGTGAACTTCAATATTGAAGTAATACTATGTATTATGGTGGTTAATAAATTTTTAAAAACTAAAAGATTTTTGATTGAATTATGAAATAACTGATTAGAAAAAAACTGCTAGCTCAGTTTTATCTTGGACAAGTTTTTAGATATTTTGCTTTTATTTTGAGCATACAGATAATGTGTATGTGTGTGTTCATTCTTTTAAACTACGGGTGTTAAACTCGTGGTGTCACATTGCTGTCACGTGACATATCGTGATGTGTTTTCCCTTCATAGATTTCAGGTGGGCATGGCTTGTGCGTGATGGGTCCAGTTTGACACCCCTGTTTTAAACCATCTAATCTCAGAATATTAAGAATTTGTCCTTTGTCCAAAATCTCTGGCAGAAAAAAACAGTGGTTATGGAAGACAGAGCTTTTAAAAATTCCAGACAATCTATTGTGTCATTTTTTGAGATATTTGCATAGCAGATTTCTCAATGTCTTCAACAATGGCAGAGCTTTTAATTTACTGCCTTCGTTGCAAAAGTTCATAAAACTTTAGGAAGACATTCAGGGATGTATCAAAAATAGTCCATGTTGAACCATATAGCATAACATCAGGAGGGACAACAAGAAATGTTTTATAACATTTTGCATTATGTCATAAAATGCTTTATGATTATTTTTATATCATAAAATGCTTTATAAAATTTGCCAAGTTTCAATTCCATGGGAATCATGGGTCCCGGATTTTGAACACATTTTTTAAGTTAGCACATTTGAGATACCTTGATTCAAAAATTGTTGCTCTCTGATATACTTTTTTTCCAGTTAAAGGTTGCACACAAATAGGAGAGTTTTAGTAATATACAGATGATGTGTGTTCAGCTGATCCATTGAAAATGTCATGTTTTGCATGAAAAGCGGCAAAATTGACTACTCAGTACATATTAAAAGGGGGCCTTCAGTTGTTTGTAATCGACCCGCATTCTTACATATTTTTTATTCTTTAGTACTATATACATCCTTGTCACTTAAATAAGCAATTTAGATGATCAGCATCTAAATCAGTTAAATTATCAGCTATTTAAACTTTCACTGAGAAATTTTATCTATATACAGGTAGTCCTCGACTTACAACCGTAATGGAGGCAAAATTTCTCTTGTTGTGAGACATTCGTTAAAATGTGCTTTGCCCCATTTTATTATCTTTCTTGCCAGAGCTAAGTGAATCAATGCAGTTGATAAGCTAGTAATTTGGTTGTTAAGTGAATCTGACCTCCCCATTCACTTTGCTTGTCAGAAGGTCACAAAAGGTGAGCACATGACCCTGAGACACAGCAACAGTCATAAATATAAACCAATTGCTAAGCATCTGAATTTTGATCACATGATAATGGTGATGCTGAAAAGGTCATAACTAAAAAATGGTTATAAGTGTCTTTTTTCGGTGCCGTTGTAACTTTGAATGGTCACTAAATGAACTGTTGTAAGTCCAGGACTATCTTTAGTGCTGTCTACATTTCTGTTAAAATATAGTTGATTTGTATTTATTTAACATAACATAATAGTTTACTTTTAGTGATTACCTGCATGTTGAAAATATATCAGACTATTTAATGGGGGAAAAACCCTCCTAAAGCTGAAAGATTCTGTATTTTCTTCAGGCTAATTATTCCAATCTGAAATATTCATACAAAAGCCATGTCTTTTTATCTGAAATTAGCAAGGACCTCTATTATTGAATGATAATTGTTTTAATAATAAATTACTTTTTTTCTAAAATATAAATTTCAATGTGTATTATTAATATTTGTATAATATTATTTTAAGAAGCAATGGACATTTTTCCAGCAAACTTTTTTGTGATCTAGTATTCTTAGAAATTTTGGTTTGCTATTTGGTTCACTTTATTAAAGATGAAGTGCTACAAATGCAAGACTTTCTTTTATTGAGAAATTCATTTTATTTAGAAACTGTAATTTGCCGCTTTCTTTCACAATGTTGGAAATATACCCATTATAGCTTTCTATGTGTGCTTTAAAATATCTGAATGATTAGGTAGTAGAAGAATTATTTTGGTCAATTGAGGTACTTGGTCATGCCAATTCTCCATAAGTTCAAAACAGTATAGAGTAAAAGCTTGTGTCAGAACATACTAACTAAAATAGGAAATATTACTGATAGAGAAATGGCAACAACTTGACATTATTACCAACATCCTTAAATACCATCTTCCTTTTTCAAATACATACATGACTCTCTTACTTGTGGGTTGCTAATGATTGCAACTGCTTTCTCTGCAACATTCTCATTACCACCAGCCATATGAATGACAAGAATAATTATAGAAAGCAACTAACTCATAAAGGAAGAAGGTCCTATGAGGCGTAGGTTTTCTTTAAGTGCTGGGGTTTCACTTTCTCCACGAACTGATAGCCGAAAGCTTGTCCGGAATGCTTCATTTGGAGGATGCAGTGAACTCTCACCAGTCTTTCAAGGTTTGTTTTCTATTTTTATATTGTCACAAAAGTAGGTTGCATTACTAGGTGCAATATTAACAAATAAAAACAATACCTTTTGGGTAGGTGTTGACTCACACAGTGTTTATTGCTAAACAATATTTTAGAGGTTTAAATTGTTATGATACCATTGGGATATTTGAATGTTGCTTCTAATGTGCTTAGTCAGAATTTAATAGTTTTGTCTTTAAAGAAAGTATACTTGGCAATTATAATTTTATTGTGTAGAAATTGTTTTAAGCTCATTAATTTTTTAAAGGTTTTGATAGAGGGAAAGATGATGCTTCACAAAATAAAGATGATTCTTCACAATCAATGTCAAAAAGTAAGGTAAGTACAATTACTGTGAGTCTCTTTACCCTACCAATTAGATGTATTTATTCCTTCTGAAATAAAAAATGGCCTTAGTTTAAGCATGTGACATTTGTAAAATCAATGGATTATCTGTCTTCATTTACACAGAGAAACTGTTCTCTGTCATATACAAAGGCGTACCAAGTATGTCATTATATAAGTCCCTCCTGAGTAAAAGGTGCAAAGAAGTAGTAAACAAGATGTTTACGGAACAAATGGAAGGAATAAAAGTACTGGATAAAGGGAGAAAGAAAGGGTTGGAGAAAAACATGATGAAGAAAAGCGGAAGGGATGTTGTGTCTAACCAGGAAAAGAATTAAAAGGAAAAAGACAATAGAATTATTAAATTCAAAAATAGCAAAGTCCTATTCAGAGAATAATATTAGACCTTTTTCATTTCTTTTCATTTGTAGAAGGTATTTGCCAGAAACCGGGGGGGGAGGGAGATTTGGTACTACAGTGGGTCCTTGATACTCATGCTTAATTGGTTCTAAATTACTAAAAAGTACTAAAAAGGACAAGTAGCCAACAAATTGTGATGTACCACATAACACTTTGTTTTGGCCGGGAAGAACTTCCTATCTGTCCCTTTTCCTATGTTAGCAACCTTCCCAGCATGGCCAACTTCCTGTCCATCCTCTATGGCTGTCCTCCAGTTTCTTCTGAAGCATGACGAGTACCAAATTAAGATGAGTATTGGGACAACATTTTCACATCAAAATGTGTTGAATATCAAATTCGACAAATTTTGATGCAATTGAGTACCGAGGTACCAGTTATATCTGATTCTTATAGTAATGACTAGAAAAATACATGTACTCTTATGCATTTTTCTAGAATCATAGTAAGACAGAAGTGAAGATAAATGGCTTCTCCTATTCTTTCTTTCTTTCTTTTCTTTTCTTTCTAACTACTTGCTCCTATAAGTCTTGATTTCCTACCTAGTCCCCTCATTTTTACTAGTATCTGCCCCTATTCAGTTAAAGGTAATGGGAAGGCAGCTACTTATGGAAGCTTTCAGTAATAGCTTAATCTTAAACATGGTTTAGATTGCTACATTTAATTATTCCATTCAATTGAGTTTAATTTTTTTCAAAAGTTATTGGTTAAAAATTAAATTTTTGCATTCTGTTAACAGGTTACGTCACAGTAAGTTGAGTATCCTGCATATCACAAGTAGTTTTGTTAAATAGCAAGTTGAATTACCTCTGTGTTTAGGTTTTAGCAGAGAAAGTTTATTGGTACATTTGTACAATTATTCAAAGACAAATGTAAAAGTTATTTGATAAGACTGCTAAGCACTGTTCAGAAGTACTAGTTTTTTTTTAATAAATTGTAATTAACTTCTCTGAAATAAATAATGGTGGATTTCTTATCTGAAATGTGTCCCATTTTCACATAAAATTAATCAAGTGGAAACTGGCAGTTTTGGAATTGAGATATTGAAATCACCATTATCTCTTATTTTAAAAATATGAAGCTTGATAAATTTATAGAAGATTTTATGTTAATGGTGAAATAAAGCATTTTCATAGTTTTCTTGTGTAATTTGTATTTTCAGTCAGAATCTAAGATATATAATGGATCAGAAAAGGACATCCCTGCTTCATCTCCCACTACCAAACTCACAAAGAAGGAGTCCCTTAAGGTGAGTTATTTTCAGTATTAGAATACCCAAATCTTCATATTACATCTGCCCCATAACACAATTAATGGTATATTTGGAAACTACTACGATGCTTCAGCAAATATTATTTATTTGTTTGTATCCCATCTTTATTATTTTTAACTCTAGGCAGCAAACGTATCCGAAACACCTTCCTCCTATTTTCCCTACAACAGCCACCCTGTGAGGTGAGCTGGGCTGAAAGAAAATGACTTGTCCAAAGTCGCCCAGCTGGCTTTCATGGCTAAAGCAGGACTTAAACTCATGTTTTCGTGCTTTCCAGCCCGGTGCCTTAACCACTAAACCAAACTGGTTCTCACATAATTATGGCATATAAAAGTTATGCAACATATTCTTAACTATTTTTTTCATTATAGAAAGCTGTATCATATCAAATATTTATTACAGTCAAGGACCAATAGAATTAAAAATATTTAAGGGTGTCTAATTAAAAATGTTAGAATAAAATAACAAATAAAATCTATGTTAAAATCATAATTTGGCAGCCTATCTGTCAGTTGCACATAAACAGGAGTGTGTCCTAAACTATAATGTAATATTAATCTTTAAATTGTGAAAGCCTATAGTTTTCTTTTATGTACACTGAGAGCATATGCACCAAGACAAATTCCTTGTGTGTCCAATCACACTTGGCCAATAAAAAATTCTATTCTATTATTAGATACTAAAATACAACAAGGTGATAATATCGAAAGATTTGGTGCATTATTAATTATATAAAATGGTTATGATGGATTATTCATCAAGTGCTGATGAATCTTTAGTGCTGCTGTGCAGAATCTAGCTACCTGCACCATGATTACAATCCATTCGTCTTTAAGCAACCGCTGAAGATAAATGGTATCAGAACAGGCAGGGATACCTATTAATTATAAGAAAATACGTTTTGTTCAAATGTCTATATAAAAAGAGCAGTGAAGAAGAACATGTCCAAAGGTTTCCATCTCTCCAGAATCACTGGGACAGAATCTTTTGTATTTGCCCTCCGGGACAGTTGAGGGGAGTACATGACATCATGCAAGCAAAAAGACTTTCCGATGATTCACTATCTCTAACTAGCTAAAATAACTGTCAGGGGTGACAGTATATCTAATATAATCTGGAGTCAGAAACAGTGGAGCTTTCTCTGTCTGCTTGCCTCACTATATCCTCTATCCTTTGTCTCAGGGTTTGTTTTGCCTGGTTATAGTCTAATTGTGGACAGAGAAAATCTAGTTTAGCAAGGTTGAACTCAACAGCCTTAATCCATGAAGAGGAGAATTTATCTTGGAGGATGGTACAAGGCCTTAATGGAAAGAAATTAAGTTTTAGCCAAATATTTAAAGAAGCTATACAGATTCAACCTTTATCAATTCTGTTCTCCAGGAGTAGAAGTGCACTTAAAGCACAAACAATGAAGCATCTGGAGAATTGCTCTAATAAATTTGGATTGAACTCTTTCTAAAGGTGTAAAACAAGAACGGGTCTGAGCAGGGTTCCATAAAGAAGCTGTGCTATTGAGTTGGCCTGGAAAAGGTTAATTGCAGCAGGAACATAGTATCCTTCATTTAGCGGTCCATAACCTTGGTTTTCTGGTAGTTTATGACCAATTTGTCATGATTACAAAATTGGAAAAAGGTTTGTAAGGCTCTTTTAAGTCCTGCGATGTTCTGGAGAGGATTACTGCATTGTTTGCATAGAGCAGCTAGCTAGGCAATATTTCAATCCCCTATTTTGGCGGGGGTGGGGGATGGGGGGTGAGGGTGTAGAAACCTGGTAGTATATAAACTAGATTTATAAGCCTGCAGATAGGATATGTACCAGTTTTATTCATTAAATTAAACTTGTGAGATCTGCTGTCTGAAGTAAAATCGGATATGACTTTTTCACCTCAGAAAGGCCACAAACAATTCTCTCTTAAGAAGGGAAAGAAATCTATGGTCAGCTGCTAATTTAGCCATAGAAACCTATAGTTTTAAAGGGACCAAATTTATGAAAAACATTCCATTTTCACTCACAGATAATATTAACACCACAGATGAATAAACTATGATGTGTTAAGAATATAAAATTATTCATCCTCTGTCTACGTTTGTAGAAACGTTATAAGTGTCTTGCTTGGTATAGAACAATCACATATGTACAATTGAGGGCTATCGTTTTCCTTTGAATTTTGAATTTTTCTTTATTTTGAAAGGATTTTTAGAAATATTTTAGAGTGCTTGCTTTTGTAATTGAATTGCTAGAATCATCTTTGAGGTTAGATTTCATAATTCAGAAAGGGATATCCCTTTATTAAAAAGAGGAAATAAGAGGGATAAGCACACAGTTAAGTGAAACCAGCAATAAACTGGTGGTAGAGACTATTCAAGGAGTGATCCTCAAACTTACAGAAGATACTGCAGACAATTCTGTTAAATTCAAATATACTTAAATTGTATGTGCTTATAATTCCTGATAAATGTGGAATCTAGGTAAACCTATGTATTTATATAAACAATTTGAAAGCATATAGATTTTTCACCTTGGATTAACCATACTTTAGAGTCCATGTAAATGAACCTTTGTATTGATAAATTGTAAACATACAGTCATGGCCGAAAGTGTTGGCACCCCAGAAATTTTTCCAGAAAATCAAGTATTTCTCACAGAAAAGTATTGCAGTAACACATGTTTTGCTATACACGTGTTTATTCCCTTTGTGTGTATTGAAACAAAACAAAAAAAGGCAGGAAAAAAAGCAAATTGGACATAATGTCACACAAAACTCCAAAAATGGGCTGGACAAAATTATTGGCACCCTTTCAAAATTGTGGATAAATAAGATTGTTTCAAGCATGTGATGCTCCTTTAAACTCACCTGGGGCAAGTAACAGGTGTGGGCAATATAAAGATCACACCTGAAAGCAGATAAAAAGGAGAGAAGTTCACTTAGCCTTTGCATTGTGTGTCTGTGTGTGCCACACTAAGCATGGACAGCAGAAAGGGGAGAAGAGAACTATCTGAGGACTTGAAAACCAAAATTGTGGAAAAATATCAACAATCTCAGGGTTACAAGTCCATCTCCAGAGATCTAGATTTGCCTTGGTCCACAGTGCGCAACATTATCAAGAAGTTTGCAACCCATGGCACTGTAGCTAATCTCCCTGGGCATGGACGGAAGAGAAAAATTGATGAAAGGTTGCAATGCAGGATAGTCTGGATGGTGGATAAGCAGCCCCAAACAAGTTTCAAAGAAATTCAAGCTGTCCTGCAGGCTCAGGGAGCATCAGTGTCAGCACGAACTATCCGTCAACATTTAGATGAAATGAAACACTATGGCAGGAGACCCAGGAGGACCCCACTGCTGACACAGAGACATAAAAAAGCAAGACTACAGTTTGCCAAAATGTACTTGAGTAAGCCAAAATCCTTCTGGGAAAACATCTTGTGGACAGATGAGACCAAGATAGAGCTTTTTGTTAAAGCACATCATTCTACTGTTTACCGAAAATGGAATGAGGCCTACAAAGAAAAGAACACAGTACCTACAGTGAAATATGGTGGAGGTTCAATGATTTTTTTTGGGTTGTTTTGCTGCCTCTGGCACTGGGTGCCTTGACTGAGTGCAAGGCATCATAAAATCTGAGGATTACCAAAGGATTTTGGGTCGCACTGTAGAGCCTAGTGTCAGAAAGCTGGGTTTGCGTCCGAGATCTTGGGTCTTCCAGCAGGACAATGACCCCAAACATACGTCAAAAAGCACCCAGAAATGGATGGCAATAAAGCGCTGGAGAGTTCTGAAGTGGCCAGCAGTGAGTCCAGATCTAAATCCCATTGAACACCTGTGGAGAGATCTTAAAATTGCTGTTGGGAAAAGGCGCCCTTCCAATAAGAGAGACCTGGAGCAGTTTGCAAAGGAAGAGTAGTCCAAAATTCCGGGTGAGAGGTGTAAGAAGCTCATTGATGGTTATAGGAAGCGACTGATTTCAGTTATTTTTTCCAAAGGGTGTGCAACGAAATATTAAGTTAATTTTGTCCAGCTCATTTTTGGAGTTTTGTGTCCAAGTTGCCTTTTTTCCTGCCTTTTTTTGTTTTGTTCCAATACACACAAAGGGAATAAACACGTGTATAGCAAAACATGTGTTACTGCAATACTTTTCTGTGAGAAATACTTGATTTTCTGGAAAAATTTCTGAGGTGCCAACATTTTCGGCCATGACTGTAGCTGAAAATTAAAACCATGTATTCTTTTATTTGAAATTGCCTGAAAAAAGAACTTCTAGTAAGTTCTTTCATTAAGTACTTTCTCTTCTTTTTTAAATGATTTTTTTCTGTATTTTAACAATTTTCAGTTGGACATTTATTTTTATTTTCAAATTGACTGGATTCACTAGTTTCTTTCCATTTATTTGCTTTTTTTCCTCATTTCTCATTCATTCTTTACAGGTTCAAAAGAAAAATTACAGGGAAGAAAAGAAAAGAGCTACAAAAGAATTACTTAGCACTATCACAGACCCATCAGTCATTGTTATGGCTGATTGGCTGAAGGTGAGAAATTGAGATAAATGAAAAGCTGTAATTGCTGAATGTTTAATTTACAAGAAAACAAAAGAATTAAAATTGTATTTAACTGCTATTGTTTACTACTAGCAGGGAATATATTAATTGTATCCCAGAGGTTTAATATTCAATACATAGAAACCCAGGGAGAGATTTAGTTTGCCTTAACATGGTTACCATAGTTACAGCAAATCTACAGTGATTAATTGTGTTGATAATCTCCCTATGTTAAATATGGTATTAACAAAAAGCTATTCCCCTTAATAACAAGCATCTGAAATATCACTGATGTACTGAAATTTAAAAATAGTTTCCTTATTGCACATTTTCTTTCTTTTTTTTTCTTGTTTACATGTGATGGTGTAAAATGTTATGATTTTCACTGTGTAGAAATCAGTGATGCTGTCAGATTTGCCATCTTCAGCATACTCTGCTTTGCTTGCATCCTGCCATAAAATATGGTAGGAGGGAGAGATTGGGGAGTTAGGATGGGGAAATGACAGGGTGACAGGAACCAGAAGTGTCAATCCGGAATAGACCGGCTGATCAAGGGTGGAGCTGTGAGAACGGAATGCGAAACTCCACCAAAAAGGCGCTAAGCCTCAAGGCCATTCCCAAAACATCTAATTCAAATATCATTGGACACTGACTGACTGGCCAAGAGGGGAAAACCAGGGAAAAAGGAAAAATGCAGGCTTTGTGTGGGAATATTCAGATCCAGCTTTGCTTATGCTCTAATCACTTGGCTTTTGTAAAAGTGAACTTTTCAATTCAAATATGGAGCCAATGGTCTTTATTTTTTTTCTAAATGCTCAAGTTGGGACAAACCTGACAGATAGTATGAATAAATAAGAGATGATTGTGAATGTAATATGGGGATCAGATAATCCAAGCTGTTTAGTATTAATGCTTTTTTCATATCATAAAAATATTAAGTAACACTGGTCAATGACATATGTAACCTAGAATGTTACTATTCAAAATATAATTTTCTACATACCATATTTTCCGGTGTATAAGACGCACCAGAGTATAAGACACACCTTAATTTTGGGGGAGGAAAACAAGAAAAAAAGAATTCTACCTCTGCCCGTTGGCCTGATGCAATTCGCAGAGCCGCGTTTCAGGCAGCGGCCGGTTTCCCTCCAATGTGCTTTGGTGAACCAGCGAGGAAAGCATTTTCAGGTGGCAGCGCCAGCTGCACTTTTTGGATTCGGGGAGGAAAGCGCTTTGCATAGCGTAGCAGGGAATGGGTGTGGGGGAGTTAATCGGTTGTTTGAAGGGGAGGGGGAAGCTGCACCCGGATAAAATCTCCACCATCAAGCAGGTCTCGGAGGTTGTGGCTGACTTCTACAAGAGAAGTGGGGGAGGACCCAGGCTGATGGGAGGGGAGGGGCTTCCTGGACGCTGCCGGCTTTGGCTCTTTCCTCAGTGAAAATCCTCTGCAAGGACTGCTTGGTGGAGATGTGCCAGGTACTGTGGCTGAAGAGCCAGCTTAGCGAGTACTACAAAGCCATCTGCAACCTTCTCAAAACAGCTTGATGGTGGAGATCTTATCTGGGGCAGCCGGGGGGTGGAGGGCAGAGGGCCAAAGCATCAGCACCCCCAGCTCCTCCGCCTCTCCTCCTCCCACACCGACCACGGCGCATGCAGTTAAACTTCCCCCTCCCTTTCAAACGACCGATCAACCCCCTGCCCCCATTCCCTGCTATGCTATGCAAAGGAAAGCGCTTCGGGGAACCAGGGAAGAAAGCATTTTCAGGTGGCAGGTGGGTTGGGGAGGAAAGTGCTTTGCATAGCATAGCAGGGAATGGGGGCGGGGTTAGGGTTGCAAAGGAAAGTGCTTCGGAGAACCAGTGAGAAAAGCATTTTCAGGTGGCAGCGCCAGCCGCACGGCGTGCTTTTGGATTCGGGGATGAAAGTGCTTTGCATAGCATAGCAAAGCATTTTCCTCCCCGAATCCAAAAGCATGCCGTGCGGCTGGCGCTGCCACCTGAAAATGCTTTCCTCACTGGTTCACCAAAGCACATTGGAGGGAAACCGGCCGCTGCCTGAAACGCGGCTCTGCGAATTGCATTGGGCCAACGGGCAGCGGTATTGGAAAGGAGGGATGTTTTGCTTTAGGGGCTCCCAGATACAGAGAGGACTTAGGTGGTGGCGGTGGCTCCTCACATTGTTGGGGAGTGAAGTCATTGGGGCCATTGTCTGCCTGAGCTGCCCATTGGGCAGCCAGAGGGGGAAGCAGCTGCGAACCGTGTTGTTCGCTGAAGCCACCGGGCAGATTCCCCTGCCCCCACATCGTCCCGAAGAGGCTCGTTCCTCAGGCCCCCACATCGTCCCGAAGAGGCTCGTTCCTTTTATTTCTACAGCAGTACTCGGAATTAGAGTTAGAGAGATTTGCTCAGGGCATCCGTTCAAAGAGTTACCAGATATCTGAACAAGGAAAGGAAGATATGGACAAATGCAACGCAGAGTAAATGGGAGGGAAAAGAAGGACACACACTGTTTAATGTTTATATTTACATTCTTTGGAGAGGAAGGGAGTACAAGTAAGTAAACAGACACCCAATGGTAAATACACATTGAGAGGAATGTCCTACCAGCTGCTGTTAACCTAGTGTCCTCACAGCTGTGAATCACCAGCCAGTTATGAGGCAAATGCCTTCAGCTTGTTACTGAATTCTTAATTTCAGGAAGAGTTTGTTAACTTGCAGTCAGCACTTTAAAAAGCTAGACTAGATGTAGAAACTGAGGACAAAAAGGAGGATATGTCCTCCTTTTGCTTGATATCTGGTAATCCTGAAATTAAATCAGAATTCACATTTACTTTTCTATTGATTCCTGGCCTGAACTGATATCAATTTTCCCTTTTTTCAGACATTGGAGTTATCCAAATACTTACACTTACTATATGTATTTAATATAATGTTGTATCTGAGGGTAGCTTTATGAGCATTGCTACTTCACTAGAATTTAAAATAATTTTATAATTCTGAACTTGTTACATATTTTGTAAAATCATGTTTTTGCGTGGGAGTAAGAGACTGAAAGATACTAGAAATAATAATTAGATATATTTTTCTTTCTCACCTTTTCTTTCTTTTCTTTTTTCTGGGAAGATTCGTGGTACATTGAAAAGTTGGACCAAACTTTGGTGCGTGTTGAAACCAGGAGTACTGCTAATTTATAAAACACCTAAAAATGGCCAGTGGGTGGGAACAGTACTTCTGAATGCTTGTGAACTCATTGAGCGGCCTTCAAAAAAGGATGGATTCTGTTTCAAACTTTTCCATCCTTTGGAACAGTCTATCTGGGCTGTTAAGGTAAGTGAGCTTGTATTCTTAATGGAGTTGGTGCCAACAGAATATTATGTGACGTTAAAACTCTCTGCATCATTAATGAATTCAAGATGCTTTTCAGTTGTCATAGATTAGTCCAGAAGAATATTTATTTTATAAAGTTGTCTGATCAGCCTAAAACTCTAAAGTTCAGCTGTTCAGTTGCTTTGCATAGTTAATAAAGATTGAAAAGAAAGATCTGACTTTTTACTATGGATGGCAGGCAGGTAGTTGTTAGCATTTCTTATTTCCATTAACCTATGATTCCAATTATGGCACAATCATAGATTTTAACAGTGCAAGGCTTCCAATGTTAAACTGTTTAGTATTGCTTTATTAAATTTCCATCAGACAAGTTGCTTATATTACATTGTATCTCATTTTTAAAAACAAAATCGCCTCTTTATGCTTATTGGACAATAAATAGTAGAACTGCATCCATATTTACGGTATTTGGGTGCAAGTATCTGTAAATGCAAATTCACTTTTGCTAATTCTGTTGTGGTTGAGCTGCTTCTCAATTTTTAGGGGAAAATAAGCATTCAGATGGAGTTGGTCTTGCGGTTCTTTTCGTCAACTTGTTTATTTAAAAGTATTATTGCTAATATATTTTGCTTAATTTTCATCCAAAACTGAATGGGCCATAGAGAATTTCTTAAAGCCACTATGTTAAGGAGGAAGATATTTTTAAAATGTTTACGTTTGCTTTTGGGGGTGCAGTGAATAGGAAAGTAAAGACTCAAATTGATCTCAAGTCTTGATGACTATATCTGGTTTTTTTTTAGCAACATAGAATAAATACTGCAGTTTACCATACTTTGTGATTTCCCTGTCTAACCAGTAGTCACAAGTGGTTCATTTTTGCAATTTTTAATCTGAATATAATTTGTTTAGCATTGAATAACATCCAAGGTTGGCTTGTACTGCCATCTGGTGAACTAGGAAAAGACACTTATAAGACCCAGTAAAAGATTATGTCTTCATTATTGCTTGCTGGTAAAATCATTTTTTTAAAAAAGCAGACAATGTATGAGTAGATTGAATGCAAGTTGATCTAAAATACAATCAAATTAATATTGTTTTGTATTTTAAGGGCCCTAAAGGTGAAGCTGTTGGCTCTATAACACAGCCATTACCCAGTAGTTACTTAATCATTCGAGCAGCTTCGGAATCAGATGGTAAGCATTTATTTTGTCTTTTGTGATATATTTTTTATTTGAGGTTACTTGAGTTAAGTGCCATTAAGAATGGAATTTTCAAGTTTTGAACAATATATACATATTATGAATATTGTTTTAAGTTTTCTTAACTGATGTGTTTTATTTCAAATTGAGAAGCAAATGAACTATTTTAAATTCCAACAAATTACTAGAATGGAGGGATGATAAAGGCAGCCTATCAAATCAGTATTCATGTTTTGCAGTATAAACTAATTAGATAGCACATAAGCAATAACTCCTCCTAATACAGGAACATTGTTAGGCAATTGTATATATGGCTTTATTTTCCTGAAGCAATTTTTTATAGCCATACCTTGTTTTATTGCACTTTACTTTATTGCGCTTTGCAGGTACTACTTGTTCCTAGCATTATTCCTGCATATGGCAGGGTCTGCTTGCCCTTTGTAGATAATATGTATTATCTACAAAGGGCAAGCGGACCCTGCTATATATATAAAGATCCTCCACCAGCAAAAAGATTATGACCCACCGAAGACTCAGTTTATGATTAGCACTTTTTAGCAATAAAATAGCTTTTTAATTAAGGTATGCATGCTTTTTTAGACATAATATTATAGCACACTTAATAAACTTCGGTATAGTGTAAATGTAACTTTTATATGCACTGGAAAACCAGAAAAAATGTATGACTCATTTTATTGCAATATTGGCATTATTGTGGTGGTAATTCACAGCTCATGCAAGTGAGGCTGCATTTACGCACGCCAATCCGCCACTCATGCAGTCTGGTTGCAAATAGGCCACCACTCTGTAGTGGGCCATGGCCCACAGGTTCAGGACTCCTGTTATACATAAAACTGACAAATACTTGAAATGCAAATTCCCCTGTTGTGCTTTCCCTATTTTGATTATTATACCCTAAAACATATTTATCTTTAGGTAGATGTTGGATGGATGCATTGGAGCTAGCTTTAAAGTGTTCAAGTTTGCTCAAACGTACAATGGTTAGAGAAGGTAAAGAACATGAACTGAATTTAGCAGATAGCACACATGTTTCATTCTATGGCCTGCTGCGTGCAAACAACGTTCACAGCACTGAAAGTTTCCCGTAAGTCCATAATGTTTGTTTGTTTATTAAACCATAGCTTGCCCTTCACAATTCATAGGAATTATCTTTTAAGGGTAGAGGTTGTGTGTTGTTTTTTTGTCTTCAATTTCCAAATTAGATTTTTGTTATAAAAATCACACAAGAAAGCATTTTAGCCCTACACCAAGGGTAATGTTTCATCCGTTTCTGGGTCCTAATATTTTCTGTTGTGCTATCCTTATTTACTGTATTTAATGTATAGAAACCATATTTTAGAATGATATTGTGCCTTTTCTTGTCATAATAGAGAAATATTGATATTACATTAAATCATGTTCTCAAATATGAGGTTTATATGACTTCTCTATCCGCCACCCCAGAGCTGAGAAGTCCTGTGGAATATTTTTACTTATATTGACCAACAAGAGGCAATATGTGACCAATTTTGCTTATCCAAATAATATCTGATGAGTCTCAAATAAGAATAAAAACAGTAATGGTTTTCAGAATAAGTAGACATTTAATTTATACCACTATTTCCTAAGCAATCTTTTATTTTCTATCCTATGCTGATAACCTATAATTTTACTCTTATTCTGTAGTATAGCTATAGCTTTTTATGCTATACTAATTTCTTTATCCTTCCCAGGAAATCCTAACTCAGTCACTTGCATTATGCCAAGTACATATCTAATAATATCCTCCTCTTCCATGATGGAAGAGAGAACAGAATAGGCACCAAAAGCTGATTGAATGAGAATGGAGGGATTCCTCTACCTGAAATCTGCCCATGTGGCTCTTGGGGGATTTGAAGTAGCCTTAACACCAAGATCAAGGAAAAGGGCTGGTGATGATATTGTATGAAAATTCGATGATAGCCAAATAAATTGTTCCATAGGTAGCCAGAAGTAAGGTGCAGTATTTTATGTTGGGTTCTATGAACCAACTCAGTGTACTAGTGAGGTAGCTCACCTAACACTTCCAACCTGCTACAGATTCTCTATGCTGAAGGATCTCCATTCCTTGGGCTTGTAGTCTGAATAGATTGGGAATTGACAAACATGCTCTTACTCCAAGCCAACATGTATTTAAAATATACGAAGGACAGTGTCTTAAATCAGGTTTTGACCTCCATGCAATTAATATATGATCTGAAGTGGAAGACAAAATTATTTCTTTGTCATAGTCAGATCACTCATACTCGCCCTCTATTAACCTCTGTATGGTAGATGCCATAAGATTAAATTGAGGAGTTTCCCTTCAGTCAGGTGTGTATCTACATTAGGTAGTTAGTCATGTTCTGAAATACAGAGGAAATAAAAGCATAGTTACTTGCATTTAATAGCATAGACTGTGGTGATTTTTGGAGAATCTATGAGGCTGTGGTGGGGAAGGAGAAATAGAAAGAACCCTTTGGTACTTCAGTGTGGAGTACTCCAGAATTCAGCTTGCTTCCTTATTTTTCTTCAGTCTTTGTGTATTTTCTAGAGTCTTGGATGCGGTAGAACAAAAAGACTGAATCCCAACAAAACAGAATTGCTTTTGGTAAAATGGCACATAGGACCATTAATATTCCATCTGTGAGCTTGATAGATTACCTGAAAGTTCAGTAATAAATCAGAAAATTCTGCTGGGTTCTAGGCCTTTGCTAGAATAGCAGGTACTAATGTGGCCATCAAAACTGGTCTGCCATTTCGATCTGTTGGGCAAGAAAGCTTTGTAGACAATAACTCAACAGATTATTGCAATTAAAACTATAAGGCTTTCTTTGGAAGCTGCAGCTGAAATGAAATATGGCTTCCTAAATGTTGACGAATGCAAACAAGTTTAGCAGAGTAATATCTATACTAAGGAATTGTGTTGATGGCCACTAAATTTTCAGTTCCATCTCAAAGTGTATAAGTCTGTATAGTTTGGATCCCTGCTACCTTCAGGACCGTCTTCTTTAGTTGAAATTTATCTGACAACTACCTGTCAGCTTAGAGGGAGAACTACAGGTCCCTAAACTGAGGAATGAAGGGACAGGGGCCTGGAGGATGGCATTCTCCATAGCAGCTGCTGCAGCTTGCCCCTTTATTAAAATGGTGCTGTTCTACAGAGCCTTTGATGTGGAGAGCCCTATTAAATGAAAAATAATGGTAGGTTTTTAATTAGGATTCTGACTGTAGTTCTATAATAACCTGCATAGAATCTTGCAAATAGATGACATAAAAATGAATGAATGAATAGTATACAGCCTTGGCCATCAAAATGTTGCACAGCTATAATCTAAACTAAGACTACACCTTTTGATGCTATGGTATCTTTCCATGGTAGTGCAATGGTTAGAACTAGAGGCATTGTAAAGTAATTTACTTGTTCCCTATAAATGCCAGAAAACAATTATAGGAATTTGTCTTACAGCATTCCTGTACTGACGTATGGTAAACAGGCCTCAAGTTTATTAGAGATTTTTTTTAGTTTAAAGTTATTTTTTCTTGTTTCTTTTCTTTTTAATTTTTAATTTTTATTTTGGTAAACCTGAAATGAAAATGAAAAGTAGATTAAAACTATGATAAACACTTCAGAAATTAAGGTGAATAAATATGACTCAGGGTATATAAATAATTCATTATTGTTTTGCAAATAAGTTGTCAAAGGGAAACAAACTTGGCCTATGTTCATGCACTCTCAGCTCTTTATTTCAATCTGGACAATAGCCGTGATGATTGGTTAATTTAACTTTTGTGTCACAATGCAAGTACAAGTATTTTCCAGTCATTTCATCTGCTTATATCATTCAGTTGAAAGAGAAATTATCGCAGTGATTTCTTTAAATAGCCTGTTATTTCTATATAAATACTTCTATGTTCACTAATATTAATGTATTTAGGAAGAAATTATTTTGTTCACTAATTGTTAAACTAGGGGCATCCCTAGGTAATTACCTGCATATTATACTGCATATAAAATGTAAATGTGTTTTTAACATCTGAAACTGAGTGTATAGATTGTTTTCCTAAATCCTGGAAAGATTCACTCTGTGAAATAAGGTATGATGAATATCTAAGAAAGAAAATCATATTTGATTGCATTTAGGCAGTAGTTCTTGTATTCTTTAGTATATTTTATGTTCAACTAAATAGAATGCTCTAGGATGCTGTTTAAAATAGTGATAAAGATATAACTGAGAATGGGAAATAATATGAATTAAGTTCAGGGATTCTTGTAATTAAACTGAATACATTAAACTGAATTGTAATGATTTTATTGTGCTTACATTTTCCCAATAAAATTAATTTGAATGAAAAGTGCTTACATTTAATTTCATTGACATTTGATGATATTTACTGAACTACTAAACAATTTTTCGTAAACAAAAATTCAGTAAAGTAACAAATTAACTAAATGTACTGTTCTTTACTATATAAAACATTAACACATCTCTTTTTAATAGGTTAAATGACAGTGAAATTGAAAGACATCATTTTAAAGATTCAGATATGTACTCTGATAAATCAGATAGAGAAAATGACCATGATCGTGATGAGTCAGATAATGATGGTTTGGTGGAAAGTGACACAGATACATCAGAGAGACAGGATGATTCATATATTGATCCTGAACCTGATCACATAAAGGAAACAATTTACGTAGAAGAAGACAGTGAAGAACTGGGGGAGGTAACAAGTTATATTTTTACTTCACAATATTTGAATTGTAAAATTGCTTGTTTCTCTTTCGTTTTTTTATCCACTATTGTTACATGGTATGTCTATTTTAGAATTTCTGGTAAAACTGATAGAATTAAATTAATATGAATATAAAGAGATAGTAAAATATGTTTTATCATTGTTATGTTACCCTGTGGGTTGATATCACATCCAAAATTTGACTTTATCTATATAGAATTTTTATTTCAATGTTATGAAACCTAATTTACTACAGGTTACAGTTAATCTGTTAATTGATTTATATTTTATTGGTCATGATTTTTGCTACTCATTTTATCTTAAGTTCCATCATTCTTATTTCCTTAACATTTATTTATCTCTGTCTGTGTATATATATTTCTGGTTTTACTTCAGTTGCTGTCTTAGATTGGTCTCCATCAATTCTCATTTACCACCGCCCCTCTTCCTCCCTCCCTCCCTCCCTCCCTCTCTCCCTCCCTCATTCACCACCTTGAGTTATTTGTAAAAATAATAAAGGCAGGAAATAAATAATAAATGTTATGATATGGCTGTTACATCCCATGTTTTCTTAGTATGCGTTGTTTCACATATCAATCAACTATATCATATCAATCAACTATAGGGCCAGAGTTCTGCATGGTGACACACTCCATTTGTTTCTTCAATATTAAAATCACATGGATTTGCACATTGTCTCTTCTTTTTCATCTGAAGTCCCGAATTTAGAAAATGGGTGGGTAAGAAAAACCATTGGAAAAATACGGCTTTGCAGCCATGAAGAATCTTTGAATCCCATATCAGAGTGGCATTGGCAAATGTTTATATACCAAACTAAAAATGTTTTGCAATTTATTTAAATGCATTAATATATTTCAGTGTATGCTCTACTTGCATTTTGAAGGCAGGAGAAGCTTCTCAAACAGAAATAGTTTCGGAAGAGAATAAGAGTTTGATCTGGACGTTGTTGAAACAAGTACGCCCTGGAATGGATCTCTCCAAAGTGGTACTGCCTACGTTTATACTGGAAACACGTTCTTTCTTGGACAAACTCTCTGATTATTACTATCATGCAGATTTCTTATCTGAGTAAGTTGTTTTTATTCATCTGAAGTAAGAACTAATTTGATGCATCTTGTCATTATTATTTCAAAAGCATTTTCAAGAGGAGTTCAGTAAATCCTGTGACTCCTGATGACATGGACAGGTTGTTGGGTAGGTTGAATTCCACCACATGTTTATTGGAACAGTTGGTACTGGCCACACGGGAGGTTACACGAGGCTGGCTCCAGGGAGTTATCAACACTTCTTTGTTGGAGGGTGTTTTCCCTGCCGCTTTGAAAGAGGCGGTGGTGAGGCCCCTCCTCAAGAAGCCCTCCCTGGACCCGGCTGTTTTAGCGAACTACCATCCAGTCTCCAACCTTCGCTTCTTAGCGAAGGTTGTTGAGAGTGTGGTGGCATATCAGCTTCCTCAACACCTGGAGGAAACTGTCTATCTGGACCCATTCCAGTCCAGTTTCAGATCCGGATACAGCACCGAGACGGCTTTGGTCGCGTTGGTGGATGACCTCTGGAGAGCCCGGGACAGGGGTTGTTCCTCTGTCCTGGTTCTATTAGATCTCTCGGCGGCTTTTGATACCATCGACCATGGTATCCTGCTGCGACGGTTGGGGGGATTGGGGGTGGGAGGCACCGTTTATCGGTGGTTCTCCTCCTATCTCTCTGACTGTTCGCAGACGGTGTTGGCAGGGGGGCAGAGGTCGACCCCAAGGCGCCTCACTTGTGGGGTGCCTCAGGGGTCTGTTCTCTCGCCTCTCCTGTTCAACCTCTATATGAAGCCGCTGGGTGAGGTTATCCGTGGTTTCGGGGTGGATTATCATCTGTACGCTGATGATACTCAGCTGTACATTTCCACCCCGAACCACCCCAATGAAGCCGTTGAGGTGATGGGCCGGTGTCTTGAGGCCGTGCGGGTCTGGATGGGGAGGAACAGGCTCCGACTCAACACTTCCAAGACAGAGTGGCTGTGGGTGCCGGCGTCCCAGTACAGTCAGCTTACACCATCCCAGGGAGGGAGTACGCAACTTAGGCGTTCTCCTGGACGATCGGCTGTCCTTGGAGGATCACTTGACAGCCGTCGCCAGGGGAGCATTTTATCAGGTTCACCTTATTCGCCAGTTGCACCCCTTCCTTGACCGGGACGCCTTACGCATGGTCACTCACGCCCTCGTCACTTCCCGCCTGGACTATTGCAATGCTCTCTACATGGGGCTCCCCTTGAAGAGCATCCGGAGGCTCCAGTTAGTCCAGAATGCGGCCGCGCGGGTGATAGAGGGAGCACCGCGTTGCTTCCATATAACACCCATCCTGCGCGGTCTACACTGGCTACCGGTAGCCTTCCGGGTGCAATTCAAGGTTTTGGTTACCATCTTTAAAGCGCTCCATGGCTTAGGACCGGGATACCTTCGAGACCGCCTTCTACCGCCAATTGCCTCCCAACGACCTGTGCGCTCCCACAGAGTGGGCCTCCTCAGAGTGCCGTCGACCAAACAATGTAGGTTGGCGACCCCCAGGGGGAGGGCCTTCTCTGTGGCGGCACCAGCCCTGTGGAACGAGCTTCCTCCGGGATTACGCCAACTCCCCGACCTCCGGACCTTCAGACGTGAACTGAAGACTCTATTATTTCAGCACGCTGGACTAGCCTAAGAATAAAATGTTTTAGCTAAATTTTAATGGGGTTTTTAATCGGTTTTTACCGTTTTTAGTGATTTGGCTTTGATAATATTTAGTTTTAATTGGGTTTTTAATGCTTATTTATTATATTGTCTTTTAATATGCCTGTGAACCGCCCTGAGTCCTACGGGAGATGGTGCGGTATAAAAGTATGATTAATAAATAAAATAAATAAATAAATATAATAGAAGCAGATCTTAATTTTTTTTAGTTCAGGTTTCTTAGATAAAATAATGCCTCACACCATAAATTGGACTTGGATACCTCGCACCATAAATGCGACTTAAATGGCTAATTTCAAAAGTTGACTGCAAATGATGAATTTATATACTCTTGTGTATACTGTATATCCCTTTCCTGGTAGCCTATTGCTTGGAAAAAGTAAACTATTAAAAAATGAAAAAGGGAAGCATGTAAGAGATTATGTAGAATAGAATAGAATTTTATTGGCAAAGGATATTTGGACACACAAGGAATTTGCCTTGGTGCATATGCTCTCAGTGTACATAAAAGAAAAGAACACTTTTAGCTATGCAGGTAAAAATAAGGAATTGTACAACAATTAGTAGAAAAACATGGAAATACCTAGAATTGTACCAGCACAGTTAGGGGAAGTGTACAGCAGGGTTTTTAAAACTGTGTTCCTTGGAACCTTAGGGTTTAGCCAGAATTTGATGATTTCCATAGGAGACTAAAGGTCGGGGGGAATCATTCCTACGCAGCCATTTTTCTATCTCACTGATGTTTGATTTTTCAAAGAAAATGTTGCTTCTGATACTCAAATGGAATGACTGGCAACCTATCTACTTCGAATGGTTTTTCTTAGTGAAGACCAATCTCTCTTCTCCAATACACACATAAGATTGACTCTGTGAAAAATAACATCACAAACAATACTCTTATCTTTTCTCCTCTCATAGAGGAAAATACATTTCCCATTTGTGTTTCAGAATGATATGCAATTGTTTTGCATCTATATTAGCAGTTTAGAATACTTTAATAGTGTTATATAACTTTTGAATTAGTTGGTGTTCTCTTACCCAGTTTTATTTTTATCAGTTTCTTTTTCCTTTTATTTTACTATATGTTTTTATTACAGCACACTGTTCGCTTTTAGAAATATTTCAATTTTGATATAGTGGTTCCTACCTGATGGACACATTAGTTCCTGAATCTGAAAAAAATGACAGTCAAAAAGTTGCTTCTTAAGGCATTCATTGTCAAATGTTCTTAAAAGGCAGTTATTTAGGAACTACTTACTCATCTTTGAGTTTCTCTGGGAACACAACCTTCACACTTTTTATAAAATGGATTCTGATGTAGTTCAACCAACATTTGATGCAGTAATGGGTTTCAATAATGGGTTTCAATTCAGTAATGGGTTTCTTTGCTACCGGTTTGTTATTGGCAGTGTGCGCATGGCACTTCTGCACATATGCAGAGTGCTTTTGATGACGTCTGGGCGAAGCTCCCGCCACCGCCACTACCAGTTTGCCCGAACCAGGGCGAACCGGTAGCAACCCACCACTGACTTGATGTCATTTCTTTGAGATTCTATTTTTAAGCTATCTCAAATTGCAAAGTAAAACAAAGAGTATGACTGCAGAAATAAAACTCTGAATTAAGCTGACTAGATTTCAGCATTGGTTATAGAGAATTGGGGAATTATAGGCCAGAACCATTGTATAAGCAAAGAGGACTGCATATACTGTTGTGACAAAATAAAATAAATAAATAAAAATAAAATAAATTCCTTAAGTCCAGGTGCGAAACAAGTATTTGAAAAGGACTTAGGTAGGCTCATCTTTAATTAATTGAGATGAAGTGAAAGGGAGGTAAAGCATAATTGAGCTTGCAAAGCTCTATTATTATAGCCCATTTTAAAGAATTATAGTTCTAATTTCTCAGTGGAGTCTATTTCTTATCTGATCTACCCTGAAGGGCTGACACTGGCAAACAAATTTAATAAGTTTAAGTAAAATAAATATGTAGTGCAGATTTGAATTGTGAAAATCAAGATAAAAGAATAATTTGTGTACAAAAAAACACTCTTATTCAAGTACTTTTTTCTAAAGTAATTATAGCTACATGAGTTAGAAACCGTTATTTCAGTATCCATCCGATTTGTAAATTTTATTAGTCAGGGTATTTTTTTTACTTTTTTTTTGGCTTCTCACAGTGTTTGGATTCCCACATGTGTAACCATATTTTAAACAGTCTTTGATAGATTGTAGTAATTCTTGAAACTTCTCCCCCATCAGTTATCTCTTTTTAGAGGGATTAAGAATACTATTTCCTTCACTTCTCAAATAATTTTCTACTTGCATAGATTTCAAAATTGCCATTGGTTCCTATCCACAAGGTGTTGATAAAATAGTAGAGTAGCCTTCCTGGTCTTTCCTGATCCTGAGATATTTCGCAGATGTAAACTGGTTGAGTTTACATCTGGGTTTGGTGATTTGGCAACCATGGTCTAGACAGGAGCTCTATAAAGACAGGAGTCTACTCAGTTGCTTGTGGTCTACATAGCAGATCACCTTGTCTCCGAAGATGCTAGCCACAGTTGCCTCTGAAGCCTCAGAAAAAAAAAATCTATTGACTAAATCAGTCACTTTAAACTATATTAGGGTTAAACAAGAATGATTACGGGCCTTGAGGCTAAAACATACGAAGAACCGTTACAAGAATTGGGTATCTCTAAATTCTAGTCTAATGAAGATAAGGACTAGGGGAGACATGATAGCAGTATTCCAGTATTTGACGGGCTCCTACAAAGACAAGGGGCTCAACTATTTTTCAAAGCACCAAAAGACAAGATGAGAAATAATGGATGGAAACTAACCAAGGAGAGAACCAACCTAGGGTGAACTTTTCTAATGGTGAGAACAATCAACCAATCGAACACCTTGTCTTCAAAAGCTATGGGTGCTCCATCACTGAAGGCTTTCAAAAAGAGACTGGACAACCATTTATCTGAAATGGTATAGAGTCTCCTGCTTGAGCAGAGGGTTGGACTAGCAAACCTCCAAGGTCCCTTCAAATTCTATGATTTTATGTTTATGTTCTACGGTGTATACATTTCTTATCACTATGTTTGAATATGAAACTCTTATATGGTTTGTTACATTGATGTGGATAAAATTTAATATATTTTGATTATAAGTCTGTGTAATTTTTTTATAGAGCTGCCCTTGAAGAGAATGCTTACAATCGAATGAAAAAAGTTGTGAAGTGGTACTTATCAGGATTCTACAAAAAACCAAAAGTAATACTTTGGTACTTTTTATCTAATCCTTAGTTTTCAGTAGCTTCTATTCATATTTGTAGAGTAAAATGCTCCCATTCAATTTAAAATTAATGGGTTCTGGAGGCAATTTCCCATTAAGTAAATACAATAATTGTAAGCATTTAGTTACAGAATCTTCAAAACGTTTTTGCTTATTAAAGCTTGTTTTGCTTATTGCAATTGGAATGTATTTCCTATATATTTACAAATATTGTCTATCTTTCAGGGACTTAAAAAACCTTACAATCCAATACTTGGTGAGACTTTTCGTTGTTTATGGATTCATCCAAAAACAAACAGCAAGACTTTTTATATTGCTGAACAGGTACTGTGAAAATGTAATAAAAATCTGAAATATATGTGAAAAACTATAGCAGCATTTTTCAACATTTACAGTTGATTACATTAACTCAGCAACAATACCATAATGATTTTAAAAAACTTTGTTCCTCCCGTATTCTAACACTATTAATGAGATAGAAATAACCACTATTTTAGGTATGCTGCATTTTCACGTTACTAGATTTATAAAAAAAGGCAAGAAATTTACTTTGATTCAAATTACAGGTGGTCCTCAACTTACAATCACAATTGGGACCAGAATTTCCATTGCTAAGTAAGGCAGTTGTTAAGTGAGTCATACCCAATTTTATGACCTTTTTGCCATGGCTGTTAAGTGAATTACTGCAGTTAAGTAAATCATGCAGTCATTAAGCGAATCTGGTTTCCCGTTGACTTTACTTGTCAGAAGCCAGCTGGGTTGCAGATGGTAATGACATGGCCCTGGGATTCTGCAAATGCTGTACATACCTGCTGGTTGCCAAGTGCCTGAATTTTGATCATGTGACCATGGGGATGGCGCAAAGGTTGTAAGTACTAGGATCAGTTGTAAGTCACTTTTTTCAGTGCCATTGTAACTTCAAATATATATATATGTCTTTGGTTATTCGGGTTTTCTCCCGCGTAAAATTGGAAGTGTCTTGGCGACGTTTCGACGAAATCTCATTCGTCATCTTCAGACTTCAACTTCGTGCTTCTGGGAGCAATGTGTAGATAGACCTACATACAAACACCCGTGAAATCCTCAGAAAACATATATATATATCTACACACACACACATATACACGTGTGTGTGTGTGTGTGTGTGTGTGTGAAGATATATATATATATATAATATATATAATCAAGATTTTTTTAAAATCCCTTCTCACCCATATGGGTGGTCTCTGTCTTGGGTCCTCTACAGAGGCTTGATAGTTTGAGGTTCTTAGCTGTTCCTAGTACTGCATTTTTCTGGACAAAATGCTCTGATGTCATTCTGGTATTGAAATCATTCCCCCAGCTTAGGAGTCACAGCCCCCAATGCTCCTACCACTACTGGGATCACTTTGGCCTTTACTTTCCAGATCGTCTCCAGTTTCTCATACTCGGTTCTGATGTTGCTGTCACTTGGTATTGCTACATTTGTCACCTCCACTGCCTTCTGGTCTTGTTTACTACAACAATGTCTGGTTGATTGGCCAATACCTGCCTGCCTATCTGTCTGGATCTGGAAGTCCCATAGGACCCTAGCTTCCTTATTCTTCACAATCTTTTGTTGGACTTAGGAGGATCTAACTCATATTTTATTCAGAGGTTTCTGTACATAAGGCCAGCTACTTGGTTGTGCCGTTCATGTATGCTGTTCCTTCCTGTATCTTATATCTTAAGCACCAAATATAACACTATGTTACATCTACATGCTATTCAGAGAGGTCTCAAGACAGTCTAACATCCATAGCCATAATGGCAGGGTGTAAGATTTATATATGTATACACACACACACACACACACACACCTCCTACACCTGACTATATATATCTCATATATGTATTGTATATAATGAGTATAGCAAAAACTATACTCATTATATACAATACATATATACCATATATAGTGCCAAGGAGACAACTGCCCCTGCATCAGGAGGACTTACTAGATCTTATGAGGAAGATTGATTTCACTTGACTTGTATCTGCTGGTGTATACAATATTTTTTTTTATTTTGCCCATTAAATCAGGGTGGATTCATGACAACTGCCTCAACTATCTTTAAGATTTAAGTTATCTCTTCTTTGTGGCCAGGTTCTCTACCCCAAAGTATACTGGAGCCTTCTGTTGCCTTATCCCAGGCTGATTAGTCTCACTGTTGAGATCACTGCCTCCCTCTTGTTCCAGAAATAACTAATACTTTCTCAAAAGTTATTAATATTCCCATAGGGCCAAAGGGAATCCCTCCTATCTCTTTGCAGATATTTGTATTCTTTAACTGGGATAGCCACCAAATCCTACAGATGTTAGTGAACTTGTTACACAGGGATGATCTGGTGGAAAGACAAAATAATTTTCTACATAGATGTATCCAAGGAGATATCTCCATTTCACAAATCCCAGGAAGCAAATCTATCATTTTTTCTCCAATCTGTTGGTCTCAGTAATAAATCATAGCTCTCCAAACACTTAAATCTATTATAAAGACCTTGGCTTGGCTTAACAGAACGTTGTCAGATATGGTTTGATTGATTGATTGAGACTACCTCTTCCTTGACAGGAATGATACTTTAAACATACAGAGGAAAGAATTCAGACTTTATATACATGTAAAGTCTCAGCTTCATCTTCCTGTCTTTTCAAATAAAATGATACTTGATAACTTTAGATAAATACCTTTGTTAGCTGATCTCTCTAGTCAATTCCCATCTTGCCAGCTTCAGTCCTTGCAGCAGCTCCAATGGGGTTTGGAACCTATGTTTTGGATGTTATGCATAAACTAGCTCTTTTTGCATCTGGAATACAATGATTTCAGTGATTTGAACAGCATTGTGATCATCCTGTCTTCTCTCAGTTATTTTCATATTAAAACCTGATTTTACTTGTTTCTGTTCAGAATATTCTTGTATATGACATTACTGACTGGATATGTGTAAAAGAGAATATACTTGTTTTCAAAGACCAGTGCTGGTATATCATGGTATTAGTTATCCACACAAGCTCATTATTCTGCTATACTGCTATATACACACCAGAATAACAGAAAGATGCCTGCCAATCACTGTGATTATTTCAGCAGTCACCAGTATGACCTCACATCCCGTCCTGTCTTTGTCTCAATGGATTGTTTTATTATAATCACATAGGGGCAAATGGTAATGAAGATGAGCAGATTTTGCTGTGCTGATGATGTTTGTATAATTGAAAATGAGCTACAGCCATCTCAGCTAATCTAGAAAAGATTTGGAATGTTATCTTTTATAATGTCAGTGTAAATGCATGGATGGCTACTGGAACAGATTTAACACTCTTTGAATGTACTTGTGAGTTTTCCCATATCATCTGCTGACAGTGTCATTTGAAACACGGAATGATCTGTAACATGCAAAGATAGCTGAAAAGTTCATCCTGTTGTTTTTGATGCATTCTGCCAACACCCAAATTAGTCTCTTGATTACTTAGGCAAGCGTAAGTTGTGAAGAGACAGGAGGACCACTGAAACATAAGTATTGCATGTAACATTTCAAATTTGTTGAACAATATGTTCAGTCAGGTAATACATAAACAAGAGCATACTCTTTGGTTTTGACAAAATATTATTTTATGAGTCTTTCTGATGTAATTTTGTATTTAGCTGGCATTAGGACATGTGACTGGAGATGGTCTGTGTGGATTTCTGTGTAGCTATTTTAGTATCTACATGAAAGACTGGGAAAAGCACCTCAAACCACAGTTGGGAAAAATGAGAGCAAGGTTTAGTACAAATAAGATACAACATAATTTCAAGGCCAGACAGGGAGTGTCAGCACCAATAACAAAGGTTAGCAACAAAACACTGTCTCGGAACATTGTATTACATTGAAATAATGACAATGCTATCAAAGGTTTCCTAACAACAACAACAAAAACCCAGTAAGATCATGATGAATACTAGAAAGCAACAATAGGGAAGAGTCAAAACTAAATAGAAAAGTTATCCAAGATGTACTTGAGCAGACATCAGGTTTCTGGATATTATATGATGGCAGCCATGCAGATTTGGATGATAAAAACAGAGGAGCATGGTCACACCTTTTCCAAGTGCAGGATCAGATTTGTACAGGATCATAAAAAAGCAAAAGGAACCAATCAGAAGTAGGAGAGCCAGCATGGGAATAGTATAAATATTGTGTACAAGAAGACAAGATACCCAAAATAACAAGCCTATAAAAGTTCACAGAAGAAGAGCAAGAAGCTATTATCATCTTAGGTATATATCAAGGCTGATGTACACAGTCAATACTTATACAGCATATTTAAGACAGATTCTGCCTTCATGTGTTGTGATATAAGACTCAGTTGAAATCTGCTTTTAGGCATCAGTTTATTTGCCTTCAGAAAAAAATCTGTAGATATTTCTGTTTAGCCAGCATAGTGTTTTAAGGATTTGTATTTACTTTATTCTATATTTGTACTTTGTTTTGTTTTAAATTGTAAATTATGTTGAACATTCATCTTAAACTGAGAAAAAGGGTTTGTTTATTGAAGTGCATGAATAAATACAGATGTTAGTTGGTGATTTAATTGACAGCCATAGCAAACGGTTAAGTAATGCCTGAAATGCAGAGCACAATTAGGTATGTGAGAATCACAACTAACCTATCTGAAGTCAAGGAAAGTGTTTTAAACAAAGTAGCTTTCATCAATATTTTGGGGACATATGTTCCATTGACTTGAATGAATATTTGTTGAATTATTATGGAATTTACATCCTTTGCTTATTTTTATTGATTTTCACAGCAGGTCATTTACACTATTACTTTTAACAGGTGTCTCATCATCCTCCAATATCTGCCTTCTATGTAAGCAATCGAAAAGATGGATTTTGCCTTAGTGCCAATATTTTGGCCAAATCCAAGTTTTATGGTAAGTGCTTAAAAGCTTTCATTATGTTCAGGAAATACAAAAATAAGTTCTTTGTGAAGGATTTGCAATGAATGCAGTTGATTTTTTTCACTACTAAAATAGGGGGTATTTGTTTTTTGTTTTTTTTTAATTGAAAAAGTTTTTACAAAAATTTTCACACACCCTTCCCCCTCCCTCCATCCCTCCAAAACCACCCTCCCCCCCCCGACTTCCCAGAACAAACACAAGGTATAGTTCAAAAGAAAAAACAATCATTCGCTAAATTTTCCCTAACACAAATTATAATCCTCCCCTTCTTCTCAAATCCTAACTTCCCCCATAGAAATTAGAGATAAATACAGCCTAATCATTCAAAAGCAATCTGATATCTCTTAATCTGATATCTATTTTGCGTATATTCAATCCATTTCTTCCATTCAGTTAGATATTTTTCTTGTGTATTGTCTTTCAAAAAGGCTGAGATTTTAGCCATCTCAGCCAAATTAGCAACTTTCAATATCCATTCTTCTATTGTAGGTAACTCTTTTCTTCCAGTATTGTCCTATCAGTAGTCTTGCCGCTGTTATTAAATTTAAAATCAACTTAGTCTCAATTACTGTACAGTCCATAATAATTCCCAATAAGAAAAATTGTGGTAGGAACTTTATCTTCTTTTTCAAAACATTTTGTATAATCCACCAGATCCTTATCCAAAAAACCTTAATCTTCTTACAAGTCCACCAAATATGAAAATATGTAGCATCATCACAATTACATCTCCAACATTTCGCTTGCATATCTGGATACATACATGATAATTTCTTAGGGTCTAAATGCCACCTATAAAACATTTTATAAAAATTTTCCCTCAAATTCTGTGCTTGCGTAAATGTAACATTTCTAACCCAAATTTTTTCCCAAGTTTCCAAAAATATGGAAACTTGGGGTATTTGTTTTTAATTGATTAATAAATTAAATGATTACATAATTTGTGAGATTACAATTCTTTAGCCTGGCAAGTCTCTTTATTTTCTAGGATTTAGTTTTTTGAGTCTTTCATTTTTGTATTTCAGGAAATTCATTATCTGCCATTCTGGATGGTGAAGGGCGACTAATGTTCCTAAACAGAGGAGAAGATTATGTAATGACCATGCCATATGCACACTGTAAAGGTATTTAATTTTATCAAGTGTTTTTAAATACCTATTCGGCTTATTAATCAGGCCTCTGACAATACTTAGGTCCAATTTCCTACTTGTTAAACATCAGTGACTTAAAAAAGATAAAGTATTCTTGCAAAGTGGTTTATTATAATAAGCAGAAGGAATAACTTTCCTTTTCTGTGCCGGATAAGCGAGAAGAGAAGAGAAGAGAAGAGAAGAGAAGAGAAGAGAAGAGAAGAGAAGAGAATTCTTTGTTAGCCAAGTGTGATTGGATACGCAAGGAATTTGTCTTTGGTGCATATGCTCTCTCTACATAAAAAGAAAAAAAACATTCATCAAGAATCATAAGATACAATACTTAATGGTAGTCATAGGTTACTAATAAGCAATGAAATCATACTATGAAACAAAATAATATAAATCATAAAGATACAAGCAATATGGCTATAGTCATAAGTGGGAGGAGATAGGTAATAGGAAGGATGAGATGAGTAATAGTAATACAATCTTAGTAAATAGTTTGACAGTGTTGTGGGAATTAGTTGTTTAGCAGAGTGATGGCATTCAGGAAAAAACTCCTTGTTTCTAGTTGTTCTGGTGTGCAGTGCTCTATAGCGTCGTTTTGAAGATAGAACAATTTATGTCTGGGATGTGAGGGGTCTGTAGATATTTTCACAGCCCTCTTTTTGACTTGTGTGGTATACAAGTCCTCAATGGAAAGCAGGTTGTTTTTTCTGTAGTTCTGATTATCTGTTGAAGTCTATGTCTGCCTTGTTTGGTTGTAGAGCCAAATCAGACAGTTATAGAGGTGCAGATGACAGACTCAGTATTGATTTCTCTGTAGAACTGAATCAGCAGCTCTTTGGGCAGTTTGAGCTTTCTGAGTTGGCACAGAAAGAACATTCTTTGTTGTGTTTTTTTGATGACTTTTTTGATGTTAGGTATCCATTTTAAGTCTTGAGATATGATGGAACCTAGAAACTTGAAGGTCTCTACTGTTGATACTGTGTTGTCTAGTATTGTAAGAGGTGGTAGTATAGGAGGGTTTCTCCTAAAACCTACCACCATTTCTACGGTTTTGAATGTGTTTAGTTCAAGGTAGTTCCAGTTGGCACTACAAGGCTAGTTATTCAACCTCCTGTCTGTATGCAGTTTTGTCATTGTCTTGAATGAGACCAATCACTGTTGTATCATCTGCAAACTTCAGTAATTTAACAGAGGGATCCTTTGCGATTTAGTCACTGGTGTATAGAGAGAAGTGGAGAGAGCACAGAGCCCTGGGGGGCTCCTGTGCTAATTGTACGGTACCTGATGTGATTTTGCCTAGCTTCACTTGCATCTTCCTATCTGTTAGGAAGCTTACAAGTGTGGTCAGGTACAGATAGCTGATTTAGTTTAGTAAGAAGAATATCTGGAATGATGGTATTGAATGCTGAGCTGAAGTCTACAAAGAGGACTCTTGGATAGGTCTTTGAAGATTCAAGATGTTGTAGAATATTGTGCAGAGTCATATTAACAGCATCATCATCTGTCAATCTATTTGTTCGGTAGGCAAATTGCAAGGGGTCTAACAGTAGATCCGTGATGGTTTTCAGGTGGGCCAGCATTAGCCTTTTAAAGTTAAAATCATACATAGCAATCATGCATGTGAGAGATGACCTGGATTGTATAATAGACCTGGTTGGATTAGACTCAAGGCTCAAAATGGGCCCAGCTTTTCCCAACCATGTATTCAGTTGTGGAACAGAGTAGAGCTATGACTACAATGCATTTACCTGAATTTTTAACACAGATCTAGCCTACACTGGAGGGGTGAAATCTAAAAATTTTCCCTACTGGTTCTGTGGGCGTGGCTTAATTGGTGGGAGTGGCTTGGTGGTCAGATGACTGGGTGGGCATGGCCAATAACAATAAATAATAAAAATAATAAACAAAGTATACAAAACAATAAGAGGTACCAAAAACCAACTTTCACACTTTACACACACACACCACAACACAACTGACTCACACATAATGTAAACGCATCTGCACTTCACCTAAAATGACCCCTGCAACAAGCAGGAACCTCACACAGCCACAAAAAGCTCAAAAACCAACTTTCACACTTTACACACATACAACACAATACAACACAACTGACTCACACACAATGTAAAAGCAGCTGCGCTTCACCCCAAATGGCCCCTGCAACAAGCAGGAACCTCCTACTTTCACACTTTACACATACACTACACAACACAACTGACTCACACAAACACACGGACACAAAATGCCACATACAACTTTGTGAGATTTTGTGTGTTTGTGTACTTAAGGGTGAAACACTACAGAAACACACCAAATCTCAGAAAGCTGCACAAATATTTTATTTTATTATTTTATTTATTTATTTTTTTAGATCAGGGGTCTCCAACCTTAGTAACTTTAAGGTTTGTGGACTTCAACTCCCAGAGTTCCTCAGCCAGCAAAGCAGGCAGATTGAGTTGCTCACGAGATAGATTTTAGGCAGGCAGATTCAGTTGCTAGCTGATGCAACTGATTACAGTAGCTGAAGTAAAGCATGGCTTTGCCAGCCCGAAAGGAGCAGTAATTATAGGTAAGTGAGGAGGGGGCATTGGGTGGGCATGGGTGGGGGCTCTTGTAAGTGGGGGCTGTTAAAAAATTATTTTAAAAGCCTGTGATGATCAGGAGACTCATCTGGGATCGCCAGAGGAAAAAAAGATTTTAAAAACTTCTCTGACGATCCCAGCTGAAGTTCCCTCATAGCAGCCCAGAACCTCTTAAAATAATTGTTTTAACAAGCTCTTCAGCTGAAGAGCTTGTAGAAAACATATTTTTTAAGGTTCTGGTAATGAGGAACTCAGCTGGGATTGCCAGAGGAGCCTTTTAAAGCCTTTTTTTTTTTTACAAAAAAGTTTAAAGGCTCTGACAATCTCAGCTGAGCCACGGGATCATCAAAGGCTTTTTTTTTACTTTTAAAGGCATGTTTTCGGCTGAAGAAAAACTGCTTTTAAAAATAAAAAAAAAACCTCTGATGAAAAGTTAAAAAAAACCCTCAGAGGCAGGGGGTGGGGCCAGGGATTTTTGCTACCGGTTCTCCAGACCACCAGCCGCCATCGCTACCGGATCAGGCGAGCCGGTCCGAACCGGGAGCATTTAACCCCTGCTATACTGAGGGTATATAATCTTTGGTTAAGAGTAATGGATGGGTTTTACTTGTCTAGTGAGTATTTCAGTATCTTGTAGAATCTTTAACAGTGGCAAATTTGGGCTATCCAAATTGATTTCAGAGTCAGCATATGTTGTTGGTCACACATTTGATTTGGCCTTTTGCTCTGGCCAGAATAGTTAATGGGAGAATTCCGATTCTTTTGTATGAACTGATCACTATCTAATTAAGGTCAGATTTATAATTACCCCGTAGCTCCTTAGAAGTAGAGGACCAGTTCATTCAAAAGAAGAATTTATCTGTTGTTCATTTGGACAGTGATTTGGAAGCTAAAAATTACTAAATATTATGGATTTCTGAAGAGATTTTGTATTGATTCTACAAATGATTGTCACAATCCTAATTTATCCCTAAATGCTGTATGGGCTATAGAGGCAGAAAAATTGCTACAGTGTCCTTGCAGAAGACTTGTCTTCACTCTGATAAGGTACAGAATAGAGCCATGCTGAGTCAGTACATAAACAGAAAAAAACATTTATTTTCTCACTCAATGCATCTGCAGTTATTCAATTATAGCTGTGAGAAATTTAATAGTCAGAATAGTCAGTCAGAATTAGAGCAAAAATATTAAACTCCTGTAGTTCTTTCAACTAGTTCTTTGTTGGTAAAATTTGTCAGGTTTGAGGTGACTTGGATAATTGTAGAGTCAGTTAGAAATTGAGTGTCCTCATGTGTGATTAGAAACGATTGGTTTGAGTTGATAATTCCCGAGGATGTGAATAGAATGCTTGGGCAAATATGATCTACCAGCTGTCCTTTTGACTCCTGTGGGAGATTCAGAGAACTACCTTGGTAAATTCACAAAGGCAACATTTTGTTCTCTTTAAAAAGGGATTTATAAGATTACTAATTAAGGAGTCCATCTTTGAGCCATACACAATTGGAGACCCAGGAGCATCCACAGAGGGGGCAAAGAAAATGATGAACATGATGTTTTCCATCATGACATAAGTTCCAGCTATTTTCTACATATGTCACAATGTTCATGCGTGCCCAAAAGAAATGGAGTTTGCACTGCAATACCACAACACTGCTTTCATCATTCTGGCAAAAAGTCACAAATGTTTTGGGGCATTCTGATAAAACAGATTCTATCCTACAAAATAATCAACAGGATTATATCTTCTCAGCTTCATGTAGACCTATAACAGCAGTTCTCAACCTGTGGGTCGTGACCCCATTGGGGGTCAAATGACGATTTGCCAGGGGTCGCCTAAGACCATCGGAAATATGGGAAGTGTCCCACTCCTCCGCTGACAGCCGGGTCGGGGAAGTCTGTATCAAACATGCCTCTGCAGCTCTGCCAAAGTCCTATCAGAGTTCTCAAGGCAGGCAGGAGACCAGGAAGTGACTTCAGCAATCCAAGTTAGACTTTGCCTGACTCAGAGAATGCCAGAAAGCAGATCCTTTATATAGGCCATGGGGTGTGGCTCCATGACTCAGCACTTATCCAGGCCTGCCCCTCCCTTTTGCTGACGTCGCCTCTCAACTCTCCGGAAGCGAGGATCACTCCAGCCTCCAGCTGTTGGCAATCCTAGCTCATGACTGGCCTCACATTCTTCAGGCTCACATGCTGTGGGGGAGGGGTTTAGTTGCTCCGTTTGCCTGGGCATGGTGCCAGGACTGGGGGCTGAAGGCACGTCAGGCCCTCCGTCTTGCTCGGCCTGTCCGGGCATGGTGCCAGGGCTGGGGCCTGGAGGCATGCCAGGACATTCTTCCAAACTATCAGCATCCGGCAGGAGATAAGAGGGGCCCGGCTGCGGCAGGGGGAGCGGGTGAGACACAACAGGAAGTATACTTGCGAGTCAAAGAATCGCGCTCCAATGGTTGACTTCACAAGCCAGCTGCAGGCTCTTCAAATCACTAGCCGAATTCGGCTTCAGGCGAGATGAATTAAAAAAGAGAGAAATCTTTGCTCTGATGTCTCCCTCTCAAGCCAGCTGCAATCACTCCCAATCGCTAGCCTAATCTGGCTTCAGGCACGATAAACTTAATAGGGAAGGAGTCTCCACTTTAATGCCTCAAGGCAATCGCAAGCAGTTCAGATCGCTAGCCAATACGGCTTCAGGCGCGATAAATTAAAAAAAAACAGTTTGCCGCTTTTTTTCCTCTTTCTGCGGTTGGGGTCGCCACATCGTGGGGAATTGTATTAAAGGGGTCGCAGCACTATAAAGGTTGAGAACCTCTGACCTATAATAAAGCTTATTAGCTAAAGCCATTTCAAACTAGCTTTAGGGAAGCTATAGGTTGAGACTACCTAAGTCAAATGGTCTTTGATACCATTCACCAAGGCATTCTTCTAGACCATGGGTGTCAAATTTGCGGCATGGTGTTTCATGACGTTTTTCCCCTTCACAGAGCTGGGGTGGCCATGGCCTGCGTGTGACGCATTTGGCCACCAGTTTGACACCACTCTTGTAGACCATGTTGCATTTTTAAGAACTGGGAACATTGCTGTGGTTCAACTCCTGTGTGTCAAAAAGGTTCCAAAGAATCACATATGTGAGATAAGCAGCTATATAAATTTACTAAATAATAAATAAATAAACTTGTGTTGCTTAGAAAACAATTTTTAGTGGCAAATGAACACATCTTTCATTTCTACATGTTCTTCATATAGTACTAAAAGCTGTATGTATTTCTCATAACTTCTGTTCTCAATGACATCCAACAAGTTCAGTGAATTATTTTTGCATTGTCTGAGATTATTCCCCTTAGTAGACAGATTAGAGTTAAATGATTGTTTAATTTATGTGATTTGGAAAATACTTTTATATTTCTATTATCTTTAAATGCAGAATTATTAAATTGAATTCTGGGTTTTTGAACTATGAACAGTCTTTTAGTCAATATTTAATTTTATTGCTGAAAAGGAATTTAATACTTTAAGTATGATTTCTATTATTTGAAGGTTTTACTAATAGACTTTACCTGAAAAAAATCATTATTTGAAATTATCAAAACATGGCACTTTTTGTGAATGTCTTATTTCATTCTTATTTCTTTAGTAAAATGTCCTAATTTTACTACCATTTCAGGTATTTTCAAAGAGAAGGGATGAGTTGGTACTATGTTGACTAACTTACTATAGTAATGTTATTTGCAATTAATTATGTCTTCTTCCATTCTAATTAATGGTTTGGGATTTTGGTATATCATAGTCATTTATTTGTAGAAAAGAAATACCTTATATAAGAACAATTTCCAACAAAATAAAAAAACCCAACTGATCTTATAGGGATTCTATACGGCACGATGACTTTGGAGCTCGGGGGAACTGTTAGCATCACATGTGAGAAAACTGGATACAGTGCAGTCCTTGAATTCAAGCTAAAGGTTAGTAGAATCTTTTCAGATGCATTAGAGGTTTTAAAATTAAAAAATGAACAGATGCTTACTGTTCAAAAGTTTTGTTATTTGAATTCTTTGTGCTTTGTCTTACTATATATAATATAAATACTATCACTTTTTGAAGTATTTAGTAATAACCTAAGATTTTGCTAATTAAAACAATACAAAATAAATCAATAAAAATATCACTACTAGTTCATACAATCATGTTATTTTTATATAGTACCTGCAGCCAAGCAGCTCATTATGATCTGCACTAATTCCATGTGGCAAATGAAATATTTGTTATTTGTTGCCATAATTATTATTATTTTTTACAATGTTGGCGGTACTCAAGATAGTCCAAACTCTCCCTTTGGAGAACCCCTGGACATTCTAATGACACTGATCTAATTCAAAGAACTGATTTCCAGAAAACTGCCAGACGATTTCCAGAAAATATGTTTTCACCAATTCCTCCTTTCATGGCCTCTCTGGATTGTCCCACAAACTTGTGGAGTACCTGTGAGGGGAAGAGTAATTCAATAAAATGATGTTCTTTCCACTTTAATATTATGGAGCTTCAGTGGTTTCCTTGTTCTTTTTATAAAAGGAACATTGGGAAATTATTAATTTTAAGTTCCTTGAATATTACACAGCTTTTTTTTTAAAAAAATCTCACTTTTTTTTCATAGCCATTTTTGGGGAACAATGAAAATGTTAATCAAATAATGGGAAAAATTAAACTGGGGAAAGAAGTTCTAGCCACTCTAGAAGGCCATTGGGTAAGTAAAATAAGTTTGGCTTTGTTTCATTTTCTAAATGTTGGATACGCAGTGGTACCTTGGTACTTGACTGCTTTGAAACTCGTCAAATTTGGTAATGGATGTATTTTGATGTGAAAATTTTGTCTCAGTACTTCTTTTTTGGTACACGATGCACAAAGCTAGAACTTGTCATTGTCAGCTCCCTTGTGACTCAGTACCCTTTCTTGCCAAAACAAAGGGTGACACGTTATGGTTTCTTTGGTACTTGTCATTTATATTACTGTCATGTCTCCTGGAACCAATTACTGACGAGTACTGAGATACCACTGTATTTTGATATATACAGTATTTTTATATTTAAATTGTTTGAATGTACATTGTTACTGATTTTGACATATGCATCAGCCTTTTCTTTATTTTGCTATATTTTTTCAGAAATCTGACTAGCACTAAACTTCCAAAGCCAAATTTGCACATTTACTATAGATCTGCCATATGGATAAATAAATGGAAATACTTCGTAACTTTCTTGTCCTTACCTTGCAATAAGGCTAATATAATAACAAGTAAAGAAACATAATACTGATAAGAGTACAATGGATTGACATTGGACACACAATAAATAGCAATAGCACTTAGACTTATATACCGCCTCAGTGCATTATAGCACTCTGGGCAGTTTACATTAAATATGAACCCAGGAGAGAGTAGAAACTTGACATGAATTACCATTGGCAGACCTGTTCTCTTGAAATACATAATTCTATTCTTCAAACCAGATAAAATTGTTGTTATTGTAAGACTAGAGCAAATAAATAAATAAATATTGACATTAATCTCTAATTTTCTTGTATACCTGGATTCTTGCTAAACCAAATTTCAGTTGGAAAGAAAAATAGGCAGGAAAATAGAGTGAAAATCTAGAAATACGCTATGTGAGGGTGAGCAGATGCGAGAAGAAGGATGTTCTGAAGAACATGGAAGATTCTGAAAAAAACTCATTTTAATATGGGAACAGAACAAGAGCATGGGGTTAAGCACTAATAATTTTTAAATTCATCTCATCTTGAAGTGATAACGCATTCTGATTATTATTAGTATTAATTGCTAGATAGTAGCTGACTAATGGGCTTTTATTTATGTTAAATTATGTTACGTTCTTTACATTACATCAGTTAAAGAACAGATTTTCTTAATATTTCAATTTAGACAATGCTTCAGTTCAGAATTATTACTCCAGAATGTGATAATTCCAGTCTGAATTCATATAGTTGTCTTTGCAATAAATCAAAAATGTTTTTTCATTAGCTTTTTTAAAATTTATACAGTCCTGATATTCGCTGGTGTTCTTCCATCCAATTACTAATCAGATCTCATTCTGTTTAGCTTTTTAAGATCAGCCAAGACTGACAAAGTATTGTTATATTTGATAGAACACAGTTAACTGAAATATAATTTTTACAATGCTTGAACTATATGTTTAATGTATAGTAAGTTCACATATATTCATATGTTTCATCTAGCCCAATAAATATGAAGAAATGTGCTGAGATCCATATGCAAATAAAAGCTAATTCCACTGGAAAAAAGTAATTAAAGCACAAAATGTTACTGAGAATGAATAAATGCATTACTTTAATTCAAATGATTGGAGCTAAAATAAGGAAATAGAATATCAAGTATGACTTTCAGCTGTCCCTGACTATTTTTGCCAAACTAGTACAAATCTTTTAATTGTGAAAAGTGACTTTCTGAAGAAACTCTTGTTTTTCCTGACTTCGAAAAAATGCTTTGCCTACTCAAGTAATATAATATGTTAACATTATAGGACAGTGAAGTTATTATTAGGGATAAGAAGACAGATGCTTCAGAGACATTCTGGAATCCAACACCTGAGATCAGGCAGCACAGATTAAGAAGATACACAGTGAAGTTTGAGGAACAAGGTGACTTTGAATCAGAGAAGTAAGTTCATTCTAAAACTTTTTTTTTTGATTGATTATGCAGAGGTCCTTAAGCTTTTCCTGGACACATTTAGAAAGTTGGGAGCACTTTATGGGTGTCCTCATAAAAATGGCTCCTGTGGCAGACGTGTTTGAACAAAGGTGGTGTTCCATTCTATTCCCTCTAGCCCCCTAAGATGCTGTTTATCAGGTTGAAGAGTAAAGCAAAGAGGATAAATTCAGAAGCCATAGCCTAGCTTATCCTTTGGAGAAAGAACCCTTATTTTAAGTTTAATTAATTTTTACAGCATTCTTCATTTGTTGTTTTTAGTTTGGGGCTTTTTATGTTTATTTAGATGCATAATTTGGTTGATACCTTTCTGTATCTGCCCTAGGATTGTATTGGTGAGTATTAATTGAAAAAATAATTCCAGGAAAGTAAGATGCTAATGGAGAAATATTATAATTGTATTAGATCCTTATTCTAATGGTATAACAAAAGATTTTTTTTTCAGCAAAGCTCTTCTCCCCAGTATCTGACCTTTTTACTGCTGTTATTCTTACCGGTTAGACTTTGGCAACATGTGACTCGAGCTATAAATAATAAAGACCAAACAGAAGCAACTCAAGAAAAATATATTCTGGAAGAAGCACAAAGGAAAGCTGCCAAGGAAAGGAAGGCATTAGATGAAGTGTGGGTCTGCAGACTATTTGAGCCAGATCCACTTACAGGAGAATGGAATTACAGATATGCAGAGTAAGTCTTGAAGGAGGAGAGCTTTTTTCTCTTTTCTGCAGATAATAGTGTGTGTGTGTGTGTGTGTTCGATTACGCACGCACATTACTACTAGGCTCATATATATCTTCCGTCACATATTATTTCTGTAATATTTATTCTACCTGTATCATTAGTCAAAAAGCCAAACTATAGCTCTATATTGTGATTAGAATGTTCCTTCTTAATATAGTATAAACCAAGTGTACTGTATAATTTGTCTGTGGTTTAAAGAGGAGTAGCTGTTAACCCTTCAAGAAAATTTTACCAGTGTAGGTGTAGCACTTTTCCATTTCCACAGTTCTAGCTGAAAAGAATACAAGTAGCTCAGGCTGGAACTCCGGAGTCCTTGGTGCTCTCTGATCCAATTTGCATGGATATTTGCTTGCTGATGTTTCATTATCCAACTTGGTAGCATCATCACTGCATTGGTGAAATGCCTCCAAGCAAACAAACTCAAAAAGCAGTTGACACCTTCCAAGCTGTCAATTAAACCACTCCAAGCTGTATCTTGGGGAAGAACAATAAAATGAGCCCTGTCTCCCTACAGTGTGTGTAGTCACAGAGAACTCTTAAGGACAACACAGAGTAATCTGTCCATAACTGATGGTAATGTTCCCCAATTCCAGATTGTGTCACTATTGTCCAGATCCAATATGTGACCTCAACTGAGTTGGGCCAGAGATAAATTGAATTAGGTCCATGTTCACCCTGGTGGCCATGAATTCTTGAACTGCTCTCCATTCCACATGCATGAAAGGTAGATTGATGTCCTCAAGTACCGTAACTTGTGCCACAGATTGAAACAGTTCATTTTTTTGCAGCAGGGAGGTTGGTAACTGCCAATCTTGCTACAGATTCAAGCAGCTAAGGCAGGGAGGTTTCTAGCAACAATCTCTTCTGATCCCTACAGCCCAACTTCACAAACAAACCTCACAACTTGTTATCTGCAGAAACGCACCCCCGGAAGACATCAGAGCTTCTCAAATAACGTAGTTACATCTTTGCTCCAGCTGTGGCTTTGTGCTTGAGCTATGCATGGAAGCCAGCTTGGTGCATTTCTATGAAGACATATATGCCTCAATAATGCACACAAGGCTGACTGTCTCATTCACAAGTCATGGATGAGGGAAGGTTTATTACAGGCTGACCAACAACATATAGCAACAGCCGGATACCTATATAAGATGCTAATAGTATACATTTTTGAAATACTATAAATATTGCTTTACTGAAAGTAATGGGCCTGGCATGTTAATCCTCTCAGTTACTTTATCTAAAGTATGTACACATTTTTTGTGTATAGTACAAGACCATGGGATCCACTGAATGACATGATACAGTTTGAAAAAGATGGCATTATTCAAACCAAAGTAAGACATCGTACACCAATGGTATGTTCTTGGCCTTATTTTTATTACAACATTATTAAGTTGAGATTTCTCTAGGGACTGGGAATTCCCTTGAAAAAGCCACTTTTTGCCTTCACTTCTCTGACAAGTGAAATATACTGTTATGAGGAGTTCAACCTCTGGCCTGCTTGCAGCAGTTATTTTAAAGCTTATGCCTTTTTGCTTACAGACTTTTTCTTCTGGGCTCTGCGCTTTATATTTGTAAAATGTATATTATGCTATATGTACTTTAGACCAGGGGTCTCCAACCTTGGTCCCTTTAAGACTTGTGGACTTCAACTCCCAGAGTCCCTCAGCAAAGCTGGCTGAGGAACTCTGGGAGTTGAAGTCCACAAGTCTTAAAGGGACCAAGGGTAGAGACTCCTGCTTTAGACAATTGCACTGGGAATGACAAAGTAATAATTCGTTAATTATAATTCAACCTGATATTTAGAGGTAACCATTTTTTTCTAGCTATGCCCACTTTTTCCCTATATAGCTTTTTTCTCTTTCAATAAGATTCTGAGCTCCATCAAAAAATTGTCCATCTTGGATATAACAGATTAAGGAAACCATATGACACTAATTGTATTCTAAAGCAGCATAAAGGTAAAGGTAAAGGTTCCCGTCGCACATATGTGCTAGTCGTTGCTGACTCTAGGGGGCGGTGCTCATCTCTGTTTCAAAGCCGAAGAGCCAGCGCTATCCGAAGATGTCTCCGTGGTCATGTGGCTGGCATGACTCAATGCCAAAGGTGCACGGAACACTGTTACCTTCCCACCAAAGGTGGTCCCTATTTTTTATACTTGCATTTTTACATGCTTTCGAAACTGGTAGGTTGGCAGAAGCTGGGACAAGTAACGGGAGCTCACCCTGTTACACGGCAGCACTAGGGATTCGAACCACTGAGCTGCCGACCTTTTGATCGACAAGCTCAACGTCCTAGCCCCTGAGCCACCGCGTCCCTTAAGCTGCATAGGTTTATCCAAAAACCTGTATGACTTATTTATTTCATATTTAGCTTTTAAAACAAGAAAGTTGAACGGCATACCCTTTATGATAGTGTTAATTTTGGGTGATCTGGGTCTGCAGTTCACACTTATGAGAGGATGCAAGGCATATACTGAACAGTATGTGACAATGCAAAGAAAATGAGAGAATGCCATGAAATGGGTTGGACCATATCACACGTGTGGGTTAAAAACAGGGTTTCTTCTTTAATTTTTTTCTGATTTTGATGGGATATTGTGGGGGAAGGGAATCTATCAATCCTATTTATTCTGTAGCTTGCACAAGACTTTTAGTGTGTCTTCCAACTAAAAATATTATATAAATGTTTTATTAAAAGTTTTTAAAAGAATTTAAAACTAACACAAAGTAAAGGAGGAAAAAAAGGAAAAAGGCAAAAAGTACCAAAAGAAATAGAAGCATCTGATTTTCTTTGCAGCAAATATAAGTATGATTACAAATCACACATATACACATCTCTTAATCTGTGGTTATAAAAACACTTTTATCTAATATCTACTTTTATGATCATCACAAATCAAAAGTTCATTTCTGTTTTTTCTATTTCATGCAAAATGACTATAACCAGCAATAAATATAGATGTTGTCTTTTCTCTAAAAAGAAATTATCTGTATGTTCCATCATCTTTATCAAACATTATTCTGTTGTGGATGGTCCTGAATCTCTCCACTTTTGAGCATATAATTTTACTGAAGTTATCATGTCTAAAAGCAAAGTTCCATGACTTTTCCCCACCTGTTGATCTATTGGTCCCTAAAGAAAAGCCTCTGGTTTCAATTGTACATTCATCTTTAAAATCTTCTAAATTAATGAATGTATTTATATCCAACATTTTCTGGCTTTTTTATACATTCACCAAATATGATGCAATGTCCTTTCATCTTCATATTTCCAACATAAATTTGAAATGCTTTTATACATTCTAGACAATTTCTCTGGAGGCATATACCAATAGCACATCCTTTTATGAGCATTCTCTTTAAGATTACAATAATAAGCAAACTTTCAAACACATAATTTCCCCATTGATCCATTTTATATTATAACCAAAGTTTTTAACCCTTATCATACATTCTTTCACTTTTTCTTCTTCTGTCTCAAATTTTAACAAAAAATTATATTAACAATTGCATGTTCAACATTTGTACACAATTCTATTTCAAACATTGTCTTATATTCTTAAAACCATAAAATCCACTTTAAACCTTGATGATAATTGTAGATAGGAAAATCATTGACAAGTATACTCTTCCATCATTACATTTTCTCTTGATTTTATTTTACATTTCTCTTGAGAAAATTATAGCATGATAAGATGACCATTTATGTTTACTTACTTTTCTTCTTCTGTCTCAAATTTTAACAAAAAATTATATTAACAATTGCATGTTCAACATTTGTACACAATTCTATTTCAAACATTGTCTTATATTCTTAAAACCATAAAATCCACTTTAAACCTTGATGATAATTGTAGATAGGAAAATCATTGACAAGTATACTCTTCCATCATTACATTTTCTCTTGATTTTATTTTACATTTCTCTTGAGAAAATTATAGCATGATAAGATGACCATTTATGTTTACTTACATTTTTCTTCTATAAAATGTTTCTTGTTCTGAGAGCCACAAAGCTGTTTTTGGATGCAACTTGGATTCATCTTTATTCATTCTCAGAGTGTCATGTCTAAAGTAATGACTTTTAAAATCTACATTAACCTTAGCTTTATTGTACTACAAACATGCATGCCACTCAAAACTCAAATTGTATCCTTCTAACTCCAATAACCTTCTGTTTCTCAGCAACACCCACTTCTTCATCCAAGCTAAACAACAAGCAGCAAACTATAATTTTCAATCAAATATACCCAGTCCTCCCCTTTCTTTGCATTTTGTAATATTTTATAGTTAACTAGTGTTTTTTCCCCTTAGATATATCCTTCTTAAATAAGGCATCAGTTGTCAAAATAGCTGTTGTCTGAGACAAAAATAAAATTCTTGGTAAAATATTCATCTGAATCATAAAAATTAATCCCAGCAATGACCATTCTATTTTTGCCAACATTAGCAAAACTTTTTTAACATCAATCTATTCTAGATATAATAGTTTTATGACAATTATAACTTATGGTTTTATAATATACAGTTCATATTTCTCATAGTAATACCCAAATATTTGACCTTCTTCTCAATCTTAAAACATATTTTGTTTATCAATTCTGTTTGATCTTGTATTTCCATGTTTTTGATAACTTCTCTACCTTCAGTTTATTAATCTTAGACCTTATGCATCATATTCTTTAATTTATTCATTAATAATTCAGTTCGCTTTAAAGGGACTTCCCAAGCCAACAGATCATCTGCAAAAGCTGTTAATTTATATGTCACCCTTTCATCTTTAGCAGCACAATCCTCTCATCTTGTCATGTCTCTATTCTATATTTCAAGAACTAAAATAAACAAGGAAGGATAGGCAGCCTTGTCTATTTCTTTTGTTGTATCTCTCATAGTTTGGCTAAATATCCATTAAGAATTATTTGTGTTGTCTATGAAGTACAAATTGACTTCAACTATTTTATAAAATTATCTCTAAAAACTCCTGTCTTTTGGAGAAGGCAGTTCATATATTTTATGCAAATCAGAATGATATTGATAAAAAATAAACAGCCACATTATCCATTAATATACTATATCCCACTTATAATTTCAGTATCATTTTTTTTTCTTTTTTTCTTCACAATTTACAAACCAACGATTTCCCTGGTTTATTCACAAATTCAAAAAAAAATGTTTTTCATAATTCAGTTTTATATTGATTTATTTTATTGTTAACATGGATAGCTATTGTTATGAAAATATTTTCCAGTTATTTGAACAGAAAAAACTTCCAGAATATAAATTAATTTGGGAAAAATATTCTTTTTAGATATTCACCTTTCCACAAAGGTTGGGGTTTAATGACTCATCTATCGACATCTAAAGAAACTTCTTTAATTATTGAATTTATTTCTAATGTTACTAATTGAGCTATATATTTCAGTATGCACATATTTAAATATTTAATGGTTGAGTACAAAATATGGTATTGATGTTCCTTTAATGGATGGAAACCACATTTTCACCCACTGGCATCTTCTATTTGGAGCAGTTAATATCCTGCTACTTTTTTAGGCTTCTGTCATTTGCATCAACGCTGGAATAGTGTTGTGAGCTTTAGAAATAACCAGAAGAATGTTGCAAGGCATCTTATCTTTGCTGCAGAGAAATATCTATTTATAGATTAATTACTTCCCAATGTGTCTTAAGAAATAAGGAAGACAGAACTTAATGCCTACATAGGCTATATTGCAGTTGACACTGTGGAGGGAATCCCAGGACTCCCAGCAGATCAAATCCTGAGCCAATTGCAAAACCTTTTTAATCTACACGTTTTCACACAGAAAGAGCTGCGGTTTGGAAACCGCATGGGTTATTTTAGGATTTCCCTTTGATCCAGGGAGATTGTGACTTAGGGATTCATTATAACTATGAAAGCTGGGTTGCCAGGGGGTTAATGATTGATAAATGAATAATTTAAAAAAATGATTTGCAAGCCCTGCCCATTCTTGCTGTATAGAATTGGATCCATATTTGCTTTTCTGGAACCAGAAGATAATCAAATTCTTTATGCTGAAATGGCCAGAATGTTTATTGTCTCAATTATCTTTCCTCTCAGTGTCACCTATTGTCCTCCAGTATGGCAACTGAAGTGGAGTTGCTAGAAGATAATGTAAACAAAGATTTCTACCACTCGTTTCTTGCACACCAGCATAACTATCTTTTTGTTTCTGAGCAATAAAGCTGATAAAAATGTGTATTACAGGTTACTGTTGCAAAAATAAAACGGTCTGCTAAATCTAAGAAAGAAGAATGTGGCTTCTCCTCACCAGAGCCTGATAATCCAGACTCATCAGGAAGTGAAGGTAAATGCTACATTGGTTTACTGTGCCCTTCTTTCTAAAACTATGATGAATAAAGTACAAGCATGCCTAAATTTCATTATCTGTAAACTAAAGATAATATTTTTGTTTTGGTGCCTTCAAATCATTGTTGATTCCTGGCAATTGCCTGGTTTAGCCCCTGCAGATTTCATGATAAGATTTTTCGGGGTGGTTTGCTATTGCATTCTTCCTAGGGCTCAGAGACATGGACTGGCCAAAATCACCCAGCTAGCTTCATGTCCAAGGCAGAAATAGACTCTCAGTCTCCAGTTTTCTAACCCAGTGCCTTAAACTGCTACACCAAACTGGGTTTCCATGTTAAATTTATTTAGTATTTAATATCATTTTCTGTCCTGGCTTGTAAAATTGTTTTTAAAATGAAAAAAAAAAGAGTAGTTCATACCTGGTAAACTGAAATAATTTGGTTTCTATATGATTTATATATTTTACCTGTTTGACTAATTTTGAATTACTTCTGAAGCACAACTCAAACATAACACAAGAATCCGAAAGAAAACAGTAGATCTTGCTGAACTGCAAAGTGCCATTGAATCTATAAAGTTAACACAGGAAGATATTCGGAGGTATGTTTGTAGTATTCTTTTTAAATCACATTCCATAACAGGACTATTGACATTGCTCCATGCCACACTCTAAATTCCCAAAATGCTCTTTACTACCGCAGTATAACTTCTCTTGGAGCTTTTGGGTACATATCCATAAAAAGCACTAGGCTACACTCATCTACCATTTATACAGCTCCAGAGATATTATTGAAAACAGAGATTGTGCTTGATGCTGTTGCTTTGCTGCATGGCTGCCTCCTTTTTATTTATGTAAAATAAAATCAGATGGGGAGGGAAATCTTGTGGGCATTAAGGGGGAAATGTAACTAAGTGTATAATTTACATAAATAATTAACTAAAAACCTAAAGATGCTAATTTAGAGACCTGGAATTTAGAGCAAACCTTGACCCTTTAAATGTCTGGATAACTAAAGAAACTGGTGAGAGATAATGCTGAAGTTATGTTCTCCTAATCATTATAAGATATGACTAAAATACACATTTTCATGATAATTTTTTAAGTTACTGCTTAAAACATTTCTATCATGCCTTTCAGTTCCAAAATGCAAAACTACTGAAAATCAGAGATCAATGCCAAAAAAGGTAACATTTTAATAAAAGAATATATGGGGACATAAATATTAATATCTTGGTGTGAAAGCAAAGACTTTTCCAAGATTTTCCCTTTATTATTCAGTATAGGGCAAAACAAAATGTGTGGAGTGAAGGAAAAGAAGATTTAGCATAGATAGATTAGGTAGTAGGTACACTTACCTCCAAATGCAGTTGATTTACATTCATATCATTATATTTCTTGAAGGTCCTTACTTTGTAGCATCTTTATTCTATGCCCTTAATCCTATATAATATCAAAAATACTTCATGCTGCTTCTTGTTTAATTTCATGCATATGTATTTGCACCTTCTAATAAGGCTTCTTTATGGAGACTTCACGTTCATATTTTAAGGTCAATTTCTTTTTCTTCCAAATCGATGGTAACATTGAAGATATTACCTGGTTGGATAGTGAAACGTCTGCAAGAAAACAACCAAGCTCAGAGAGCACAAAGGAATATAGTTCATGCCTTAAATGAGTCCAGTGATGTTGCTGCTAGTTGTCTTCTCTTTTCTTCCACTTTTCTCAGCATTATAGACTTCTTAAAATAGCTACCTAGGCCTTTGCATAAGGTGTCCAAAGTATAAGCCTTTTCATTTGTCCCTCAAGTCAGAATTATAGATTGAATTATTTAATGATCCATTTACTTGTTTATTTGGCTAACCATGGAATTCACAGAATTATTTTCCAACACTAAATTTCAAAATACTCTTTCTATCTGTTTCTTAAAAATTCAAATGTTGCTTCCAAATACCATTGTCTATATTATTCTGATCTTTGTAGGCATAGATAAATCCCAGCTTTTTCCAAGGCCTTCACTGCTACTCTAGTAAATGTTAGTCTACAGCATATTTCTTGACTGCTGGTTTCTTTACTGTTGGTGCTACAGGGAGAAGCTATTCTTCAATATCTTTACTGTCATTTACAAGACTGATTGCTGTACTTGTTGTCGTTACAATTTTATTTAACATTAGACCCATTTTTTCATCATGTTCCTTGACTTACTTTTCTGTAGCTTGCAGATCCTTCGCATTTCCAACTAGCAGAATAGTGTTATCGGCATAGCACAGGTTAATGATTTTTCTTCTTCAAGTTTTAAAGCAATTCTCATCATCTTCCCATGCAGCTTCTCCCAATATGTAGTCAGCATATAATTGAATAAATAAAGGAAGAATAGCCAGCCTTATCTTAATCTTTTGCAGATCTAGAACAGTCTGTTTGCCATATTCTGTCCTTCATGGCTGTATATAAGTTTCTCATGAGACAATGAGATGTTCTGGGATTTCCAATTATTTTAATAGAAATTAACAGAAAAAGATACATATTTTCCTAAATTCATATACTTTTTTTTAGTAAGAGTTAATATCCATATAAATTTAAGAGTTGAACTTTTGAACTTTCAGATTCAGTAAAGCATTCAGAAGCTTTGTGGGACATCATGTCATCCTGAAGTTGAGCTTGTAATGAGTACTTTTTCTGTCAAAGATGGTGCTTTGTTAGCTTCAGAAGTAGATCCAAATGCTTTGTACTGCCCTAATGAATAACACTATGAATTTGGTTCTTTAAATATACTTACAATAGACATAAAACATAATTACAGCAGTAAGATAGTTTGTGAACCTTCCAAGAACTACCCATAATCTTGCAGTACTGTGACTTACTATGATCTAAGCTTCACTAAAATCCCGTTAATAGATAAAAAGTTGTTAAACAATTAAATACTGTATTGCAGTGGTGCCCACATCAGGGATGAAAATAGACAAAATTGGGGGCTTTGATTCAATTTCTTCTTCATTTGTATATTATGATGTGTACAAAGGAGCAGGGGTTTGATCACACTGCTGCTATGCTATCTTGGCTGTTTTGACACACACATTCCCCAGGAGAAACCATTGGTATGCTTGTCAAGTCTTTATTCAATACACTGAATCAGTATTCAGTATCTTCTCTGACATTTGGAATATTTTATCCCTTCAAAATGGTTTATGTACTTGAAATGTTTATCATGCTGTAATGAAAAACAACAGCAATAACAATGTAGATATTTAAATTTATAATGTTAACTAATAGGAAAAAAGATTACTTTTTTAATCTGAATTTGCTTCTGATCTGGGAGCCAAGTCAGAATGGACTATACTTGTAGTGATATGAAATATAGGGGGTTATTTCTGGAATCCAGACCAGGCAGCCTTCCAGAATGCTTATTGGATTTTCTGATAAGTGAAGTGAATCTCCATTTATCACACCCTCACAATTGTGATGCTAATAGGTAAGGGTTTAATGAATTTGTGGATTTTTAGGACATGCAAGCCCATAGAAATTTATTGGCTATATTTATTTCTATGTTACCTTTAATATATTTAATATTGATATCATTACATATTTAAAATTTGATCCTCTATATGTCAAACCCTTTTAAGCCACTTGAAATTGAGGGTCAAGATATGCACTATCACCTATTCATGTCATAATTAATAAATATGTGACTGTACAGTATATGTACGATAGTAAAACATAAATAATTGGAAGAAAGATAAGTCATGGGTTAAAAATTAATTCAGATGTAGTTTTAAAAAATTGCTGAATATATGGAGAAAAGAACTGCATAAATATGTTTTTAAAATGTAGTAAATGCTACAATTAAAAAAGATGGAATAGACTGCCTAGCTTTCTAAAGAAGCAATCAGTCCAATGTGGGGTGTGTGTTTTTTTCACCCAACCCTTTTGAAATGTATAGGAGCAATGCTTCAACAACTTCTTTTCAGTTTTCCACTGTCCAGTCATCCTCTTCATACTTTATATATATCCATTTCAATTGTATAGTATGTCTTGTACCTTGCTAGATAATTTGTACCATTTGTATTATTTTTAATTTAGAAGCTGATAAACTTGGGACCCATATTATTGCAAAGTCCAATTAACTTGAAAGCTCATCATTTTAAGATTCCAGTATATTAATTATCCTGCTTGGGAAATCATTATTATAAAATTATAGTTGTCTGTCGAATATTTTTTTCAAATTTTTGATGGGTCTATAATGCTTACTTAATAATTGGCAATCTGTGGATTTAACTAAATTCATTTTTTTTAAATAGGGATATTACAGCATTAAGAACACGAATGACTTCAAGTTTGCCAACGCCAGATAATAACTTCTTTCAATTCAAGCACTATGTCTTCATTTTGTTGATGGTTCTCCTGCAACTTATAATCAATTACTTATTCAAATAGACTATCTGGACAGAAGAATATATGAAATGGAATTATTATGGTCTTCATGGGACCATCTTTAAAGCTTGGTTTGGCTTCAAATGAGGCAATATTATCTACGGAGCCCAGAAGATTCAGACCTTTGACTCAAAACATTGGGCTCATATGGAATAGTTTATTATTCCATCCTAGCCAGATGACATGGACAATGCTTACGTGCCAGTACTTCCTCTTCACATCTTCCAAATGCTGGATAACTGCCTTGCATGTTCTAAGGTGTCATAAGCTATTATAAATATCAATATAGAATATACCAGTTTGGAATTTGAGGACCCTATTTTGTTATAATCAATCCCTATTGGACATGCTAGCAAAAGAAGTAAATTTTGACCTAAGACTTTTCTGTAATATGAAAATAATGCCAAGGTTTATTAATTCAGAAAATTCAATAATTGCAGAAAAATGAAACTTCTCAGCTGTTCATGGTCATTAAGAACATGTGAGCTATTAATCATCAATATTGTATTAACTGCATCAATTTTCAGGAAGAGTTAAATGGGGGTTTTCCCCTTAGTTTGTAATAGTGGATCTTTGTTAATAGTATTAGTCAGTTTGAGAGAAAAAACATTTCAGCTGTCCAGAGACTGAAACCACTTTTGTGCCAAGCAGTATTTTGATTCCTTCCCAAATTTAAACTCTTACTGACCGTTACTGTTTATTTAACTTTAGATATGTAATAATGAGATGCAGAGGAATAGAAAGTGCACTATTTAGGCAATATAAAAAAGGAAGCTATTTTAAGTAAATCATAAAATTCTTAATGATTGACCTATGAGATCCTATCTGTATTTTAAAAGTATGTTAACATTGGTTTTGTCCTTTCAGGTTACACAATTTGAACATAACTGCATTTGAATATTTATACTGTAAAAAAAAATTGGGTAGCAACATTCTGGTTCCAAGAATAAGTGACTCTGGAAGGTTCATCTGCTATTCAGTTTCTGTTTAAGGAATATTTGGTTTCAAATGCCTCAGAATATAGCACATTTACCTTTACTTTCTTTATGCTAAAATATTGAGCTGTTTTACTGAGTCTAAGTAAATTCAGCAAATCTGGATTGGGCTGCATTAAATTTAAAAAGATAGATCAAATTACAGCTATGTTACTCCTGCTTTTCTGCTTTTTTTATATATATTTACATAGTATTTATTGAAAATTTACAGTCAATTTAGAGAACAGCAAGAAGCATGTATCTTACATGATTTATATATTTTATAGCAAATATAAAATTTTCATTTAGAGATACATAATTTATATTTGGTCAATTCAGGATTCTAGTACTCCCATCCCAAACCTAACTATTTTAAAGATGTTGGAATACTTCAAAATGGAGTTTTGTAACACCTGGCAATTATTTCCCCAACACCTGCTGATAATACCATAATGAAAAAGGTAGCTATAGCGAACAGTTACAGTTTCTTGCCTGCCTTAAATTATTATGTTTTAAAAGTGCTACAGTTTAGAATGAGAAATGCATTACTATTGGAGTAAACTGGTTGAATGCAGCCATAATTCAGATGCTTTATAAATTGATTGAAATGCAGTTACTGATATGCACGATTTTATAAAAGAATAGCATAAATAAAGTGCAAATACATATGTTCTAACTTACATTTATTTATATACATTTGGAGCAACTACCTATCTGTACATAAATTTCACTGATTGTTGAATTTATTTGCTTTTCATTGTTTTGACAATGTCTCTGAATATAAATATCATATTTCTGTCTGCTGACATGTCTTCAGTTATAGCTGAACTATTATTCAAATGCTTTCTTTTAAATGTTTCTATTCCTTCTAAGCTCCCAAACCAGTTGCATTTTCAGATACATTGTTTGTATTACTAGAGTCTAAAGCACTCGTGTGTCAAGCACAGCTCAAAACATTTTTTGTTGCATCTTTTAAGTTCCTTGTGTGAACTGAGGAATCTCTTGCCTAACTACTTTTGTATGATATGTCTGGTTATGAGCCCAGTCAATACATCGTTTATATGATATTTAGTTTTATGAATACGATTCTACATTCTTTCATTTAGATTTTTTTCTGCTTATACTAACAAAGAAGCTGTGACCTGACAGTTTGTAGAGATCTAAGGGCAGTAGTTTCCCTATAATGTTTAGTACTTAAAAGTAGAAAATAATCAGAATTGTATGTTGACTTGTTTGTGTGTTTGTTTTAAAAAATGCACTATAAGCCTTCAATACACCATGTAATCATTAATATATCTACAATGAAATGTGTTGTGTAAAATAGTAAATAGACTACTTGCAATATATAATTCATGTATCCTAAGTTGGGCTGCTTTTTAACTTTTAGTTATCACTTAAGAGTACAACATATTTCATGAAAAAGTTGATTTTGACAACTAATCTGTAAAATATATATCAAATGATTTTACAGTTCACTACCCTCCTGTGCCTTCAGGAAGATCTTCTTGCCAACTCAACATTAATGAAATGGGATGAGAGTTAAAATTGTTTTATTCACCATGATGTTGTTTCTTGTCTTGAGGGATGTTTCTCCTTTAGGATTTTTAATCCTATTGTATATGTAGGATACCTAACTGTGAACTAAGTGATTACTGTGTTTCTTCTCTTTCCTCAATTTTTTGGCATCTTTTGAGAGTGGGTGATAAGATACTTGAGTATTGTAACAGTGCCTTGATGGAGTTCGCACAGCAATGAGGTATGTATATATAAGTATATTTTCAAGGTTGTACCATATCTATTCAAAAATGTTGTGGTATCTGTTACTTTCAATATTAATTTGAGGAAAGTATAAAAGAATGTATAATTACAGAAAAATACAGGTTTTTTTCCTTTCGATAACTATGAAGGTCCCAATATTGGAATACATATTATTGTACATTGAAACTGCAATGTTTGTTGATACTAAAAAATAGCCATAATAAAATTCAAACCACTGACAACCAGCTTCATGTTATTGTTTTAACAAAGTGTGGATTTCTGAGCAAAATGACTGAGGATGAAAATAAAAATATCTATGACGTTTCAATGGATAAGACCTGTTCTAATATTTCCTCATGCAGATTAAGTATCCACTTGTTTAATGGATGTAAAACTTGGCTATTTAAATGAGTAGCCTTCCACTCTTCTTAAAATCTTCGTTGTTGTTTTTTCTAGTTTCTGGAATAAACTTGTTAGTATTTTTAATTCTCTTGCCCTTTTTATTTTAACACTCCCTTTGGATTTTTCTATTGCTACACATTTTTTAACTGAAAATAGGCTGTTGTATGTTAAGGACCAGTGTTTAATCCAATGCATATAATACATGTAACGAAAAAATGTGAAAACATTTACTCATGTGTATGTATGTAGGAAACTCCTATTTCTGTAAGTTTTCTATTTTTGCCTATCATGTAAAATACCATTATTATTATTATTATTATTATTATTATTATTATTATTATTATTATTATTATTATTATTATTATTATTATTATTATTATTGCACTTTTCTATTTGCAAATCATGCTGCATGCAGTGTGATGAAAGAAATTAATTCCTTTGAACGTACTGAATTTGTGTGTCTCATGAAAAATTATATAGCTGAGTTCAAAAATTTGTTTAGAAATACATTTGTAAATTTAAAGTTCTACCACTGGTCAGTAGTTTTGTATAATTATAGAATAAAAAGCTGTAATCAATAATAGTACATTGTGTTTGAACTTTACTTGTAAAACTTTAAGTACAAGTTCTTGATAATGCAGTACTGCTGGAGGGAATGAAATGAAGATATAAAAAAACAGTCTGCTTCTGTTTAGCATAATCACTGAATTTGATGAAAGAAGTCATCTTGGAAAGACTGAAACAGACTTATTTAAGCAACACAAGCAACACCATGTTATTCTGTTCAATCCAAATCTGTCTGAATATGCACACCCTTCCAGGCATTAATTCGTATCTTCTATCACCTAGTCAAATTGTCTTGATTTTTGAAAAAGCTAAAGAAGTCAGATTCAATTGGTATTGGAGTAGACAACACCAGAAAATTCCAGGGTTATTATAAGATAGATTTTGAAGTAAAAAAAAACACCCTGAAAGAAAGCAACAAAAAACTAATTTCATCATATTGTCAAGAGTCAATTCAAGAGAATGTTTACATTTTTTAACAAAAATTAATAGAATTTAAATTATATTATATATGGTTGGGTTAATGCTTATATTCTCTCGCAATAATTCTCATCTACAAGCAAAATATCCTTTTATATAGTGGACAATATTTCTATTCCAGAAGAATATAGTTTCTTAGGCAAAACTGACAGTTCTGTTTTGTCAGTTACATACACACATGCGTGTGTGCACATATACACAGGAGGGGGGAGAGCTTCTGATAATGGACTTAGAGTATTGGAGTCATAAATCTTTCAAAAAGTAACACAAAGCATGCAGCAAACTCAGAAACTCAGTTCTTAGAAATCAACAATGGAGAAAACGGTACAGAAGCCATTTCTAAATGCCATTACGTGGCTTCATAGCCTTAAAATTATTTCAGAGGGATTATAAACTGGAAATCAGGGACAAGAATAGACCTTGAACTTGTAGCTCACATTTTATAATTAATTTCCCCTTTCCATCTAATTCAAAAGTGGCTGTTTATAAAATTTCTTAATATTCACCCTTATCTGAGGTACTCCAAATGTGATGAGACTGGAACTTTCAGAATTCCCAGCCACTATATCCATACACCTGAAGGAAGACTGCAAAACCATCCTCTATTTAAAATGAAAGGTGATCAAGGGCGTGTCTTCAAAATACTTATTATGCAGTACCATTTCTTCAATTAAAAATACCCAAAGCTAGTGAGACAGCAATATGTTGCATTTGTAACCTCATTTTCCCACCTTTCTTCCACCTTTTTTCCCTTATCAGATTAACTTGTTAGAAGGAAATATAAATAACCTGCCTTTTGAACGGGAGGGCGGGATTCCTCAATCTGGAAGCTCTCTACCATATTTTTTGTTGTTGATAAAAGGGAATCCTGAAATTCTTACAAAAGAACACAGAACAATACAACCGTTAGTACCTTTTATTCACACTCTCTTCAGTTGCTAAAGGCAGAAAAACAATATTATATTAACCGCAAAGCTAAGATCAAGACACTGACTACTGTGAATGCCTCCTGTTTACAGGATGAGAGATTCTAGACTTCATAAATAAAATGCCTTAAAGCAAACTGAAAAGTATTGAAATAGTCTGATTTAACATTTTCACATGCCAAGTACAGTATTCCTTTCTTTAGAAAGTGGAGGCACACTGTTTTTAATGAAGTTTCAAAAAGGCAGTTTCCTTGCATTAACTATTTTTCCATTGACCTTCAAATATTCTTAGCAAGTAACCTTTTTTGTGGTATCAACTATCATTTATCATTTCTTTCTTCCCCTGCCTGCGTGTATCAGAGTAATTAATATCCACAGCTCTTTTTCATGTAGCCTCTTATTTGTTACTTTACTTTTGCTAGAACACTTAACCTGGCTCTTGAAATCTAGACAGTTCAGAAGAAGCCATGACGACAATATTTGGCACAAACAGGCACTTGGGAGGAATATTCCCATCAATTATTATTTCATTCAGATTTATTTTGAAATACAAACAATTGCCCTTGAACCTATTATCACTGGTATAAAATGAGGAATGAAAACAAAACCGTTGATTCCTTGTTTAAAAAAAACCAAAAAAACTTACTTCGTTATAAATAATACAGTTTTATGAGCTGAATGCATGCAGCACAATAAGATGAAAATAAAGCAAGATCAAAAGGATAAAATCCCTTTGTATTGAAGTACTACAATCCCTAGATCAATACCATTTGACTATCTAGATTCATAGTTTCATCATTTTATGAAGATCAAGATAACACTGTCAGTATAAAACAGACTAAGGGATGAAAAAAGTAGTTTTGGGGTACTGTGGCTGGGAGCCACAGATGGCCACTGCTGATGTGTAGGTCAGGGTCTATCTTAACATATTCTTACCATATAATATAAATCATAATTTATGGACAATTTGGGAAAATAAATACTAGTTAATCAGTAAAGCAACAAAGTGCTTAGCAGATAATTATCTACAAAGATAAAAGAAGCTACCATTAAGTATTACGGCATTGGTATTTTATGGCTTAATATTATAAAATGTTCTTTGCAACAGCGGTGGCGGGACAGTGGCAGCCCTCCACAATAGTCCCAGTTTCTTCTGTTGCCCTTGAGAAAATTAATTGTCCACCCATGCCTTAGAGGGATTGTTAATTCACATTCTAGTTTAGTGTGTATATGAACCACGCAAACCTTTTTCTTTTCCTTCCTTCCTTCCTCTTTAAAAACAGTGTTCCAAGTTTGAGGCTTCATTGAATTTTACCTTTCTCCAACCAGATGTTTATAATCACTCATAATTCCTATGCCACATTCTGAGTAACGAATCTGGGAGCTGCAGTTCAAATATATATATAAGGGCACCAGGTTGGGGTATTCTACTGCAGCTCTACATTAAAATAGAAAAGTGAGGCAAGTTTCCATCAGCAATACGATATATTTCTATTGAATTATTTAGGATGATATGAGTAAAAATCATCAGCTCCTCCCCCAAAAAATGTGTAACTGAGTTAGTAGTGCTTTTTCATAACATCTTACTGTAGAAAACTTCAACCTAAATATTAGAATGGCTGGGATGAATGCAGTCGTTTGTACTTCAGTTATAAGATGAAAAAACACATCTACAGAAAACACATCTACAGAAAAAACACATCTACAGTGCATTAGAAAATTATACTAATCTCAGATTCAATGAGCCATCACAAATACACATACTGCAAGCCAGATTCACAAACCCTTTTGAAACAGCAAACATGTTTTCCATTTCTAGTTTAGGTTGCCAGCTGATGAACAGGCAGGTAGGTACACAGCGACCAAGAAGATTAATATACAGAGAATACTCCTCTGGATCAAAAAGTGAATCGGGAGCTTTGAAATGCTAATAATTGGATCGGTAAAACAAATTCCAGGGAAATGCTTCTGTAAAATCATCCAGCCTTATCTGATTTTATATTGTTTAATTAATGTATGAGGCAGCATTTAGCTAAACATTATTGCATTAAATCACAGAAAGAAAGAAAATTGCTGCCTGGTAGATAATGCAATACAATATAGTGAATTGAAATATTAGATTCTGTGTTTTCTTTGTCCATTATTATAATCTCAATATTTTTAATAATAAACCTAAATAATATACTTAGAAAAATCATAAACATTAATTTTGTTCAAAAACTCCCCCAAATTGAGCTTTCAATGGGGAATTCTAGCAGGGTGATGTATCCAAAGGAGAATACTGACTGAAAGGCAGATTCAGGCAGGCATAATCTTCCTGGATCAAAGGAAAATCATGAGATAAACTACTTGCACTCTAGACAGTGGTGCCTTGTGATAAATTGCAGAAATAGGAGTTTTGCAGTCATTTCAGGAGCTGAGGTGCCAGTGGTCCTGAGATACCATCTACACTCTCCTAACTGAGGTCTTACCTATATAGACATCAATACTCCCATTTTCTTATTTTAATCACTTTGGGAAGTAATTAATTTATAGATAGCGATATTTCCTTTGCAGCAAAGATAAGATTCCTTGCAGAGAATTAAAAAACAAATAAACAAAAAAGAAACACTAATTTCAAGATTCATGAATCTTTTTAAGAAAAAGAAGATTTAAAAAAGTTTTTAAATAGATATGGTGAGAATCTTATTTTTTATATTTATCATTTTTCTTTTAACAAAAATGCTTTGGTTTAAATTTGCATTAAAGCAATTAAAGAGACCAGTCCTTCATGGGAATGCTTGCTGTTTACTGTTACAGATGCACCTAATTGATGGACTTTACATAAGAACTAGACCATGATGTTTCATTGTCATGGAGATATTTTGTGTGCTATGGCTTCTTCTTCTAAGATGGCGCCCACGAAGGCTGCCTCGGTGAAATGCTCTCTAATTGTTTCTTTATTTCTAATTGTTCTCTGTGACTCACTACGGATTTCCTACTCACGAGACCATCTGCTAAAAATTAAGGAACATTTCTTTAAGGAGCAGCTTTCTTTAATCTCACCCCCACCTGTCTTTACAAACACGGAGGAGATTCTAACACAGGAGGAGGCAATTCCCACGGAGCCATGGATTACTAAAAAAACCAAACGACGGAAACGAAGGAAAAGAGGTAAGCGATCTGGGATCTTAATCAAGCTAAGAAGTCGCATTAAAACTCCTCTGCCTTCAATTTTCCTAACAAATATACGCTCACTTGCAAATAAGATGGATGAAATACTCCTCTTAAACAAATACTATTCTGATTTTCACAATTCAGCAGTCCTATGCTTCTCTGAAACCTGGTTAAATGAATCAATTGAAGATAGCAACCTGAACATTCCAGGGTTTCAGATTGAATGATCAGACAGGATTACAGAAACATCTGGTAAAAAGAAAGGAGGAGGCTTATGCCTATTTATTAATAGAACCTGGTGTCAAGATTTTAACATAATTTACAAATTCTGTGACCACAACTTAGAGACTCTAATTATCAACTGCAAACCTTACTATTCGCCTCGTGAATTTTCCTCATTTCTTCTAATTGCTGTTTATGTCCCACCACAAGCCTGTGTAAACAAGGCATTACAAACTCTAGCTGACCAAATCATGGAGGCTGAAGCCAAACACCCTGATTCACTGGCCATTGTTTTGGGAGATCTAAACAAGGCAAACTTAAGGAAAGAACTACCAAAATACTTTCAGCATGTCAATTGTCCCACCAGAGGCAAGAATACTCTAGACCACTGCTACACAACACTAAAAGATGCCTATCGGTCTTTACCACGTGCAGCTGTTGGACACTCTGATCATTGCATGATTCACCTTGTACCTGCTTACAGGCAAAGACTTAAAGCCATAAAACCAATAATTAAATCAGTGAAAACCTGGACGGAGGAATCAGAATTAAAGCTACAGGCATGTTTTGACTGCACTGATTGGAATATTTTTAAAGATACCTCTGCGGACCTGGATGAACTCACAGATACTGTAACATCATCTGTCAGCTTCTGTGAAGACCTATGTGTACCTACAAGGAACTTGCGAATACACAGTAACAACAAACCTTGGTTTACACCTAAACTTAAGCAGCTACGACATTCCAAAGAGGAAGCCTACAGAAAAGGTGATAAAATGCTGTACAATCAGGCCAGAAATGCACTAACAAAGGAGATAAGAGCAGCAAAAAGAAGCTACTCTGAAAAGCTAAAGAATCAGTTTTCAGCAAATGAACCAGCAAACATGTGGAAAACTCTTAAAAATATCACCGGCTATGGCAAACCTCCTTCCCAGGCTGAAGGTAATCAACAACTGGCAGATGACCTGAATGAGTTTTACTGCAGGTTTGAAAGGAAACTACAGCCACCTATCTCCACAACCCCCATCTCAGACACACCAACAACAGCCAAGCCTCCTACAACTGACCCCATTTCATTGGGTTCACAACCCCTAGTGATCACAGAAAAGGAAGTGCAGGACCTATTTCACAGACAAAAGCCAGGAAAAGCTCCAGGCCCAGACAAAATAACTCCTTCTTGCTTAAAAGTCTGTGCTGACCAATTGGCCCCCATCTTCACCCATATTTTCAATAAATCACTAGAGATGTGCTATGTTCCTTCTTGCTTCAAACACTCTACCATCATCCCAGTGCCGAAGAAGCCCACCATCAAGGAACTGAATGACTACAGACCAGTTGCTCTAACATCTGTAGTCATGAAAACCTTTGAAAGGCTAGTGCTTTCCTACCTGAAAACCATCACGAATCCGCTCTTAGACCCCTTGCAATTTGCATACCAAGCAAATAGATCAACAGATGATGCTGTTAATATGGCTCTGCACTACATCCTACAACATCTTGAGTCTCCAAAGACCTATGCAAGGGTCCTTTTTGTAGACTTTAGTTTAGCATTCAATACCATCATTCCAGACATTCTTCTAACTAAGCTAAACCAGCTACAGGTACCGGAACAGACTTGTAAGTGGATCACAAGCTTCCTAACAAACAGGAAGCAGCAGGTGAAGCTAAGCAAGATCACATCAAATACCTGTACAATTAGCACAGGGGCCCCCCAAGGCTGTGTGCTCTCCCCACTTCTCTTCTCTCTGTATACCAATGACTGCATCTCCAATGATCCATCTCTTAAGCTACTGAAGTTCGCAGATGACACAACAGTGATTGGTCTCATTCGAGACAATGACGAATCCGCATATAGACGAGAGGTCGAACGACTAGCCTTGTGGTGCAACCAAAACAATCTGGAACTGAACACACTCAAAACCGTAGAAATGGTGGTAGACTTTAGGAAAAACCCTTCCATACTTCCACCTCTCACAATACTTGACAACACAGTATCAACAGTAGAAACCTTCAAATTTCTGGGTTCTATCATATCGCAAGATCTCAAATGGACAGCTAACATCAAAAACATCATTAAAAAAGGACAACAAAGAATGTTCTTTCTGCGCCAACTCAGTAAGCTCAAACTGCCCAAGGAGCTGCTGATCCAATTCTACAGAGGAATTATTGAGTCTGTCATTTGCACCTCTATAACTGTCTGGTTCGGTTCTGCAACCCAACAAGAAAAACACAGACTTCAGAGGATAATTAGAACTGCAGAAAAAATAATTGCTACCAACTTGCCTTCCATTGAGGACCTGTATACTGCACGAATCAAGAAGAGGGCCGTGAAAATATTTGCAGATCCCTCGCATCCTGGACATAAACTGTTTCAACTCCTACCCTCAAAAGGACGCTATAGAGCACTGCACACCAGAACAACTAGACACAAGAACAGTTTTTTCCCGAAGGCCATCACTCTGCTAAACAAATAATTCCCTCAACACTGTCAGACTATTTACTGAATCTGCACTACTATTAATCGTTTCATAGTTCCCATCACCAATCTCTTTCCACTTATGACTGTATGACTATAACTTATTGCTGGCAATCCTTATGATTTATATTGATATATTGATCATCAATTGTGTTGTAAATGTTGTACCTTGATGAACGTATCTTTTCTTTTATGTACACTGAGAGCATATGCACCAAGACAAATTCCTTGTGTGTCCAATCACACTTGGCCAATAAAAATTCTATTCTATTCTATTCTATTGAAGTTATGGAGAGTTACTAAAAAAAGGCTAAAGCCAAGAAAGGGTGAGGGTCACTAAAGCAACTTCTAGAAAAAATATTTACATCAGATATTCTTCAGATATTACTTGAACAGATGGAAGATAAGTGGGAAGCTTTTGGGGGGAAATGGATGGAAGATTTGTACAGTTGAGACAGGAGATGAAGGAAGATACTAAAGATATGGAAACTTCTGTAAAGCAAACAGGGAAAAATAGGGAAAAACTGAAGGAATCAAGATGCCCTATGGTAATAACATCAGACGTCTGGATGAAGACAATCACTACAAATACCTGGGCATCTTTCAAGCCAACATCAAGTATACTGAAGTTAAGATAAAAGGTTAGAAGTAAATACATCAAGAGAGTGAAGATTTTAAAGTCCAAACTCAGTGGAGGAAATACATAAAACCAATTCCAGTCATTAAATACACACCTGGAATAGTGAACTGGACTCAAGCAGAACTAAAAGCCCTGGATAGGAAGATCAGAAAAATAATGGCAATGAATCATGCCCTTTATCCTTGCAGCTATGTTAACAGTCTATACTTACCAAGGAAAATAGGTGGGGTGGAAGGTTGTAAGTACACCAGACAGTTGATGAAGAAAAAGGGGTATTGGAAGAATATATGAAGGATAGTAAAGAAGATGCACTAAAGCTATTAGACCAGGCAGGCCTACTGAATACTGAAGAGACCACACTGGCCTACAAGAAAGACCAAATAAATAATAGAAAAGAGACATGGGAAGATAAAGTATTATGAGGCCAGTACATTAAAATAGCAGACAAAGCAGATAATAACAAGACTTGGAAATGTTTAAGAGCAGGAAAGTTGAAGAAAGAGACAGAGTGGCTAATTCTGACTGCACAAGACCAAACCCTAAGAACAAATGCATACAAAGGCATAACTGAGAAGACAGATAGACTCAAGTGCCACTTCTGCAAAGAAGCTGAAGAAGCAGTGGACAAACTGGTTAGCTGTTGCAAGAACACTGCACAGATTGACTACAAAAATGTCATGATGATGCAGTGAAATACCATTTGTCTGAAAGCAAGTTGGACCATAAAATAGAGAAAGTAATAGAAAAGGAAGATGCTAAAGTGCTCTGGTATTTCATAATTCAAACAGACAGATACCCACCACATTACACCCCAATAACAGTTGTTGATAAGAAAGACAAAAATGGTGGATAGTGAATGTGGTCTTGACAAAATCAGTAGACTCCAATTCCTAACAGACTCAAGCAAAGAGCCAATATACTTAGAGATGATAGGAAGTCTAAGTAGACAACTTCTACTAAAGTTTTTGTTTGCACTTAATGAGGAAAGGGCTGTAGGCTATAATGGGCAAGGTATAGGACAATCTGGAATGTTTTATTCTTTGGATTGTTTCTTAACTGTAAATTAGGAATTTGTATCACAATTTTTAAATATTGTTTACCTCAAGACAAAAATCACAACTGATTTTTAGCACCTGTGGTCAAAACTAGACAAAGAACTGAGTCATAGGTCACTTGTTATACAGTTGCTTAAATAGTAACAAAATTAAAGAAATAAAACAAAAAATACTTTGTGCAGGTGGCCAAAAGGAGTGAATTTGAAACAATACTGTGAGAAATTGCTGTATATATACTTTTAGTTAGTATAGTTCCATTTTGTTTCAGAGACAGTATGATGTTCTCTGTTGGATACTGGCATTTTATGTATCTCACCCTAAAATCTTTGGCACTTTACTCAATATACTCAAAAGAGCTTTTCAATAATTTGTGCAGCCCTCATTCATATATATCCTTAACAAGCAGCTAAGGCAATTTAAAAAATCCTAAACAAGTACAAAGATATAAGATCAGAATATTAGCAAGGGCTGCAAAAACCCACATCATTGTTCAACATGTATTTTTTTAATCAATTAATCTGTATGGCTGTCCATCTCAACAAATAACAAATAACTCTGGATGGCAACAAATATTAAAATAAAATGGAAGTAATCACAATCAACAATACAACAACTAACAGATAAAAGCTGAGGAAGATATCAAAATTGACAATCACTATCACAGCCAGGAAATGGGCTTGTTCACGCATTCAGGAGACAGGACATGGGCTTACTATCGTTCAGTTACCAATCAGCCTTCATTACTGTATTTAAAAACAGTTTAAGCCTGTTGCAGGATATAAAACACAGCCACAACTGTTACATTGTACAGGATCAAATGATGGAAGATGAAATTATCAATAGCCACTATTTGTAATACCAACTCTCCAATCTCAAGAGCAAAATGTCTCAGAACAGGTTATTTGGGAACATGAGCAGGAAACTATATTGATCCTAAGAACAGATTTCTAAACTAATTAAGTCTTTGGCCCAGCATACACTTTATACATTCTGATGGGGCATGGAATAGTATCACTGATAACTAAGGCTTCTTGGCAAACCTTGGTACAAATCCCCAGACATTTGGAACATCTTGGTTTAGCTGTTAGGCTTAAACTCAGCTACATCTCTTAGGCACACAACATGCACAGAAGGTAAGAATCTTTATTGCCCACTAGAAGGAAGCCAGATAAAGAGTTCATTGTCTTCCATTTGAGTGAGGTTACACATTCCCTCTGATACCCACAACCATTCAAATCTACCCCTCCTTTTTTGCCATGCTTCAACAGACTCTTTGTTGTATATTTCATGGCCTTGAAGTTGAGTGAGTGATTTGTTGACTGTTCATGTAACTTACTTCTCTGTCTTGGGAATCACTGACTCTCAGTTTAACTCTCACAAATGACAATCTGTCTCTCATGTTTATATCCTGACAGATTTTATTCAAAACTGTGAGTAAAGCTTTCATAAACAATCATAAGGTTCAGAGAGATTCATTTATGAAAAGTGATTTCTAGCAATATAAGCAACAAGCATTTAAGCCTTTAAATGAGGACACTGGCACTTTGAATTGGAACTGGAAAGTCACAATCAACCAATGTACTTGATGCTGATTAGGTATCATATTTTCTCAGCATTAACCTCCATGTGTAACTAGCTATGTACTTACTATTTACCTCATTTGGAGCTTCCAAAAATAGTTCAAAAGTGGTCTCATATAAAGTGAAGACAGCAGACCTCTTGTGCACAATCTAGTTCCCAGGTTATTTGAACTGTTTTTATAGTTCCATATCTTCGTCAACCGCAAAAAGCTAAGCTCAGTGGTAAGATTTCCTTCTACTTTGCATTATTCTTATGTGTTTATAGGCAATATCCCAAAGTAATCTGGGTTTCACCAGGTTTTAGTTAGAGTAAGCCTTGGGAGTATAGCTGAACCCCCTCCTAGGGCCTCCAAAATCCACCTGAATAGAATAGAATAGAATAGAATTGAATTGAATTGAATTGAATTTTTTTATTGGCCTAGTGTGATTGGACACACAAGGAATTTGTCTTGGTGCATATGCTCTCAGTGTACATAAAAGAAAAGATACGTTCATCAAGATACAACATTTACAACACAAATGATGGTCAATATATCAATATAAATCATAAGGATTGCCAGCAACAAAGTTACAGTCATACAGTCATAAGTGGAAAGAGATTGGTGATGGGAACGATGAGAAGATTAATAATAGTGCAGATTTAGTAAATAGTTTGACAGTGTTGATGGAATTATTTGTTTAGCAGAGTGATGGCCTTCGGGAAAAAACTGTTTTTGTGTCTAGTTGTTCTGGTGTGCAGTGCTCTATAGCGTCCTTTTGAGGGTAGGAGTTGAAACAGTTTATGTCCTGGATGTGACAGATCTGTAAATATTTTCACGGCCCTCTTCTTGATTAGTGCAGTATACAGATCCTCAATGGAAGGCAGGTTGGTAGCAATAATTTTTTCTGCAGTTCTAATTATCCTCTGAAGTCTGTGTCTGTCTTGTTGGGTTGCAGAACCGAACCAGACAGTTATAGAGGTGCAAATGACAGACTCAATAATTACTCTGTAGAACTGAATCAGCAGCTCCTTGGGCAGTTTGAGCTTACTGAGTTGGCGCAGAAAGAACATTCTTTGTTGTCCTTTTTTGATGATGTTTTTGATGTTAGCTGTCCATTTTAGATCTTGCGATATGATAGAACCTAGAAATCTGAAGGTTTCTACTGTTGATATGTGTTGTCTAGTATTTTTTTTTTTATTCAAAAAGTTTTACAAAAATTTTTTTCCCCCTTTCCCCCCCTCCTCCCCCCTCCCTTCGCAACCCCCCTCCCCCCCCGACTTCCCGGAACGAGCACAAGGTATAGTTAAAAATAAAACAAACATATGCTAAAAAAATTTCGTCCCAACTTAATTATACCCCTACAATCATCAATTCCTAACTTCCCCCAAAAGCAATCAAAAATAATACATCATAATCATTCAAAAACAGTCTGATAACTCATAGTCTGATATCTACGTTGAATATAGTCAATCCATTTTTCCATTCCTTTAAGTATCTTTCTTGTATTGTCTTTCAAAAGGCTGATATCTTCGCCATCTCAGCCAAATTGGCAACTTTCAATATCCATTCTTCTATTGTTGGTACTTCTTTTTTCTTCCAATATTGTCCTATTAGTAATCTTGCTGCAGTTATTAGATTTAAAATCAATTTAGTCTCAATTACTGTACAATCCGTAATAATTCCCAACAAGAAAAATTGCGGCAGGAACTTTATCTTCTTTTTCAAAATATTTTGTAAAATCCACCAAATTTTTATCCAAAAGGCCTTTATGTCCTTACAAGTCCACCAAATGTGAAAATATGTAGCGTCATCACAATTACATCTCCAACATTTTGCTTGCATATCTGGATACATACACGATAATTTTTTAGGATCTAGATGCCATCTATAAAACATTTTATAAAAATTTTCCCTCAGATTCTGTGCCTGCGTGAATTTAACATTTCTAACCCAAATTTTTTTCCCCCACGTTTCCAATAATATTGGCTCCTGAAAATTTTGTGCCCACTTTATCATACAGTCCTTTACCAAGTCCCTTTCAGAATCTATTTCAAGTAACACATTATACAATCTCTTTATATGCTCCTGAGACTGATTTCTAACTTGCTTTACCAAATTTCCTCGTTCTGCTCTATACCAATTTTCTGATCTCCTTCCATCTAGCACGTAGTTGCTCATATTGAAACCAAGTATAATTTTTCCTTCCTCTCTTAATACTTGCAGAGATTTTAACTGCAAATTACCTCTTTCAGTATACAAAAGATCTTTATATGTAATCATTTCCTGATTCTGTTCTATGTTTATATTTTCTATTGTATGTCTAGGACTTGCCCATATAGGAACCTTATAACTTAGTTTATAAGAGTATTTTTCCAAACACAGAAGGGCATTTCTTAACACATGATTTTTAAAGGCCTTATCCACTTTTTGTCATAAATTAAATATGCATGCCATCCATATAGCAAATCATAACCTTCTATATTCAAAATTCTGTCCTCTGTTAAATTAAGCCAATCACTTATTGCAGAGAGAGCAGCTGCTTCATAATATAATTTAAAATTAGGCATTTTAAACCTCCCTTTCCGAGAATCTTGAATTATTTTCATTTTAACCCTAGCTTTTTACCTTCCCATATAAATTTGTTAATTCCTTCTGCCATTCCTCAAGATTCTTATCTTTCTTAATTATTGGTATCATCTGAAAGAGGAATAAAAATCTAGGTAAAACATTCATTTTAATAGCAGCAATTCTCCCAACAAAGATAATTGCAATTTTTCCAAACAATCAACTCCTTCTGAACTTTTGCCATAAAACCTCATAGTTATTCTTATACAATTTCACATTTGACGTAATATAAACCCCTAAATACTTAACCTTCTTTACAATTTCAAATCCTGTTACTTCCTCCAGTTTTTCTTTCTGTTGTCTGGCCATATTTTTTATTATCACTTTTGTCTTTTTCTGATTTACCTTAAACCCTGAGACATTCCCATATTGATCAATTATTTCCAACAAGGATTTACTAGAATTTATAGGGTTTGTTAAAGTAATCACCAAATCATCTGCAAAAGCTCTTAACTTATATTCATATTGTCTAACTCTAATTCCCTCTATCTCCTTTACTTCTCGTATTTTATCCAATAATGGTTCTAGAGTTAAAATAAACAATAATGGTGATAAAGGACATCCCTGTCTTGTTCCTTTCGCAATCTTAAAAGGTTCTGTTAAGCTACCATTGATTATAATCTGTGCTGTTTGCTCTCCATAAATTGCCCTAATTATTCTTAAAAAACCATCTCCAAATTGCATCTTTTCTATTAATTTAAATAAAAAATCCCAATGCAATCGATCAAAAGCTTTCTCTGCATCGAGAAAATAAATGCTGCTGGAATAAAATTTTCTTTTCTAAGTACTCCAGTAAATTAACAATCTGCCTAACATTATTCCTCATCTGTCTCCCTTTTATAAATCCAGATTGATCATTATGAATTCTTCGCTGCAGAATCAACATTAATCTATTAGCTATTATTTTAACAAAATCTTATAATCATTATTTAAAAGTGAGATTGGCCTATAATTCCCAGGTTTAGAACAATCCTGTTCCTCTTTTGGTATCAATGAAATAAAAGAGGTTCTCCATGAGGGGGGAATTCCCCCTCCTAGCTGTATCTGATTAAATAATTTCTTAAGTGGACCTAACATCTCATCCTGTAAATTCCTATAATAACTAACTGTGAGCCCATCCGTACCAGGAGTTTTCCCCATTTTTAACTGTTTAATTACCAAAATAATTTCTTCCGAGGTTATAGGCCGATTCAATTCATCCATTTGTTCTAAAGTTATATTTTTAACCTTATATTCCTTCAAATAATTATCAATATCCCTATTCAATATGTTATCTTTAAGATATAAATTTGTATAATATTCTAAAAAAGCTTTTTTAATTTTATCCTGTTGATATCTCTCTTTGCCTTTATATTCTATTTTTTCTATAGTACGTTGTTTTTGTCTTTTCCTTAAAGTGTATGCTAACCACCTACCAGGTCTATTTGCATTACAAAAAGTATTATGTTTGGCATATTGTATATTTGTTGCCACCTGATCAGCCATTATCATATTAAATTGATTCTGTAATAACTTTATTGCATCTTTAAGTTTTTGATCATGTGGATTATGTATTAATAATTGTTGTTTCTTATAAATTTCCTCTTCTAAATACCTACGCTGTCTTTGTTGCTTATTTCTCTGTCTATTATTAAGATATATTAATACACCTCTCATAAAAGCTTTACTGGAGTCCCAAACCATTTCTATCGATGTTTCATTATTCAAATTATAATCAAAAAATTCTTTCATCTGCTTTTTACATTGATTTACATTATCCTGATATCTAAACAAATTTTCATTTAATCTCCAAGTTCTTCTACCCTCTTTTCCATATTGCAATTCCATCCAAACAGGACTATGATCAGACAAACATCTTGGAAATATCTTAGTTTTCTTCACCCTAAAAAGCAAATCATTAGAAATTAAAATAAAATCAATACGTGAGAAGGATTGATGCCTATCAGAAAAAAAAGTATAGTCTCTTTCCTCCAAATTCCGCAGTCTCCATACATCTCTTAACTCAAAATCTTCTATCATATCAAAAAAGGATTTAGGCAGCTTTGCATGTGCAGGTATCTTCTTGGAAGAAATTCTCTTGTCCTTTCGTGTATCTATTACTCCATTCCAATCTCCCAATATAATGCACGATTTATAATCCCATAGAATCAACTTATCATATAACATTCTATAAAATTTTTCTTGTTGCTGATTGGTATACCAAGCAAGAGAGTCCTTTTTGTTTCTATTGTAAGTTCAATAGCAATATATCTTCCGTGAATATCTGCCTCTATTAACTTGGCTGGTATATCTTTTCTCAAATAAACCACTATGCCATGTTTTTTCTCCAAAGCTGAAGCAACAAAATGTTTACCTAACTTTGAGTTTATTAGGTACTTTTGATCTGATAATTTAATATGCTTCTTGTAAGCAAATAACATCATTTTAAATTGTTTCAAATAATGAAATATTTTTCTTCTCTTCTGAGCTGAGTTCAAACCATTGACATTCCAAGTCAAGATTTTATTTGCCATTACTGGGCTGCTGAAGCTTTTGAGCAATCAACTGAAGATCGTCCTCCCGTATCTTCGGCCGTGCTCCTCCCACTGCTTCTGTAGCAGAATCCTGAACTTTACTTTGAGTTTGTTGCTCCTTTTCTTTACGCTTAAGGGCTCCCCTCGTCAGTCTTTGTTCTTGTGGTTGTTCCTCTGATGGTAACATCACTGGAATCACCTCAGCTTCCACACCCATTTGAGTCTCTTGAATTCTTTTTTCTATTATTTCTATATCAAATTTCAGCACTGTAGAAAGAAAATCTTTGGCCTTAAGCACTGTGTCAATACGATATCTCCTTCCTTGATAATACACTGTCAAGCCAACTGGAACCTCCCATCTAAATTGAATCTGGTATTTCTTAAGTTCTTGTGTAAAAAATGTAAAGTCCTTTCTATCCCTTAACATCTTGGGAGGAATCTCTTACAAAACCTTCAACTCCTGTTCCCATATTTTCAGTTTTTTCTGAAAAGCAACTTGCACAATTTGATTCCTCACTGTTCTTTTCAAAAAATAAACCACAATGTCTCTAGGAAGTTTCTTTTGCCTAGCAATCCAAGAATTAACTCTATAAATTTTGTCAATTTGATAAGCAACCTCTTGTGGATCAAGTTCAATAAATTCAGCCAGAGCTTCTGATAAAATTTTTTTTAAATCTTCCCCTTTCTCCTCATTCAAACCCCTAATTCTCAGAGCTCCTTCCATCATTCTATACTGCATCACCACCACTTGATCTTCATTTTATCCAATTTGATTTGCATTCCCCATTCTATTTTCTATTTGTTGATTTGACTGAACAATTTCTTGCACCTCCTCCTCCACCACCTCCAGTCTTTTGCCAAACCTTGAAAAGCCATCAAGATATCTTCTCTTATTTTTTATTATTCTCTTTTATTTCTTCTCTTATTTTCTCATTATTATCCATAATCTCCTTAAACCTTTCTTCAGACACTTTCCCTTGCTCTTTAATCAGATCTTCTAAAGCTGGTTCAGAACCCCTTCTGCCCCCAGTCTTAGGTGGTTTAGTAGCCATTTCAGTTTTTAAAATTCACAAAATATAAGTCTAGAAACTTCTCTTTTCCCCTTTAAGTATAGGAGAGCTCAGTTCACTTCATTAAAATCCACACATAACATTTCTTATCTTCTTAGTTGCACAGACTGTTTGAAATTCCATTCGTCACTTTCACTCCCGTTCAGGCGCCATCTTTAAGAGTCAATTAAAACAAAGGAAAATTTTTTTTCTTTTTTAAAAGGTAGAAGTCAGGAAATCAAAAATACTTGCAATCCAATAATTGTCCGCTGGCACTCATTCCGTCTGCTTAAAGAGATCCATAAAGATAAGACAATTAGCAGAGATGGACACTTTCTTCTTTTCCTGCTTTTGCAGGCACGCACTGAAGTCGGAGTATGGCAGGAATATTTATGGGACCCGTCGACCCTTCGGGGCTCTGCTTAATTAAAACAAAGCCTCTGGGGAGGTCTACCAACATTTCCCTGCTGCTCTTATCTTTCCCCTTTCATCCAGGGAAAAAGATTAAAGCCGGCTTTTCCTGGCTTTTACGATGTTCAGTGCAGAGCCCCTTTAATTAGGGGCTCAGCGAAGAGGTGGAGCCACCGGAAGTCCATGTGTTGTCTAGTATTGTGAGAGGTGGAAGTATGGAAGGGTTTCTCCTAAAGTCTTCCACCATTTCTACGGTTTTGAGTGTGTTCAGTTCCAGATTGTTTTGGTTGCACCACAAGGCTAGTCGTTCGACCTCTTGTCTATATGCGGATTCGTCATTGTCTCGAATGAGACCAATCACTGTTGTGTCATCTGCGAACTTCAATAGCTTAAGAGATGGATCGTTGGAGATGCAGTCATTGGAATACAGAGAGAAGAGAAGCGGGGAGAGCACACAGCCTTGGGGGGCCCCTGTGCTAATTGTACAGGTATTTGATGTGATCTTGCTTAGCTTCACCTGCTGCTTCCTGTTTGTTAGGAAGCTTGTGATCCACTTACAAGTCTGTTCCGGTACCTGTAGCTGGTTTAGCTTAGTTAGAAGAGTGTCTGGAATGATGGTATTGAATGCTGAACTAAAGTCTACAAAAAGGACCCTTGCATAGGTCTTTGGAGACTCAAGATGTTGTAGGATGTAGTGCAGAGCCATATTAACAGCATCATCTGTTGATCTATTTGCTCGGTATGCAAATTGCAAGGGGTCTAATAGCGGATCCGTGATGGTTTTCAAGTAGGAAAGCACTAGCCTTTCAAAGGTTTTCATGACTACAGATGTTAAAGCAACTGGTCTGTAGTCATTCAGTTCTTTGATGGTGGGCTTCTTCGGCACTGGGATGATGGTAGAGCATTTGAAGCAAGAAGGAACATAGCACATCTTAGTGATTTATTGAAAATATGGGTGAAAATGGGGGCCAATTGGTCAGCACAGACTTTTAAGCAAGAAGGAGTTATCTTGTCTGGGCCTGGAGCTTTTCCTGGCTTTTGTCTGTGAAATAGGTCCTGCGCTTCCTTTTCTGTGATCACTAGGGGTTATGAACCCAATGGAATGGGGACAGTTGTAGGAGGCTTGGCTGTTGTTGGTGTGTCTGAGATGGGGGTTGTGGAGATAGGTGGCTGTAGTTTCCTTTCAAACCTGCAGTAAAACTCATTTAGCTCATCTGCCAGTTGTTGATTACCTTCATAGCCATAGCCGGTGATATTTTTAAGAGTTTTCCACATGTTTGCTGGTTCATTTGCTGAAAACTGATTCTTTAGCTTTTCAGAGTAGCTTCTTTTTGCTGCTCTGATCTCCCTTGTTAGTGCATTGCTGGCCTGATTGTATAGCATTTTATCACCTTTTCTGTAGGCTTCCTCTTTGGAATGTCGTAGCTGCTTAAGTTTAGGTGTAAACCAAGGTTTGTTGTTACTGTATATTCGCAAGTTCCTTGTAGGTACACATAGGTCTTCACAGAAACTGACATATGATGTTACAGATTCTGTGAGTTCATCCAGGTCTGCAGAGGTATCTTCAAAAATATTCCAATCAGTGCAGTCAAAGCATGCCTGCAGCTTTAATTTTGACTTCTCCGTCCAGGTCTTCACTGATTTAATTGTTGGTTTTGTGGTTTTAAGTCTTTGTCTATAAGCAGGTACAAGGTGAATCATGCAATGATCAGAGTGTCCTACAGCTGCACGTGGTAAAGACCAATAAGCATCTTTTAGTGTTGTGCAGCAATGGTCTAGACTATTCTTGCCTCTGGTGGGACAATTGACATGCTGAAAGTGTTTTGGTAACTCTTTCCTTAAGTTTGCCTTGTTTAAATCTCCCAAAACAATGGCCAGTGAATCAGGGTGTTTGGCTTCAGCCTCCATGATTTGGTCAGCTAGAGTTCATAATGCCTTGTTTACACAGGCTTGTGGTGGGACATAAACAGCAATTAGAAGAAATGAGGAAAATTCACGAGGCGAATAGTATGGTTTGCAGTTGATAATTAAAATCTCTAAATTGTTGTCACAGAATTTGTAAATTATTTTAAAATCTTGACACCAGTTGTTATTAATATATAGGCATAAGCCTCCTCCTTTCTTTTTACCAGATGTTTCTGTAATCCTGTCTGATCATTCAATCTGAAACCCTGGAATGTTCAGGTTGCTATCTTCAATTGATTCATTTAACCAGGTTTCAGAGAAGCATAGGACTGCTGAATTGTGAAAATCAGAATAGTATTTGTTTAAGAGGAGTATTTCATCCATCTTATTTGCAAGTGAGCGTATATTTGTTAGGAAAATTGAAGGCAGAGGAGTTTTAATGTGATTTCTTAATCTGTTTAAGATCCCAGATCGTTTACCTCTCTTCCTTTGCTTCCGTCGTTTGGTTTTTTTAGTAATCCATGGCTCTGTGGGAATTGCCTTCTCCTGTGTTAGAATCTCCTCTGTGTTTGTAAAGACAGGCGGGGGTGAGATCAAAAAAAGCTGCTCCTTAAAGAAATGTTGCTTAATTTTTAGCAGATGGTCTCGTGAGTAGGAAATCCGTAGTGAGTCACAGAGAACAATTAGAAATAAAGAAACCATTAGAGAGCATTTCACTGAGGCAGCCTTTGTCGGCGCCATCTTGAATCTCTATTGTAGACAATCAGAGGTCTGTCTGTCTGTCTGCATATATGTATGTATGTAGTATGTATGTATGTATGTATGTATTTATTTATTTATTTACTCTTCACATTTCCTAACTGCCCAGAGGTATATTTTCTTACATTTTCAAACAGGAGCTGTATGTTCTAACCCAGAAAATATACTTATTACAAAACATCTTTTAACTTCACCTCCAACAGGAGAAAATAATAGGTAATTTTGACCTAGCTAAGCATGAAACATTTGGGTCTCCTGCCCAGTTTGCAACCTAACTCCACATGCTGTGACTGTTAATTTCCTCTCTCCATATTAAGTGTGATCTGTAGCCATCAGCAGGGTACTTCCTGCAATCAGTTCTTGAAACTACCACCTCCTACTATGCACACACCGCTCCAACTGCACACTCAGACCTTATGAATAACTTCCACTCAGGTTTGCAGATTAATTCTTATAGTTATTTATCTCAACTATCAGTTTTAGCCTAGTCCCTCTCATCCACACCCAAACTGCTTTGTAACACCTATTTAAGTCTTTCATAGCCTCTCCACTTCTTGTAATTGATAGGACTGCTAGAACTATATACCTTCTGTTTATCACTGATACATCAGCTCAGACTTCTCCTTTGCATATAATTATTAAAAATCATGATTGCGTATGCATATAAATTGCAGACTGCATTGCATTACTACGTTAGTGTAAACTTTAAGAATAAAACCAGTGTAATATTATGCTTCTCCAAATAGTAAACTACGGTTTACTCTTTATTATAGGAGCACAGTGGCTCGAGTGGCTGAAATGTTGGGCAGGAGGTTAGCAAGCCTGTGTCTGAGACCCAAGAGCTGCCATGGGGCAGGGTTGAGCTCTCGTCCTTCGCTCCAGGTCCTAAGAAGGAGTACCCATTTGGGCATCCCCAGGGCAACAATGATGTCACCAGATAATCCTTTTGACTTTGAAGTGCCTTAGTGCTTCTGACATGAGTGTAAACTCTTCATTATAAAATATTGCTTTTAATATATTAAGGAAAGAGCATAATTGTTTGGTTTGCTCTTTTGTGAACATTTCTGAATGATCAGTGAACAGATGCTGCTGACAGATTTGCTGACAAAGATATTTTTCATCTTCTCGCCAGAATTAATTTATTTGAATGTTTGCATTGATTGTGCATTAGTCTGACAGCAATTTTAAATGTATTGCATTTCTTCAACTATCAAGTAGTGTAAATTAATGTGTCATATTCCTATGATTTTGTGTCAAGGTATGATTTCATATCTTGTCACCTTGTTGATCCTCAGAATGAAGGAAATTTTTCAGCAAGATAAATGAAATTGGATTAGCCTCACTTGTCTGACCTAGCAGAAAAATGATTCCTGTGTAGCATCTGAAGCAAAGAGCCAATTTAGCAATGTGACACGCCCCGCATCTGACATAATCTAAACTTATCTAGACTAATTTCCTGCAAGGAAGCAAGGGTCAATATCCAAAGATTCTAAAGCATCAGAATTCAGCTCTTCCAGTGCCTATTTCCATCGTAACCGATTCCATCCACCTTGCTGCTGGTCATCCTCTTCTTCTCTTTCCTTTCACCTTTCCCAGCATTAGAGCCTTCTCCAGAGGATTGGGTCGTTGCATAATATAACCAAAGTCAGGTAATTTGAGCCTGGTTATTTCCACCTCAAGTGAGAACTCTGAGTTGATTTATTCAAGATCTAGTTTTTGTTTTCTTGGCTATCCACAGTATCGTCAGGAGGCTTCTCCAATACAAAATCAAACAAAATACACCGGAAAAGAGTAAGCAATACTTTGGGAAAAGAAAAATAATATTTGAAAAAGAAATCCTGCTGCATTTTGAGTCAAGGACATTCGGCATGTTTGGCAACTGTTGTAACCATTGTGCTAATATTTATTTATTTATTTATTTATTTATTTATTTATTTATTTATTTATTTTTGTCACAACAATATATGTAGGTATCATACAAAAAGATTATATAGTATATAAACACATATATGAGTAAATATAAGGAGGTATAAGCATATATATATATATATATAGGAAGAAGAAAAGAAAAAATAGTACAGGAACGGTAGGCACGTTTGTGCGCTTCTGCACGCCCCTTATGGTCCTCTTAGGAATGGGGTGAGGTCAATAGTAGAAAGTTTTTGGTTAAAGTTTTTAGGATTATGAGAAGAGACCACAGAGTCAGGTAAAGTATTCCAAGCACTGATGATTCTGTTACAGAAGTCATATTTTCTGCAATCTAGATTAAAGCGGTTGACATTAAGTTTAAATCTATTGGTTGCTCTAGTATTATTGCAATTAAAGCTGAAGTAGTCTTTGACGGGAAGGACATTACAATAGATGATTCTGTGAGTTAAACTTAGGTCTTGTCGAAGGCGACGGAGTTCCAAGTTTTCTAAGCGTAGGATAATAATAATAATAATAATAATAATAATAATAATAATAATAATAATAATAATAATAATAATAATAATAATAATAATGAAGTTCTGTTGTCCTATAGAAAAGTTTAAAGCAGATGTTATTCAGAAAAAGCAGGGAACATGCAGTGGAGAGCCCTTCCTCTCTCTGCAAAATAGCCAAATTGCAGGGACTGGCTTAGACAAAAATAAGATAATACATGAATAAGTGCAAAATTATTACTTTGAAGATAGAACTATGTCTGGTGGCTTGCATTTGGGTAACTGCAGGGAGAATACAGGGAAAGCGGTTTGTTTTTGCTCTCCAAAAATGGTTGAGGCCCCTCTTTTAAGAGACAATCACCCTTTGACTTGGTGTTTATATCTCTTAAAACAATTAAGAGTAGATTTGCACTGCTGAAATTGCTGACACCCAAAAGAAATAAATACCTGGAGAAAGTAGCATTCTGTAATATTAAGAATAATTCCTTCTATAGCTCTGACAAAACTAAAGTAGAAAAGAACAGCTTGAGGAAATTCTCACAATAGCTTTACTTTAGTGAATGTAAAGAGTAAACTATTGGTTCACTACAGAAGAGCATATAAACAAAAACAGATTGAAAGTAACTCACACATGCACACACACAAATTCAGCAGAGAATGTGCTTGTACAGATAGACTATGAATTTACATTTGAGCAAAAAAAGGAAGGAATAAGATCTGCTTTCTTAAATGTAGAGAACCATTAGTCCACCATATTGCTTGCCATCAAATGTAGAAATAGTACCAGTATCTGTAGAGCAACACTGGTTTTTCTCTACCATAAAAGCTTTTCCAAATTTAGAACAAAAGTCCCACAGAGGATGTGGCTGCTGAAAAATGCTGCAGGCGGAATTACATCCATAACAATGGTCTATCAAGATATTTCAGCCTCAACATTTAGAAATGGAATTGTCAGCTGTACTGACTTCCATAGTAATGTATTTTCAAGAAGATGAAAGTAAGATTAATGTCTAATAATTTTGCATAATTCTGACAATGGAAAAGAACTTCCATCTTGCAATTTCCTATGTCTAAGGACTGTTTGGAAATTTAGCAGAATAATTCTAATAAGAGTAAATGTGAATTTGGTTTCCCCATAAAATTCATTATAAATACCATATGAGCTAATTTCTCAAGTGTTTAGCTGAATAATTCATAACAAAAATCTGGTAGTTTCTGTTACATTAGCTGTGTTCTTTTCTTTCACATATTCACTCCCAATGAGTATAGAGACATTTTGCAAACATGCCAAGCAGTCATTTCAAATACCAATATCATGCTGAATCATACTTGATAAAATTAGAATATAATTATTTCTTATTTAGGTTCAAAATTATGCCAAATGTTAATGTGCCTGTTATTTCCATGGCTCAGTAACTTTGGAATAATGCAGCTATCTGTGACTCCCTGTTAAAAGGACCACTCTGAATTCCAAAAATACACTCATTTTGGCTAAAATTTGATATTTCTTTTCATTATTAGATGTTTATATCATAATTATGCATTGAAGATTTACTAGCACTTTTCTTTAGTAATTATTTTATCTACTATTTTCGTTCAAATTTCACCCAGCACATGACTGAATCACATAAAGAATCATCTAGCTCAACATTTTTAACAGAGTGCCACAGATGTAGAAATAGTGTTGAAAGCAAGTATATATTCAAAGTTAAGTGATATATGCACAAAGTTTACTTTGTGGGAATATTTACTTTAAGTACTCCTTATAGTACTAAGAAAAAAAAAACTACAACAGTCTTTATAAAGAAATTTATAAATTAAGACTTATCAATGAAGCCAGAATAGAAGCTGAAAATCAAAACTGTTTATAACATGGGTTTTTATTTCCATTCAGGGCAGAAATGTAGTTTATTGTGATAAGATTTTAAAGATATACAAAGCAGTATTATGAACTGTATATATCTTGATAAGTAGGATCTTTGGAATGGAGTGTAAAGGTAATGATTTTTCAAGATTTGCTTCCAAAATGGTTCAACAAAAAAGAAAAACAACAGCTATGTACCAAAGTTTGTTTGGCAGCAGACCAAATGGGATATACTATTTTCTTTTTCCAATGATGTTGGAAAATTATCCCTGGTTTCTGAAAAACCCTTAGAATTTTTTTTTTACTCAAATGTTTTGAAGTAAAAAACGGGCAGTTGTTTTATATTTAATATTTAATTTTTTAAAAGAAATAATTTGCAGAGGTAGATCATACTTTTTTATTATGTGTTTTTAATTTTCTTTGATGAGACCTCCATAACTGTGGTCTTGAAGGCTGATAAATATCAAGTTGATTATCTAAATTCTCACTAATTTCCTTGTTGTGACTCTGGCATATAGATTATAGATGATATTACTTTGGATTATTCATCCTATGTAATCTTCTTTTATATAACTATTTTTTTTACTTTCCTTGTTATTCTATATTTATTTTTACTTTCTTTTTGGGTATACTAAGTATTATATAGATGCTTCAGCTCTGCTGAACAAATGTTTAGGAAGTTCTTTTAAGTCATACCCTCTCCCTACATGCCTAGTTATACAGAACTTTCAATCACTGTCTAAGGATTGCATTAGATGACAATAACAGAATTTCAATATCAATCCACAGTGTGAATCATATTGTAATAGCACACTATTCTTTCCTTTTTTTAAAAAATATGTCCTACATGTGTGCTAAAGGGAAGAGCCAGTTGGATGTAATGGTTAAAGAAGATTTTAAAGTTAGAAACCAGGAGACCACAAATTTTTGCCCCCCATTAAGCATGAAACTAGCTGGATACCACTGTGCCTTTACCACTGAATCAAAGGCAAAGACAGACACATATACTGTCAGGCTGCCTCTGATTATATTTAGGAAAGAATACACCTTGACTTCAATTGTAAATAAAGAAAAGTACTTTTACTAAATACATCCGGACTGCAGCTGTATATTTATTTATTTTTTATTTATTTATTTTATTAGATTTATAAACCGCCCTTCTCCCGAAGGACTCAGGGCGGTGTACAGCCAAAGTAAAAAAGAAACAATGTACAGTTAAAAGTAAATTAAAAAACTTATTATACAGTGTGGCCGAAATTAAAATAGTTAAAAATCTAAAAGACCCCAAATTAAAACTAAAAGAAATTTAAAATTTAAAACTAGACAATTTAAGAAAGCCCCGCACGAACAAACAGATATGTTTTCAGTTCACGGCGAAAAGTCCGAAGGTCAGGTATTTGACGTAAACCAGGGGGAAGTTCATTCCAAAGAGTAGGGGCCCCCACAGAGAAGGATCTTCCCCTGGGGGCCGCCAGCCGACATTGTCTGGCGGACGGCACCCTGAGAAGACCCTCTCTGTGCGAGCGTACGGGTCGGTGGGAGGCATGAGGTAACAGCAGGCAGTCCCGTAAGTACCCAGGTCCCAAGCCATGGAGCGCTTTAAAGGTGGTAACCAAAACCTTGAAATGCACCCGAAAGGCAACAGGAAGCCAGTGCAGTCTGCGCAGGAGAGGTGTCACATGGGAGCTATGTGAGACTCCCTCTATCACTCGCGCAGCTGCATTCTGGACCAATTGAAGCCTCCGAGTGCATCTCAAGGGAAGCCCCATGTAGAGAGCATTGCAATAATCCAGGCGGGAGGTAACAAGAGCATGAGTGACTGTGCATAGGGCATCCCGATCAAGGAAGGGGCACAACTAGCGAACCAGGCGGACCTGGTGAAAGGCTCTCCTGGAGACGGCCGCCAAATGATCTTCAAACGACAGCCATGCATCCAGGAAAACACCCAAGTTGCGCACTCCCTCCTTTGGGGCCAATAACTCGCCCCCAAGCTGACTGTATCAGGGTGCCGGCATCCACAGCCACTCCGTCTTGGAGGGATTGAGCTTGAGCCTGTTCCTCCCCATCCAGACCCGTACGGCTTCCAAACACCGGGACAGCACTTCGACAGCTTCGTTGGGGTGGCCCGGGGTGGAAAAGTACAGCTGAGTATCATCAGCGTACAGCTGATATCTCACCCCAAAGCCACTGATGATCTCGCCCAACGGCTTCATATAGATGTTGAACAGGAGAGGCGAGAGAATCAACCCCTGCGGCACCCCACAAGTGAGGTGTCTCGCGGTCGACCTCTGCCCTCCTGTCAACACTGTCTGCGACCGGTCGGAGAGATAGGAGGAGAACCACCGATAAACGGTGCCTCCCACTCCCAACCCCCCCAACCGGCGCAGCAGGATACCATGTACATAAGGAACAAAAAGGTAAAGGCCAGCGTGTAGTGGAATTTAATGTGTGGCTAAAGGAGTGGTGTAAATGGGAAGGGTTTGGTTTTATTAGTCATGATGTCTGCAACTGGTCCAATGAAAAATTGTACAAAAGAGATGGATTGCATCCATCAAAGAAAGGGACTGAGTTACTTAGCAATACATTCACAGATTTTCTGGATAAACATTTAAACTGAACAGTGGGGACAGAGAATTAACTGATACAAAAAAATTCTGTCCCCAGCAATCGAAAACTAAAAGGGTTATAAGTGCATGTAACATAGATGTCTGTATGGGTAAGACTAACAGCCCTGCTATCAAGCAAAACCAAGCATTTAACAGTGAGTGCCATACCATGTGCACTAAACCAACAGGTGGCAAGAAAGTAGGGGCAGTCAACACAGGTTATATAGACAGTAAACACAAGGTCAATCCAAATGGACTCAAATGTCTATACACCAATGCACAGAGTATGAGGAATAAACAGGGTGAATTAGAAATTCAAGTAAATGAGGGCAGATATGATATTGTTGCCATTACGGAAACTTGGTGGGATGAAACTGACAAATGGAACATACAGCTAGAGGGATATAAATTATTTAAAAGAAATAAACCAAATAAAAGAGGAGGTGGAGTTGCACTATATATAAGAAATAACTACATCTCTACAGAAATAGAGCACAACAATGATGAAAATCATCTTGAATGTATTTGGGTCAATATAAAAGGGGTGAAAAACGATATTGCCATAGGTCTATACTATAGGCCACCCAACCAAACAGAGGAAGTAGATGAAATTTTTGCTAGTCAGCTAACTAAGGTATGTAGGAAGCACATCACAGTAGTAATGGGGGATTTTAACTACCCTGACATCAACTGGGAAACAAACTCTGCACCAAGTGGAAGATCCAACAGGTTCCTAACAAACCTAGCAGACAACTTTGTTTCCCAAAAAATAGAGAAGGTGACAAGGGGATCAGCCATACTGGATTTAATTCTCACTAACAGAGATGAAATGATAGAAGATGTTGAAGCTACAGGAACCTTGGGGGCAAGTGACCACGCAATATTGGAATTCGACATTAAGCAAATACAAGTAGTAGAACAAAGTCAAACTAGAGTCTTGGACTTTAAGAGAGCTAATTTCAATAAACTTAGAGAGAGCTTGAGAAGGATTCAATGGATGAGAATCCTCAGAGGGGAAAAAACTCAAGAAGCTTGGGAAATTTTGAAAAGTGAGATTATAAAGGCGCAGTCTAGCACAATACCAATGAGGAAGAAAAATAATAGATCTCAAAAGAAACCAGCATGGATGCATAAAGAACTATCTGACAAATCGAAAGACAAAAAGGACAAATATAAAAAGTGGAAAGAGGGGCAAATAACTAAGGCAGAATATCAGCAAATAGCCCGAGCCTGTAAAGATGAAGTGAGGAAAGCTAAGGCTCACAATGAACAAAGGCTAGCGACAAAAGTAAAAAATAACAAAAAAAGCTTCTTCCAACATGTTAAAAACAAGAAAAAAGTCAAGGAAACAATTGGCCCATTGCTGGGAGAAAGTGGCAAGAAGATGACAAGCAACAGGGAGAAAACAGATCTACTTAACTCATATTTTGCATCTGTCTTTACAAAAAAGGAAAAAACAATCCAACCTATCAAAAACAGCACTACAAAAAACAGATTAGAAACACAAGTTAAAATAGGGAAGAAAATGGTAAGTGAACACCTGTCTACCCTAGACGAGTTCAAATCACCAGGACCGAATGGATTACACCCCAAGGTTCTGAAGGAACTGGCAGACGTGATCTCAGAACCACTGAACTATATCTTTCAAAGATCCTGGAGCACAGGGGAGCTGCCAGAGGACTGGAAAAGAGCTGATGTAGTTCCCATCTTCAAAAAAGGAAAAAAACAGATCCAGGAAACTACAGACCTATCAGCCTGACCTCAATACCGGGGAAGATTCTAGAAAAGATAATCAAGCAACGAATCACTAAACACCTAGAAGCAAACAAAGTAATAACCAAAAGCCAACATGGGTTTGTCAAAAACAGATCATGCCAGACTAATCTTATCGCATTCTTTGACAAAATGACAAAATTAATAGACCAGAGGAATGCTGTCGATATAATTTACTTGGACTTCAGTAAAGCATTTGATAAAGTAGACCATAACCTACTACTAGATAAAGTAGAAAAATATGGGTTAGACAGCACCACCACCAGATGGATTTGTAACTGGCTGACCAACCACACTCAACGTGTAGTCCTCAATGGAACTACATCCACATGGAGGGAATTTTGCAGTGGAGTACCCCAAGGCTCTGTTTTAGGCCCAGTACTCTTCAACATCTTCATCAATGACTTGGACAAGGGGATAGATGGGGAACTCATCAAATTTGCAGATGACACCAAGCTGGCAGGAATAGCCAACATTCCAGAAGATAGGCTCAAGATGCAGAAAAATCTTGACAGACTAGAACATTGGGCGCTATCTAACAAAATGAAATTCAACAGTGAAAAAAGTAAGGTTCTACATTTAGGCCCCCCCCAAAAAATGCACCAGTATCGTATATGTGGTACTTTGCTCAATAGTAGTACCTGTGAGAGGGATCTTGGAGTCCTAGTGGATAACCATTTAGATATGAGCCAGCAGTGTGCAGCAGCTGCAAAAAAGCCAACACAGTTCTGGGCTGCATAAACAGAGGGATAGAATCAAGATCACGTGAAGCGTTAATACCACTTTATAATGCCTTGGTAAGACCACATTTGGAATATTGCATTCAGTTTTGGTCGCCACAATGTAAAAAGGATGTTGAGACTCTAGAAAGAGAGCAACGAAGATGATTAGGGGACTGGAGGCTAAAACATATGAAGAATGGTTGCAGGAACTCGGTATAGTTTAATGAAAAGAAGGACTAGGGGAGACATGATAGCTGTGTTCCAATATCTCAGGGGTTGCCACAAAGAAGAGGGAGTCGGGCTGTTCTCCAAAGCACCTGAGGGTAGAACAAGAAGCAATGGGTGAAAACTGATCAAAGAAAGAAGCAACTTAGAACTAAGGAAAAATTTCCTGACAGTTAGAACAATTAATAAGTGGAACGACTTGCCTGCAGAAGTTGCGAATGCTCCAACACTGGAAATTTTTAAGAAAATGTTGGATAACCATCTGACTGAGATGGTGTAGGGTTCCTGCCTAGGCAGGGGATTGGACTAGAAGGCCTCCAAGGTCCCTTCCAACTCTGTTGTTATGTTATGTTATGTTATGTTATGTTATGTATTGAAAGCCACTGAGAGATCTAATAGGACCAGGGCAGAGGAATGACCCCTGTCTCTGGTCCTCCAGAGATCATCCACCAACGCGACCAAAGCTGTCTCCGTGCTGTATCCGGGTCGGAAGCCAGACTGGAACGGGTCTAGATAGACAGCTTCATCCAGGTACTGGGGTAGCTGCCGTGCCACAGCACTCTCTACAACCTTCGCAATAAAGCGAAGGTTGGAGACCGGACGGTAGTTACCTAAAATAGCTGGGTCCAGGGAAGGCTTCTTGAGGAGGGGTCTCACCACCGCCTCCTTCAAGGCGGCAGGGAAAATTGCCTCCAACAAAGAAGCATTGGTAATCCCCTGGAGCCAGCCTCGTGTCACTTCCCGGGAGGCCAGCACCAACCAGGAAGGGCACGGGTCCAGTAAACATGTAGTATGCAGCCTCCCCAGCAATCTGTCCATGTCCTCGAGAGTCACAGGATCAAACTCATCCCAAACAACATCCACAAGATGCGACTCCGCTCTCCCACCTGGATCATCCCAATTTCGGTCCAAGCCGTCCCAGAGCTGAACGATTTTGTCGTATAAATAACCACTAAACTCCTCGGCACGGCCCTGCAACAGGTCATCCCGCACCTCCTGATGCAGGAGGGAGTGGGCCACCCGAAACAGGGCGGCCGGGCGGTTATCTGCTGACGCAATGAGGGTGGAAGCGTAGGAATGCCTCGTCTCCCTCATTGCCACTAGGTAGGTCCTAGAATAGGATCTAACTAGTGTTCGGTCAGCTTCGGAACGGCTGGACCTCCAGACACTCTCTAGGCGTCTTCTCCGGCGTTTCATCTCCCTCAGCCCCTCGGAGAACCAAGGGGCCGGTCGAGATCTATGCCGGGTCAGAGGCCGCAAGGGCACGACATGGTCCAAAGCTCCAGCCGCGGCCCGTTCCCAGGCCGCAACTAGCTCTTTAGCCGTGCCGTGGGCCAGGTCCTCAGGAAACGGCCCAAGCTCCATCAGGAACCTCTCCGGGTCCATCAGGCACCTGGGACGGAACCAACGCATTGGCTCTGTCTCCCTGCAGTGGTGGGTAGTGGTCCGAAAATCTAGGCGAAGGAGAAAATGATCTGACCATGACACTGGTTCTGTTTCTAACTTATCTAATTCCAGATCATTTAGGCACTGACCAGAGATATAAATTAAGTCCAGTGTGCCACCCCCTGTGTGCGTGGGGCCATCAATTACTTGAATCAGGTCCAAGGCCATCATGGAAGCCTGGAACTCCCGAGCCGTTGTCGATGACAAGCCTGTCGATGGCAGGTTAAAGTCCCCCATGATTATAAGTCTGGGGGTCTCAACCGCCACCCCGGCAAGCACCTCCAACAACTCGGGTAGGGCTGTAGTCATGCAGCAAGGATAAAGTTGGATCTGAGACAAAATATGGCTAACATTCCATATCCCCTCGTTAGTCCCTCCTCCCCCAAGAGGTCAGGCAGGTCTGGTCCAATGCCAGCTCCTTCTCGGGCCCCCGTGGTAATCTTCTTCCACCGGTCTCTGGCTTTTAATCATCTCAGGAATGCAATGTCCATTAAAAAGCCCAAGCTCTAACATTCTTGCTGATTATAAACCATCAATCTCCCCTCCCCTAGATCTCATGTCAGACGACACTCTTAAAGGGTCCTCTCCACTTAACCTGAATCCATGAGCTATTTACATTACACATAAAAACCCCATTGCAATCTAATTACCGAATATAAAGTGTACAAAAGGATGTGAGGATTGGAGTGGAGGCTGACATATACACACACAAACACAAAAGCTATTAGGAGTAAAGGAAACAGTTGTTGAAATAAATCTTAATTTCAAGTGGATTAATTTTGTATATGGATATATAAATTCTTCAATATATTTTATGATTTCAAAAGGCAGAATATTCTTGATTTAAATATATTATGAAAAAATACCTGCAAATAATGATGAATCATAACTCTGTGATGTTTACCAATTTGGCTATTCGCTTCCAGTTTATTTTGCTTCTTCCTGTTGCTATATAAATTCAATTCTGCAGGTTATTTTCTATCAACAGAGATATCTGATAGTCACTGCAATCAAAAAGAAATGATTTATTTGACATTTTTGGCACAATGGGTACAGTTACTGTGAAATGTCTAGTGGCTTTATTACTGTCGCTCTATAAGAACTAACAAAATAACCAAAGTAGGGTACTTTGATGTAACATAAATGTAATTCAAAGATAATAATCATAAAAAAATTATGACTGTGGGGGAGAATTTGTAGGATATAGGAAAGAAAGAAAGAAAGAAAGAAGAAAGAAAGAAAGAAAGAAAGAAAGAAAGAAAGAAAAAGAAAGAAAGAAAATAATAGAGTTTCTGTTCAGCCTCACAAATGTGGGTGTCACTGCATTTTTGCTAAAAAATTTCTAGCTAAATATGCTGTTTGGCTTAGCATATTTTAATATAATCAAGTGTTGAATAAAACAAATGCTGAAACAAAAACCATGTTCAGGAAAATATGTGAACCTAATTTATTATTCTGGCTCAGGGGCTAGGATGTTGAGCTTGTTGATCGAAAGGTCGGCAGCTCAGTGATTCGAATCCCTAGTGCTGCCATGTAACTGGGTGAGCTCCCGTTACTTATCCCAGCTTCTGCCAACCTAGCAGTTTCGAAAGCACGTAAAAATGCAAGTAGAAAAAATAGGGACCACCTTTGGTGGGAAGGTAACAGCGTTCTGTGCGCCTTTGGCGTTGAGTCATGCCGGCCACAAGACCACAGAGACGTCTTCGGACAGTGCTGGCTCTTCGGCTTTGAAACAGAGATGAGCATCACCCCCAAGAGCCGGCAACGACTAGCACATATGTGCAAGGCGAACCTTTACCTTTACTTTAATTTATTATTATTTTTGTTTTGGATTTGTTCATTCTGTAAACCTAGCTACTACAGTTTGTAATGTTTTGTAGGTTTTGTAATTTTAACTAATTATGAGACTTGAGTGTTGTGCTGAAAGGATGGAAGTGAGCTCCCATTCCTTGCCTCAGCTCCTGCCCACCTAGCAGTTTGAAAGCATGCAAATCAGTAGTGGGTTTCACTTACCCTCACTACTGGTTCGGAATTGGGATCGCGCTTGTGCATGGCGCTTCTGCACATGTGCAGAACCTTCTGAACATGCACAGAACATCCGTGATGACATCTGGACAGGTGAACGGAGCCAGGGGTGGGTTCTACTTACCTTTACTACCAGTTTGCAATGGGGCCGTGTGCATGCTTACTTTGCTCACACATGGGCGCACTTTTGCACATGCGCAGAAGCTTCCTGATGATGTCCCAGTCAGTGGCAGAGCCTCTACCAGTTCTTGTGAACCAGTCCGAACAGGGGGCAACCCACCACTGGGCGAAGCCTCCCACCTCCGCCACTACCAGTTTGCCCAAACCAGGGCAAATCGGTAGAAACCCACCACTGATGCAAATGCGAGTAAATTAATAGGTACCCCTTTGGTGGGAAGGTAACAGTGTTCTGTGCACCTTTGGCATATAGCCATGCTGGTCAAATGAACATGGAAAATGTCTTTGGACAATGCTGTCCTCCTCAGCCAAGAAACAGAATCAGACACAACTGGACAAATTTTTTACCTTTACTTGTTATCTATGGTTACATAGTTTACTTGTTAACTATGTGTTGTGACCCAGGCCCAAGTAGGTAGTAATAAACTTAGTCTGTGGAAAAAACAAACTTTATTCGAACAGCTGGGATTTACTTCATTCCCAGCGCCGTTCAACTCAAAGTAAAACAAATGCCTCCCAAACACAAATTCTTCAGTTATCTCACAAACCTTAGTCCAATTAGGCAAACTGCCAAAGGCCCTTCCTGGCAAATGTACAGAAGCCACAAAAACAAAGACGTACATGAAGCAAAAGACGAAGCAGAAGACACAGCTACAATGTTGTTTTCCGGCAAAGCTGAAACACCGGTGCTGGTCTCTTTTAAGCCTTATGGGAGGGGCCAATCATCTCTTGGCCCTACTCCTGATTTGTCCTCTCTGCTTCAGCTGCTCTTGCCTTCTGGCAGCTCTTCTCATGCGTGCATTAGGAGCAGGCTCCTCCTGTTCCTCTGCCTCACTACTATCAGTCACTGGAGGCTCTGGAATCCGCATCTCACTTCCTGATGGCCCTGGCCTCACCTCAGCCTCATCGCTGTCCGACTTGGTTGCAAGCTCCGTAGGCTGCTGACGGACCATAACACTAGGGTTAACAGCATTGCATGATATTGCATAACAGTGAGCACATCCAAAGGTGTTTCTGGGTGTTTCCTCCCTGAAAAGAACTGTTGCCATTAATCTGACTTTGATCTCTATCCTTTGTTCATAGCATGTTTAGGCCTGTGATTTATCAATGGCTGGTCAGTGACACAGCTAGGATATCCATTTGATCATATCTTCCCACATACCTGATATTTTTTGGTCACATCTTGCAACAAACCATCTGATATTACCTCCCAAAAAAGTAGTGTCCCTTAGTACTATAGTAGGACTCTGCCAGCTTAAGCAGGAAAAACTGGTCATGCTCCAGCGTATTAAGAAACATTGTAGATATGTTTACCTTATTTGCTGGGGAGATAAGAAAGTCAGTATTGTCATGAATAGTGAACACTGGACTTTCTAGAATGTTTTGGTGCCAATATAAATTGTAAGTGAGGAAAGACCCTGGTCAGTCCTTGTCCTTCCCAGTGTCAATTTCCCCTCATTGTTTTGGTCCACAGATCCTGTGTGCTTGCTAGGATGTTTTACTACTATATTATTTTATATTAATTATTTATCTACTTGATTTCTTGGCACTATACATCATATGCACACACACACACACACACAGAGAGAGAGAGAGAGAGAGTATATGTAGGTCTTGGCATATTTGGGTCTTTTTCCATGTAAGGTTGAGAATATCTTGGCGACGTTTTGACGAGGTTTCACTCATCATCTTCAGGCTGGTGCTTTCGGCTTCGTGCTTCTGTGAGCTCACAGAAACACGGCCGAAAGCACCAGCCTGAAGATGATGAGTGAGACCTCGTTGAAACGTCACCAAGATACTCTCAACCTTACACGGAAAGGACCAATATGCCAAGACCTACATACCTATATCCGTGGCTACGATATATATATATATATATATATATATATATATATATATATATATATATATATATATATATATATATATATATATATATACGGTTGCCAATTAGAACTATTGTCATGGGTGTCAATACAGCCAAGAAATGGGGCATTTACTGCACTTGGGCGTTAGGCCCAGAAACATAACCAAGTCTTCATAGTCTTACGAAAAGCCAGAAGGGTCAGGATCTTCTAATCTCTGAAGGGAGAATGTTCCAGAGGGCAAAGGTTACAGTTGAGAAGGCATATCTCCTGGTCCCTGCCAGATGACATTCCTTGGCTGATGGGAGCCATAACATGTACATTTATAATGTATATTTTATATCAGTTTATATCATTTTATATTTTACATAACAATACAATACAAATGAAACAACCTTGCTTTGCCTGGAAAAAACAAGCCTATCCTTTATGTGTTGCAGTTTAAACACTTCATTTGGACATGAGGTAGGGGAAAGCTCTTCTAGAAGGTTGAGATGACAGTGTTTAATCATAGAAATTCAGTTTAAAGGACAAGGGCGGGATATAAATGTAATAAAAGAAAAAGAATAAAAGAGCCTTGATGTACTTACATTTCAAAAATGGATTCTGCTTCATTCAAGTAGCAGTTAGGTCTGCAATATACAATTAGATAATAATTCCCACATCAGAAGCAACAAAGGAAGCAAAAAGCTTTTACTAAGTGATCAACTGATCCAGCAAGTTCTGCAAGATGAACTTTTCACACAGCATCATCTTTTGCCTTAGAGAAAATGGCAAAACTGAGCTCCCTGATTTCAAACAAATAGTACATTCTTATTGCTGTTTGGTACATAATCAAAAGCAAAGGTAAGGTATAGAAAATAAAAGTCAGGTGCACCTAAGCCACTTCTGTAATGCAGCTTTCAGCTTTTGCTGCAAATAACAATTTGGGGCACCTTATGTAATATTACCTGAGTGATTGGGGATTATTGGATTTCAAACTTAATACCACTGGAAAGACAATAGGTTGGGAAAGGTTGATTTAATGTCTATCTTCTGGTCATTTCTCTGTCTTTTGAGTGGCAGGTGAACTTTCCTTAGAAAATAACTTGGTTCACATGCTGCATTCAATATTTCATTTTGTACAGCTTTCTATACAAAAGTATTCTGAAGCTTTTACAAAAGTATAAGATGCATAGTAATGAATCAAAACTGATATGCACATCAGAAGAGTAGAAAGGGGTAAGGAGAAGAAAATAATACAACCTTAATACAAAGAAATCTTGACTGATGAGATACATCTTAAACATGTACATAAAATGTATAAATGCATCACAAATTTTAAAGATTATGGTAAGGAATAGCATCTTATTGACATCAACAAGCTTAAAAACTGAAATGATGCATTGGACATCAGTATGTTCTGTATAAAAGCAGCATTTTCAGTTTCATAAAGACAGTGATTTTATTCTCAGAATGCCTTGCAAATCTGTCATAGCATAAGGTTTTCTAGAGTGCCTAATAGCAAGTTCTTAACCACATTTAAGAGTCATGCTGGTGGGTAACATGAGCATACAATGAAGTCCACAAACATAAACTTTGTTAAAAGCCATCATTGCCACGCAGTAGCCACAACATAACTGCTCACACTAAAGACAGAACTATCTGCATTAAGCCATATCTAATCAGCTCCAAGTACAGACTTGTACTATTTGTACTCTAGTAATCTCCTGGCCCACTATCAACCAGAAGATCAGATGAAACTTTCTTGCATTTAGGGGCCCATCTTGATTTTTAATTCCATATAACATCAAAAGCATCAATGAGAAAACCAAGTTTGTCTTCCAAAAAAATCCCAAAGAACATTTTAAAAAAACATCAGTTTCCATATATCTCCAGGGTCCATCGTAGCAATAGCCATAGCATTTAGACTTACATGCCATCTCATAGTGGTTTGCAGTACTCTCTGGGCAGTTTACAATGTCAGCATATTGCCCCCAACAATCTGGATCCTTATTTTACTGATCTTGGAAGGATGGAAAGCTGGGTCAACCTTGAGCTCCAACAGGATTAAACTCCAGACTGTGGGAAGAGTTAGCCTGCAATATTACATTGTAAGCACTGCGCACCAGGGTTCTTCATAATAAGTCTTTCAAGTGGTGCAATGAGAATTTGAAGTATATCCATGGCTATTATGGAGATTATGAATGCCTAACTGGCCCTACTAGAGCAGCCCCAGCCTGAGTATTGAGGTACCCAAGGCCACCAATCTTGGATCGTTGATCTGGGGTAAAGCAGTGCTCAGGAACCAAGTGGGGAGGTTCCCAAATCCACATCATCCATCTTACCCATCCCAATTTCAGTTAAGTTCTCTTACTACAATCAAGTCATAAACTAGTAAGATTTTAATACCATCAATTCATCAATACTATTAGGAGTAGCATCCTTAGGAAGGGAGAAACTGAAGCCATGTCACATTCGTCATCACTTGTGGCCATCTATGTTCTCTAACCCTTACCTGCTATCTCCTCCTATTCCTGCTCTCTGCATTAAGGCTTAGTCTTATGGTAATGCAATTTGTGAATTTAATAAATATAATTATCATTATTTGATGACTAGAATACTGTATCAGAACTATCACACACTTCAGTTGTTATTATCTAAACCAGATTCCAACATATAGCATCTTTCAACACTCATTGTGATAAAATAAGAGTAATAGGACAGAATTTATTTTGCCTCAGAAGTCACTAATAGAGATTCTGAATAGGAGACCTTCTCCCAAAATATTGGGCTGTAATTCCAATAATATCCAGTCACGACTAGAGTAAAAGTTCATCTGAAGGGTACAAAAGTGGTGGGACACCATAAAACACAAGTTACTATTCTGAAAGAATATTTAGAGAACTTCATGGTCCATATAAATATAGAGGATGCTCATAATCTTAAATGAACCTTTTATTCCCAGTTGAAAGCAATTAATTTACTTTTGTCTATATATATAAAAATGGCTCTGTATGTGTGTATGTTCCAGCATAACTCTGGAACGCCTAAAGCAATCTCAACCAAACTTGATACACAGATGACTTACACTCTGGAAAGAAATACTGTGGGGGTAAGACACCCCTTACACCCCTTTGGGTATGTGTTCTGTTAAAATATAGCCTGTTGTGCCTTAAAATGGCTTCTACTGGACAGCCTTAAAATGGCTTCTACTGGACAGCACAGTGAAGTTCCTATGGTAACGGCTTCACAGTATTCTACAAGGGAGCTCCCTCTGGTAAGGGGAAAAATCCAACATTAGAAATTATGTTTGGTCCGGGCATTTTCAACAAGGCTTTGATTATTCTTGAGGACAAATGTATGGCCATGATCAATAAAACATTACTACAACTCAGCCTGCCTGCACCACTATGAGACCTACACCACATACTTCACACAGATTACATATGAGAAAAGAATTACAACATTGAACAGTTTAGTGCATCTATCACGGACAAGAATGATCATGGATCAGCTAGCAAAACAAGGTGGTATCATTTTACTTGCCACTTCTGGGTGCACAGGGAAAACATTTTTAACTAATTTAAGTCTCGTCGAAATCACGACTCAGGGTGAAATTGCTCTTCCTATCTAATACAGGATAGGGATAAATAAATACCTGGGCAACACCAAGTTATCAGCTAGTATTCTATAAATTTTAATTGCCATTTACCTTTTTTTGTAATAAGTTATAAAAACATTTTAAAAATCCAATTTCAATTGAACAGTGTATTGTCTGAGTATAAATCATTTTAGGAAATAATAATCAAAGTGTTTACAACAATATTCATTGCATTAATATCAATTATATTTACTTTATTCATTAAATTTGAAACTCAGTCAACTGAACATTCAAAAAGGCATCACAAATACCATTGACTGGTGCTAATGGTTGATACGTCTTAGGTATCAACCAAGTACCTTCTTAAGATGTACGATGTTCCAAGTAGCACAGTTTTTTGCAGTTCTACTGGTGTTATTGCAGGAAGCTGAAATTTGTTGATGTATCTTATAAAATTCTTGGACATGGTACCAAGTGCCCTGATGACATTGGGTATCACTATGACACATTTCATCCATAGCTGTGTAGTTTCAATGTCCAAGTCTTGATATTTTATGATTTTTTCCAGTTCTTTTTCTTTGACTCTGGCATCTCCTGGTACCGCGATGTCAATAAATTGTATGTTTCAGTTTTTGACCACTGTAATATCTGGTGTGTTGTGTTCCAAGTGACGATCCATTTGAATTTGAAAGTCCCACAAGATCTTCACCTTCTCATTTTCGGTAACTTTTTCCACTTTATGTTCCCATGATTTTTTGGATACAGGCAAGTCGTATATTTTACATAATGAGCAGTGGATTAATTTAGCAACTTGGTCGTGTCTAGCTTTGTAATCAGTTTGTGCAATTTTGCTGCATTTACATATTAAATGTGAAACAGTTTTGACTTTGTTTTTGCAAATTTGGCAGTTTGGATTGTCAGTGGATTTTTGTATCTTTGCTTTCATGGGATTAGTTTGTAGTGCTTGTTCTTGAGCAGTGAGTATTAAACCTTCCGCTTCTTTCTTGATGATTCCCATCTTAAGCCATGCCCATGTAAAGTTGTCATCACATTTTCCTTCAATGTTTTTCAAGTGCTGTCCGTGCAAAGCTTTGGTTTTCCATCTATTTAATCTGTCATCCAGCTGTTTTTCCTTATATTCTGCCTTTGTTTCTGTTGTTTTTATAACGTTCTCAATTATATTATTATTTTATTTACACAAAATGACAGTATACACAGCAAACGAGATAACTATGCTGGATTTCGTATCACAAATCACTAGTCAAACACTTCCCAAGCGTTTAGGACTGCGTGATGTATTGGCGAATTATGTGAGCAGATCCCGGTAAGGTGGCCTTCTACAGCTGACCAATGGTGATCTTGTCAGTGCCAATTGCTTTTAAGTGCTTGCCTAGGTCTTTAGGCACAGCTCCCAGTGTGCCAAGTACCACTGGAACCACCTGCACTGGTTTATGCCAGAGTCTCTGCAATTCGATTCTCAAATCTTGATATCTGGTTACTTTTTCAAGTTGTTTCTCATCAATTCTGCTGTCACCAGGTATAGCAATGTCAACTATCCACACTTTTTTCTTTTCCACAATCGTGATATCTGGGGTATTGTGTTCCAAAACTTTATCAATCTGTATTCGGAAATACCACAGTAGTTTTGCATGCTCATTTTCAATCACTTTTTCAGGCTTATGATCCCACCAGTTCTTTGCTACAGGCAGATAATAGTTGTGACACAAGTTCCAGTAAACCATCTGAGCGACTGTGTTGTGATGTTGTTTGTAGTCGGTCTGAGCTATTGTCTTACAACAGCTCAGTATGTGATCAATGGTTTCATCTGCTTCTTTGCAGAGTCTGCATTTGGGATCATCAGCAGATTTTTCTATTCTGGCTTTGATTACATTTATTCTAAAGGCTTGTTCTTGGGCTGCAAGAATTAGGCCTTCTGTTTCTTTCTTCAATGTTCCGTTGGTCAGCCATAACCAGGTCTTTTCCTTATCTACTTTTCCTTGGATCTTTTCAAGGAACTATCCATGCAGTGCTTTGTTATACCAGCTGTCAGCTCGAGCTTGCATCGCTGTTTTCCTATATTGATACTTGGTTTGCCGTACTTTTAGCAGCTTCCTCTTGTTGACCTCTATCAAAGCTGTGCATAAGAGGCACAAACGTGCCTACCGTTCCTGTCCTATTGTTTCTTCCCCTATATATATATATGTTTATAGTACCTTGTTTCTCCTCATATATATGTTTATATATTATATAATCCTTTATGCAATGCTTGTATATATTGTTACGACAAAATAAATAAATAAATAAATAAATAAATAAACAAACAAACAAATAAATAAATAAATAAATAAAGCTGGTTCAACATTGTCTTTCACATAATCTGCCAGAGCATGTTTCTCTTCTTTGACTGTCTGCTTCACTTGCAAAAGTCCTCTGCCGCCTACCTTTCTGGGCAAAAATAGCCTGTCAACGTCACTACATGGGTGCAGCGCATAGTGTATGGTCATCAGTTTTCTTGTTTTCCTATCCAAGCTGTCCAGCTCTGCCTGTGTCCAGTTTACAATTCCAGCAGTATATCTGATAACGGGTATGGCCCAGCTGTTTATAGCCTTGATGGTGTTACCGCCATTCAGTTTACTTTTTAGAAGTTTCCTGACCCTTTGCGTGTATTCTTTGCTGACCACATTTTTCACTTGACCATGCTTGATATTGTCCAGCTGCAGTATGCCCAGGCATTTGTAGGCTTTGGGTTGGTTACACTTGATGGTTTGTCCATTGGGCATTTCAATTCCATCACTTTTTATGATCTTCCCTTTCTTCAGTGCCACTGTGGCGCATTTGTCCAGGCTGAACTCCATGCTGATGTCAATGCTGAAAACTCGAACTGTATTGGTCAGTGACTGGATTTCAATTTCTGATTTTCCGTATAGCTTCAGTCATCCATGTACAGCAGGTGAGAGATTTTCTGTGAATATTTAGCAGTTTGATAACCCAAGTTAGTTTTCTGTATAATTGTTGACAGGGGGATCATAGCAATGATGAACAGCAGAGGTGACAAAGAATCACCCTGAAAAATCCCTCTTCTGATGTTGACCAGCCTGTAGTTTTCACTTCCAATAAACAGTTCTGTTTTCCAGTGCTTCATCGTATTTGCAATGAAATTGCACTTGCATATTCTGATAACGTCCAGGCCTGATAACCTGATGATCCAACTGTGTGGTGTGAATCAAATGCTTTCTTGTAGTCAATCCAAGTTGTATGCAGATTTGTTTTTCGGCTTTTGCAGTTTTCTAGAATCATTTTGTCAATCAGGAGCTGATCTTTTGTTCCTCTGCTGCCTCGTTTGTTTCCTTTTTGCTCTACTGGCAAGATGTTATTTGCTTCTAGGTAGTCCTGGATCCTATCAGCTATGATGCCGATCAACAGCTTGAACATGGTTGGCAGACACGTTATTGGCCTGTAATTTGCAGGTGTTGCCCCTTTTGCTGGATCCTTCTGTATCAAATAAGTTTTCCTGGCTGTTAACCATTCATTAATGTTTCCTGTCTGCAGCATCTAATTGAATTGTTCGGCCATTTTTCTGTGTAGGCTAGCCAGGTATTTGAGCCAAAAGCCATGCAACTGATCTTTGCCAGGCGATGTCCAGTTCTTGATTTTCTTCACTCTGTTGCTTATCATTTCAGTAGTTATTTTCAGTTGGTCCATTTTGTTCTTGGAGAATTTCGTCTCAAAGTCTCTGATTCACCCAGCATTTTTGTTATAATCTTTCTCAGTCTCCCACAGGTCTTTCCAAAACTGGGTACTTGCTGTTCTCCCAGGTTTTTCAATTTTCTTATCCCCCATCTGGTTCAGACTCTGACAGAACCGACTTTGGTCTGATTGGAACAATTGATTTTGTTTGTACTGGATGACTCTGGCTTCATATCTTTTGATTTTTCTTGCTGTTGCTGTTATCTGCTACTTCACAATTTCCAATGCTTCGTCAATTTTTCTTATGCTGAGCCCATATTTTTTTATCAGATGTTTCTTGATCTTACTATTCTTCAGCTTTTTCTCCTGCCAATTCTTCAAGTTGCTTGCATCTTGTCGCAGGCTCTTGATTTTCAACTCCAACCTGATTTTCCACTGCGGTTTCCCAGTCAATTTTCTAGGGGGCTGCGGCTGTTGAATCCCCAGTTCTTCCGTTACTATAGCTGCTGCACTGTAGGCAAGCTGATTTTTTGTTCAATTGATGTTATCTGGACTGCTGCAAGTGCATAGTTCGCATCTGTCACCAATGGCGCCCTAGTTTTCTAGGCACAGTCTTCAATGTTGGAAGCCTTCTTTCTGCATTTGTTGCAGCATGGGCCAAGATTTTAACTTTCAGTTCTTGCTGCCTGGCACTGAGTACTCCTGGTGTTTCAATGATGGCTTCAGGCCCTTACTGATCCTGTTCTTGCAAAATATCTGCATTTTCTTCGAATTCAGGCTGTTCAGTTGCTCCAGATGTTATTGGAGTATTTTCTGCTGCTACTTCAACAGTCTGCTGTTCAGTCTGTGTTCCTGTTTCACAATTTTTCCATATTTCTTCCAGTTCAACTTCACTGAGCACTTTGTTCTGAGTGATGAATCTTCGCTGATCAGCTAATCGTAATTCAGTTATCCTTGAATCTGGGTATTTTTGTTTCCATAATTTGTACATCCTTTTTTGATAGGCTCATTTTTCTGGTTCTGCTTTGTAGTAGCATTTCATTACATTGCGGTTCTCTGACATGGTGTATCTCTGCCGCTTCTGAGGTTGTTCTGCTTCCAGTAGCTCTATAGGCCCATGCCCTGGTTGGTCAGCTATGGGACCCATGGCCTGTAACCCACTTGTCGACGGATGCCCAGGTTCCCCAACATCTGACGTGGTCCTTGTTAACCCGGGCAACGACCGAGCCGGTATAGGCTTTGTTCGGTTGTGTTTCACCATGAATCACTGCATGGGTTGTTGGGTGCACTCAGTTCTGCTCCTCCTAGACCTCTCTGGCATGGTTGGACCTGCTGGTAGTTTACACTACCGCCAGCACAGCTCTCAGCTTCATTGGAGCAGTTAAGCCCCCTGCCACGTCAAGTGGCACCCAGTGGGGGGATGATATTATTATTATTATTATTATTATTATTATTATTATTATTATTATTATTATTATTATTATTATTATTATTATTATTTCTTGTTTAACCAAGTCAACTTAACTTCCTTAAGTCACTGATCCTTCCATATATTTCCCTGTTTCTAGCTCCTGTTTTTGTCAGCTAGCCATTGATAAAATATTACGTTTCTTTCTTTTCTTTAATTGTAAGTGTTAGCTTATCCATTTCTACATACATTCTACATACATTCTAATATTTTTCTAATCACATCTTCATCTGTTGGGATCTCTTCACTTTTCCATTGTCATGTACCTTAAATAAATATTTACATGTTGTATCCTGCTTGGCACTATATTTTTTCCCATAAAAATCTGATCTCTGTAAAAAATATAATACAAATTAATATATAATATAATACAAATTTCATGTAACCATTACAAGTAATGGCTGACAACTCTTCACGTAAATATGAGAAACTATTGCTGTTGTGATATGTCATATTATATCAGTTCTTAAGTCTGTCAACTGTCTAATAAGTGACAATAAAGTGCAAGGTGACCCTGCCATGTGTTTGTTATAATTTAAATTGTACCAACACAGAGCTGGTTTTTATACTTCAGCAGCACACTGACTTTATATAAATTGTTTTCAATGTAATAGTGATATAATATCTTGAATTGCAACTTTAAGGACAATCAATTGGATAGCATTTGTATTGTACAGTTATGGTTCCCACTATTGAATAAAAATGTCTTACTTTATAGGTTTTTATGCCCACAAATCAATGTTGGATGGAATAAAACTAGTTGCTGAAAAGTTCTTGCCAGGAGTTTGGAAGTGGTTTATCACTGCATTCTTTCTGGGGCAGAGAGGATGTGACTGGCTCAAGTTCACCCAACTGGCTTTATGCCTGAGGCAGGTCAAGAACTCAGAGTGTCTCAGTTTGTAGCATGAGGCCTTAACCACTACACCAAACTGGCTCTCAATTAGTTGAGCTCAATTTATTCAAGGTGAATAATGTTATGCATACTGAGAAAACAAAATTTGTTTCTTTTAACCAATATTGTATCATGTATTTATCTAATTGATTTGTACGATCATTTATCCTGTCAATGCAACTCTAAACAGCAAATAAAATTTAAAAATGACAATATAAACAATTATTAATTAAAAAACCTAAATCTAAATCATGTAATAAAGGGGAGAAATGGTAGCCTAATACAATTCTTCAACTGCAATTAACAAAACTCCACCAATTCCCATTCCTGGGAAGATAGCCAGGTCTTTCTGGAAGACCAACAAAGTCAGGGTCAATTTAATCTCATGTGTTATGGTGTTTCAAAGTACAGATGCCATGACAGAAAGGGCAACTCCCTGCATCCTGCATTCTTTAATGGACAGGACCCAGAGCATGCCCCTGTTGCTGGATCTAATGGGGTGGGAAGAGACTGGTCCCTCCAGTATTTTGGTTCCATGTCATTCAAGGCTTCATAGATGACAACCAGTATGTTGAATACACCTGGAGATCTAATGGGAGACCATGTAACTCACAAGGCTAGGACATAGCATGGATGAAGTAAGGCACATGCATAACAGCCTGCACTATTGCTTTCTGGATCATTAATAGCTTTTGGATACTCTTTAAGGCAGCCCTATGGAGAACACAATCTATTTGGGCAGTAACTAAAACATGAGGGACCATGCACAGAGCTGGTCTAGGAAACGGTGCAATTTTCATCCAACATTGTTATGCAAAATTCTCCCCAGCTATGGCAACCATGTGCTTCTCTAACAGGAGCTATGTCATCAGGAGGATTCCAAGATTTTGTTGGGGTAATGCGATCCCACCCAAAATTAAATATGGAAAATCACCATGTCCATGAGCCATTAAATCTAAAGTTACTTAATCTTTTCTGAGTTGAATTGAACTCAGATCTTTCCTATTCACACTTCCACATCTCCCACGCATAAGAATAAAAGTTCCACAATATTGCTTGGTTGGCCTGGAATAGAAATGCATAAGTGAACATCAGCATGCCCATGCTACTAAATGACCTCACTCAGCAGCTTTATGTAGATGTTAAATTGGAAAAGGGAGAGTATAGACCCCTAAAGCATCCTATAAATCAGAAGGCTTTTAGAGTGGAAAGCTGAATCTAAATCTACTATATTTGATATAAAAACCTCCTACAGTGCTTTGCATAGTGTACACACTCCAAATCTAGCAATATCTAAATAACTAGCAATAGAGTCAATTGGATTGAGATGAGCAGCTATAAAAATTGATTGATTGAATAAAATATTAGGGTTACCCAAACGGAAGACTAGAAAATATTTGTCTGGGCAACATTTGCCCTTGAAATACTCACTGATATCTGTGTAGAGTTTTTTACAGGAGGAAGCCTGGTAATAACTCCTTTAACAGAAATGAATTCTGCACTGCAGAGTATCTTTCATTACCCAATATAATGGCAATAATTAAAGAATTAAAGAAAAAAAGAATTATGGAAAATCAGGCTTATGTGGTGTTCTTATTATATGATGGAAATGGAAATATGCTTAACTATGCTGGCTGGATATGATGGAAGTTAAAATCTGTTATGTAGAGAACATCAGGATGGAGAATCACTTATATCACAATAACATTAATGGCATAGCCTGTATTCTCTGCCTTTCTGAAAATAGAAGTTATAAAAATATATGAAAGTTGGAACAGTATTATTTCTGCAATAGTACAATTACTATTGACCAAAGAACAAAATACTATGGTACCATTACGAAATTATAGATGGAGAATGAATAATTAGACTATTATTTGCTATTAATTCCTTTTCTAAATATGGTAAAAGATAAAATTTCAAAATCAATGTTTCAGATTGAAGTCTGAGAATAGCTATGACTTTTCAGTGTTGAAGGAAAGATAATCAGCACATTTGATTTATTTATTAAATTTATATCTCACCCTTCTCCCTGATATTTATGTGCCATGCATCGCCCCGATGAGGCAGATGTCAGAGCTACTTTCATCTTCGTTATTTTTAGATATTATTAGTAAATTAGTTTTTCAAAATGTGCAGACCAAGCCCTGAAATTAAGCCAGTTCTAGAGCTGAGCTTTATCCCAAACTAAGAGTTGATATAATAGATCATAGGTATTTTCTGTTCTTAATTATGCTAATGATAACAGTCGCTTTCAAACTTTCTTTAAAAGCAAGATACTAGCTAGTTCTTACACTTCTAATTCACTGAAAGAGATGCTGGTTGTAAGAATATGAAGGATGGTATTCTGAATGCTCATTGGCCACTCAGTAATGGGAATTTGAAATGGGTAAGATACATTTACAAGAGATATTTAGATTTCATAAATTTTAACATAACTCATTACAAAAATCTAGCTCTTAGTAAGTACTTGTTTTTCTAGTCCTATGACATAGAACAATATGAAAATACTCTGATCTCCATTTAGGTGTTTTCACTGCTATCATTCATATAATTGTTAGAATAATAGATAGCTTGACTGAGAACGATCTAGGCCAGGGATGTCCAAACTTGGCCCCTTGAAGAGTGGTGGACTTCAACTGCCGGAATTCCTCAGCCAGCAACTTGTTCAAATTTATAGCTCATGCTGGTTGGGGAATTCTGGGAGTCCACCACTCTTCAAGGAACCAAGTTTGGACACTCCTGATCTAGGCTAATCTATTAAGTCTATTATTCTTGTGAAGAAAGATACCACTATTTTGATCTTTGTGAAAGCCAGGAAAATGTGTATACAAAACAATATAGACCATCGGTGTCAAACTCGATTTCATTGAGGGCCACATCAGGATTGTTTGACCTCAGGGGGGCTGGGGTGTGTGTCCAGAGGGCATGGCCAGCTTCACATCACTCATGTCGGGGGCCTGTGATGGCCCAAGCGCTCTGCCAGTGAAAACAGGCTCCCAAGCTTTGTTTTTGGCTGTGACAGCCTCCTGCAAGCCTCTGCCAGCAAAAATGGAGGTCTGGAGGGCTGTCCCCGGCCCTTCTGAGCTCCATTTTTGCTGGCAGAGGCACTGTGGGCCAGTCCTTTGCTATTTCCAGGACACCCCACGGACTGGATCTGGGACCTGGGCCTTGAATTTGACATCCCTGAGATAGACTATGAGTGATGACAAAAATCAAAATCTGTTCCAGTTTCCAGTGGAGCATATTTATAAAAATAGAAGAAGGTATAAATCTTGGAATTATCAGTTTTTTTAAAAAAATGAAACTAAAATCAAGTTTGTTAGAAGTAAAAGGAAGAAATATAAAGTTGGTTTATTTGACCAAGATTCAGTTATCTTTGGTAACACTTAATGGACTTTTGCTGACATTGGGACTGAAATGACAAAGCTTTAAAGATTTGTTTATAGACAAGAGATGAGATATTGGAAGATGTTTGTTGTATTTTAAGAGAAAGTGATAAATTTGTTTATACTTTCTATGATCAAGGTAGGAAATCATTTCTTCATATAGTTTTTCTTTACCATATTCTATTTTTTCTTTTTCTGCACTTAATAATAACAACAACAACAACAACAATAACAACAACAACAACAACAGAGTTGGAAGGGACCTTGGAGGCCTTCTAGTCCAACCCCCTGCCCAGGGAGGAAACCCTACACCATCTCAGACAGACGGTTATCCAACATTTTCTTAAAAATTTCCAGTGTTGGAGCATTTACAACTTCTGCAGGCAAGTTGTTCCACTTATTAATTGTTCTGTCAGGAAATTTCTCCTTAGTTCTAAGTTGCTTCTTTCCTTGATTAGTTTCCACCCATTGCTTCTTGTTCAAACCCTCAGGTGCTTTGGAGAACAGCCCGACTCCCTCTTCTTTGTGGCAACCGCTGAGATATTGGAACACTTTAATTTTTTAAACTTTTTTTACTTTGTATTAATTTAATATTTAATAATAATTTAGTTATTATTAAATTATTGCACTGTATTTAACTATATAAAAAGTTTTTAAATAAATGAAACACTGAGTTTGCTAACTTAAATTTACTTAGCAGGAATTCTGAGAACAAAGAATTACTTAATTAAGCTGCTTCAAAGGAAACTTGGAATCTTCCAGCAGGGCAAAATCCAGTCTTTACAAAGGAAGGTTTCATAAAGAATATTTTTATGGTGGGATGGCCAACTCAGCAGGACGGGTGATGGCGAATACAAACTGATCAGTCAGAAATCTGAGATGACCAGATCACATAATTCCTGGATGATTTTGATCTAATAAAAAGCTGAATTATGAAGAGTCAATTAAATATGGAGAAATATATATTCTGAGTCATGCCTAGGAAAGTTTCCTGGTCATGGGTATATAAAAGGACAGAGAGACTAATTTTACTACAAATATTTGTAGTATATATAAATGTCATTTATAACAGTAAATGAAGATATGAAGCATGAACATGCACAACGAGCCAAATGACAAGTTATATAATTATTTTAGAAGTTGGAATACAAATACATAATTTGCTAAATTTATATGAGGATGTCACTCCGCACTTTGTCATTTTGACATCATTGCCTTTTCCACCACCAATAAAATCTCTGTCATATATTTATTGACTGCACTGTGTCATCTTGATCCTATTACATCTATCTAGTAGTGTATTCTGCTGCCAGCATAATTACTCATATTTCTTTTAGCTTTCATCATGTAACATGATGGTGTCTCTGGTGGCTCAACAGACTAAGCAGTCTGTTATTAACACAGCTGCTTGCAATTACTGCAAGTTCAAGTCCCACCAGGCCCAAGGTTGACTCAGCCTTCCATCCTTTATAAGGTAGGTAAAATGAGGACCCAGATTGTTGGGGGCAATAAAAGTTGACTTTGTATATAATATACAAATGGATGAAGACTATTGCTTAACACAGTGTAAGCCACCCTGAGTCTTCGGAGAAGGGCGGGATATAAATTCAAATAAAAAAAAAATGCCATAACACCCTCCACTATCTTCCAGTCTACTCCATGTTTTCTTTTCAAAGCTCTTCTTTATATCTCTTTCTTTCTTGACCCTTATACCATTCTGTATCCCAATTTCAGTTTTGTTCCTGCAGTTCCATCACCCTAAATAATCCAAAGGTCTCTTCCCTCTCAAATGAGTCAGTCCTTTCCTTTTTGTGCTCAGCACAGCTATCTAAACATGTGATTTCAAAGCGACTTTCACATAATCCACTGTAGTTAACTGTAGTTAAACTACTAGCACAAATGTTCCCATTTCTCTTTTCCCCTATTGTATCTCCTGTGTCAAATTAGAAATTCTTTATAATCCGTCATTTTATACAGTACCAACATCATTGTAAGATTTATTTAATTTAAATTAAAATTTAAATAATTAATATAAAAATTATAATAAATATATATTATATATTTATTATATACAACCTGCCTTCCATTGAGGATCTGTATACTGCACGAATCAAGAAGAGGGCCGTGAAAATATTTACAGATCCCTCACATCCTGGCCATAAAATGTTTCAACTCCTACCATCAAAATGACGCTACAGAGCATTGCACACCAGAACAACTAGACACAAGAACAGTTTTTCCCAAAGGCCATCACTCTGCTAAACAAATAATTCTCTCAACACTGTCAAACTATTTACTAAATCTACACTACTATTAATCTTCTCATCGTTTTCATCACCAATCTCTTTCCACATATGACTGTATGACTGTAACTTTTTATTGCTATCATTAAGGGTTAAATTGCAACCTATGACCATCATTTGTGTTGTAAATGTTGTACCTTTGATGAAGGTTTTTTTTTTCTCTTCTCTTTTCTTTTGGAGCATATGCACCAAAACAAATTCCTTATGTGTCCAATCACACTTGGCCAATAACATTCAATTCTGTTCTGTTCTGTTCTATTCTATTCTATTCTATCATTTGTGCGGATCCAGCTCTTTCCAGATGTTTTGGTTTACAGCTTGCATCATTGCCCACTAGCCCAACTGCTGGCATGGCATTATTTGAACTCCTGGCTAGATGGATGTTGTAGTCCAGTGCATTCAGGGGGTTCCACATATTTATTTATTTATTTATTTTATTTGTCACAACATCATATAAAAAGGATTATATAGTATATGAACATATATATGAGTAAATATTAGGAGGTATAAGCATCAATATATATATAGGAAGAAAAAACAACAACAATAGGACAGGAATGGTAGGCACGTTTGTGTGCTTCTGCACGCCCCTTATGGTCCTCTTAGGAATGGGGTGAGGTCAATAGTAGAAAGTTTTTGGTTGAAGCTTTTAGAATTATGGGAAGAGACCACAGAGTCAGGTAAAGTATTCCAAGCACGGATGATTCTGTTACAGAAGTCATATTTTCTGCAATCTAGATTAAAGCGGTTAACATTTAAATCTGTTGGTTGCTCTTGTATTGTTGCAATTAAAGCTGAAGTAGTCTTTAACAGGAAGGACATTACAATAGATGATTCTATGAGTTAAACTTAGGTCTTGTTGAAGGCGACAGATTTCCAAGTTTTCTAAGCCTAGGATTTCAAGTCTGGTGGGATAAGGTATTTTGTTGTTTTCAGAGGAATGGAGAACTCTTCTTGTAAAATATTTCTGGACTCGCTCAATTGTATTGATGTCAGAGATGTGGTGAGGGTTCCAAACAGGCGAGCTGTATTCTAGAATTGGTCTAGCAAATGTTTTATATGCTCTGGTTAGTAGTGTAGTGTTTTTGGAAAAGAAGCTACGCAGGATTAGGTTTACAACTCTTAGGGCCTTTTTTGCTATGTAGTTACAGTGGGCTTTGACACTTAGATCATTTGACATGAAAACTCCAAGGTCTTTAACGGGGTGGGGGTCATCTGTAAGGTAATGTCCATCAAGTATGTACTTAGTGTTTGGGTTCTTTTTTCCAATATGTAAGACTGAGCATTTGCTGGTTGAGATCTGGAGTTGCCAAGTTTTAGATCAAGTGGTTAGATGATCAAGGTCTTTTTGGATGATAGATGCATTGTCTGTGGTGTTAAATAGTTTGACATCATCAGCAAAGAGAACACAATTACTTGCGATATGGTCACAAAGATCATTAATGTATAGTATGAAGAGTGTTGGTCCAAGGACGCTGCCTTGAGGAACGCCACTCTTGACAGGAACAGGATTTGATATAGCATTGCCAATTTTGACCACTTGTTGTCTGTTGGACAGAAATGCAGATATCCATTTGTGAAGGGGTCCTGAAATGCCATAGGATTTTAGTTTTAGGAGAAATTTATCGTGTACTACTGAGTCAAAAGCTTTGCAGAAGTCTGTGTAGATTGCATCTATTGTTTTGCCTTGATCGAGATTTATAGTCCATATGTTTTTACAGTGAAGAAGTTGTTAAGTTGCATGATAATTTTTTCCTGAAACCGTGTATATATATATACAAATATATAGTCAGACCGATGTGGATGTATACTGAGACAATACATTACAGTAATTAAATATGACTGAGTTAAATACAATAAAAAAATAAAACAACTGCAACCACAATTTACACACTGAGTTAATAATAAAGTCAATTTAGGGTATTCATGTACTGATAATAATAGCACTCAACATTCGGTTATGGAGAAATAGAAGAGGGTTAATTTTATAAATGTCTGCCTCAGAAAAGGGATAATTTGCTGTGTCTCATTCAAACACACACCCAGCACGAGCATCCTTCCTTCCCTTTCACGCGTTGTTTATCCCAGAGAGTCCGGGAGCACGTGGCCTAACCGCGGAGCTTCAATGCAGCCGCCTGGCTGGAGGTTTGGCGGGTTGATTGGCGGGAGAGAGAGAGAGAGAGGGGGAGGATTCCTTATTTGTCACTAGGCAGCAATTTAGCCATTCCTTGGCAAGCGCGCGCCCGAGGTTGCCTGGAGACCGAGGCGCGCGGGAAAGAGAGGCGGTGGCGGTGCAGGGGGGGAGTTACGTAGTGACGTTAATTCTATATGAGCGCGAGCGGCGGGAGCTTGGGTCTTTTTACCGCCGGCTGCGAGACGCTTCTTCCTCAATCCTGAGTCACTGCGAGACCTGGCCTCGCGCAGGTAAGTGAGACGCGTGGCTTCGAGGCTGGAATCGTGAAGATCACAGCCGGGCCTCCCGCCGGCTAGATATCGATCTCGGCCCACCAGTTGCAGGGTTCCTCGCGTCCAGTCGCGAGGAACCCTGAGGAGGGGGGAGAAAACGGGCTGAGGCGGTGCCCTTCTTGGCCGTTGGGGCTTCTTGTGGGAATTGTGCCTCACTTCGTAGTCGTGGGGGTTGCTCGAGTGGGAGACCGGTCGCGCGCGCCAAGGCCATTTTTCTCCTTCCGCCCTCCTCACTTTCGCCTTAGGGGCGAGGCCTTTGGCCGGGCGGCTCGATCTGGGTTGGCTTGGCTTGGCCGGGCCTAGTCTGGCCGGCTGAAGCACAAGCAAACACGTGGAAAACAGGCAGGTCTGGGCCGCCTCGGGCGCCTTTCCCCCTGGAGTCGGTGACCTGTAAGTGGCGCTGCGTGGATTAAAACCTCTTACCAGGGCTGAGACGTTAATAGGATTTTGCCGTGATGGGGGTAGGGAAAAGGGGATCGAAATAGGCAGTCGGTTTTGATAGTGGGGCCCGGGAGAGGCTGGGTGTGGGCATTTGGGGAGGGTGCGCGTTGCGGCGGGGAGTCTTATCACTTGTGTTCCCTGAGGAAACGATCGGTTTAAAGATAACTTTACGCTGTTTTATAATTGCCCCCCCCTCGCGATTTAAAGGCAGTTCCCATACCTACTATTAAAAAGTCCTTTTTCACTTTCCCTCCTTTTGCACAGAGAATGTTGTAATTTGTAGATCAAAATTTTCTCACTCAATGGATTGATTTAATAGCTATTCTAAATGTACTTTATAACTTTTGAGATTGTGCCAGGACTGGTTTTAGACAGCATCAGATTTAACTGCTAGGATGGCTGCACTTTAATCTACAGAACACCCTTTATGATACTGGCCATATGGTTTTTAGGACAGGGCAGTATAAAAGCAAGATTAAAGTGTCTTGAAATACTGTTCCTTGTTTCATTGTTTTTCAGTAGATAGTTGTGTTTGATTAGAGGGGTGGGACATGCAGTTGTGTACTACCGTTATTTTCTTTTTGATGTGGCAACTAAAGATGTGTAAATTGAGAGATACCACTTCAGTAGAAGATTAAAAAATAACTCTTTCATAAATTGGGTAATGGTGGCTTTTGAATATGAATTAGAGGAAGTCTTAAGGTTATAAAATATAAGAAAGGTAGCTGAAGAATGCACATACACAAGACTTTATGTGTGCTTTTTTAAATGTACTATTTACCATAATATCTAGAAAGGGTGCAAATGACAGTTGGCATGACCTTAATTTTTTAATTTTTTTTTTTTGCATTCTCTGATGTGGCAAGTCTTTAAAAAAGTTGGCTTGAAATTTGTCATGACTTTCCAGTTTTGTTGGCCAATGTGTTGTGTGAAAACATTTTCACAAATTGATATTTGAAATGTCAAAACAGTTTTCTTACACAGCTAGGTGTTGTCTATTAACATTAATGTTAAATTTGGAGACATAAAACCTTAATTGTTACAAAATCTGTAGCAATATTTGTTTTACATGATTGGCAGCTCTTGGCAAGTTACTTTCTTCTGATTACCCTTCTGTAAAATGGAAGCAATTAATATACCTGAAGATGCATGCCCAAAATTATAAAAATGCATTGGATCTAGCAAAGTAAGGAATACTAAGAGAGTTTTGACTCCAGGGGATATATTACTGCATGTAAATATAAGCATTATTTAATCTACTTTATTAAACTGAAGCTTTTCAGATAAACTGAATTGCATTTTGCATCTTTTCAGGAAAGCACAGTCAGTTGTGTTGAATCAGAAAAGTGGTTGTGCACTTTACAATCTGGTCATGTCTTAGAGTGCCTTAACTGAGGTTAACTGGTTTAGTTGCGTTTAGTAGTATAGGTAGTTTTCCTGCTTGAGAAGTCGTGACTCCAGTGCATGGGGTATCACTCTGTCTTCTGGCTCTATGGACAGGGTTCAAACTTAAGAGACGCCCCCTTTGTAGACCTCCCACTTTCAACTCTGTCCTGAGCTCTTATGGAGGTGATGAGTTACATTGAACTGATGAGTTACATTGTAATTTTGGAAGTTGGAGCATCCCTGCAATCACATGATCACAACTGAGGCATTTGGCAACTGGCTCACAATTATGACATTGCAGTGTCCCATGGTCACATGGTTGCTGTTTGCTGCCTTTACTGCCAGCTTCTGACAAGCAAAGTCATTAGAGAAGCTGGCAGGAGATTGCAAATGGCAATCACGTAACCATGGGACATTTAGGTAGGATTCACCTAACAATGATAACTGGGACTGTTGCAACTGTGAGAAATACCTGTATAAACTTGATGCTACTTATGGATTGCAGTTCAAATAATAAATAAACAAATTGACCGGTTCAACACCTGATGTACAGAACATAATACTTGTAGTATGTGCATAGGCTATGCACATACTTGGCCTATGAACTGCATGTGACCTTCCAAACAGCCTTATTTAGCCCACTGGCATTTTTAAAAATACTCAATAAATTTGCTGCTGCCAAGTGTCACAACCATCAGGAAGGTTCCACTGTTGCTGCTGCCTTGAAAGATACACTGCCAAATGGCACTAGTGTCTCCATCTCTGTTGTCACTGCTTTAGTAGCCACTGAACAGTTCATCCAACTACTCCTTTGCAATCTGTGATTATTTTTAACTTTTGTGTAGCCCATTTGCCTGCACAAATTGTGTAGGCCTAGCACAGGCTTTTAAAATAACACTGCAAATCAATTTATGTTCAGTAACATTTATATACAAATATTAATCATGGCCAAAGTAAAAACAGAGCTGAGAAAGTAGTTTTTAATGTGTTTGTATACTGCTGACTTTCCATGTTTTCAGTATCATGTATTTAATATGCAGTATTTATATTTACTATATGGTAGCACTTACCATAAAGATCATTTAATATTTGCATAATTGATCTGTATTGTCCTGATAATCAGCAAAACATAACTAATCCACACATAATCCATGTGGTAATTAATATAGACTCTTGGGATCATGAATTGCTGTTTAAAAACATCCAGTAATGTTTCAAACATGGGTAGGAAATTAGAACCTAATCCTTTCTATCCTTCTCTTCTGGAGTATGAAATAGAACAACTAAGATGTCTGGAATGTCTATTGTTTATAGACTTCCTTTCCCAATACTTTGACACAAATGTTAAGTGGGCTTTGCTACATTAAGCAGATACTTTAATCATGTGGATTCTGTGCCAGTGGTGAATATAAGAATTTTGTTGAATAAGACTAGTCCATCTTAAATTCAATATTCTGTTCCATTATTAGACAGATGTTTATGGCAAACTCAGAAAGAAATGGGTGCAATATCCCCTTTCTATTTTTTTTCTCTAATAACTGATGTCATGGAATAGATAACCATACTTTTTCCAAACTCTTAAGCACCTTATAAAGTGCCTGAGCCATTTTTGCACAGTACTATCCCAAGCATTGTAGTACCATAGATATACCAGTGTAGCAATATTGACATTTTTTATTTTTATTGCTTTCTTAAGAATGCCTAATAGTGATTTCCTTCTCAATAGCTGCAAACTAGATGAATGTATCATTTTTTTCTGTTTTGGGGTCTGTCCTGTTCTGGAGTGCTTTTCTCAATTACCTTTAGTATAGATTTCGTAGTATACAGTACTATAGGGGGATAGGATCTTTTCCTCAGTTTTATGATTTCCAAAATTTTCATGAGATTTGCAGAATTGAGTCCTTACAAGAAAGTTAAATTGTATGGAAATATTTATCTTAGAAATAAATTTGCTGAAAGGGGAATCTTGCCTCACTGAAGTTCTGGTTCCCATAATATTGTATATCATGCTCAAAATGCGTTGGAAAATAAAACAATCAAATTTTCAACTCTTAACTATAGACTGAGTTGCTTCAATCTGTATTTATGCAGTGCTCCTCTATTTAAACTCTAAAGATTCGTTTTAGCACTGTTTTCACATCCTAGGCAACTTTTGAGATGTTTGAATTTCAACTCAACAAAGTTGCGCAGATTGGATAGATATTTTCTATTTACAAAGTACATGTAGTTTTTGAGGTATGATCATGATAAATAGGTTTCCTTATGATCATAATTCATAATGGTCATATCGGTCACGTGACTGACTCTAATTTACAGCCTTTTGTCATGGCAGTCATTAAGCAAATCACTGTAGTTAATAACACTGTGTTAACTGTTAAGGATGTGGTTTTGCTGAAAACTAAAAGTAAATGCCAGTTTTTGGCAAAGCCATTGAAAACCATAGTTATGTATCTGCAGGACTAAAATGGCTATAAATGTGGTCTGGTTGCCAAGTGCTGAAAGTGCAATCATGTGACTATGGGAGACATTGTGGAAACTTTGAATCTGGATTGTAAGTATCTCCCAGGTAGGCCTGCTAGAACTTTGAATGGGTGCTAAGCAATTGGTCATAAATCAAGGACTATCTGTACCATAATCTTTTTAACTATTTGAGGAAAACATTTAGAAATTGGATTACTGGAATTTGTTGAGACTAATATGATTTTTGTGGAATATTTTTCTAGACTTATGACTACAATTGACCCCAAAATTTCTGTTGTTAAGTGAGACATTTGTTAAGTAAATTTTGCCCCATTTTATGACATTTCTTGTCACAGTTAAGTGAATCACTGCAGTAGTTAAGTTAGTAACCTGTTTGTTAAATGAATCTGGCTTTCCCATTGACTTGGTTTGCTAGAAGGGGCCTCTGGTGGCTCAACAGACTAATGCAGTCTGTTATTAACAGCAGCTGCTTGCAATTACTGCAGGTTCAAGCCCCACCAGGCCCAAGGTTGACTCAGCCTTCCATCCTTTATAAGGTAGGTAAAATGAGGACCCAGATTGTTGGGGGCAATAAGTTGACTTTGTATATAATATACAAATGGATGAAGACTATTGCTTGACATAGTGTAAGCCGCCCTGAGTCTTCGGAGAAGGGCGGGATATAAATGCAAATTAAAAAAAAAAAGATTGCATGACCGTGGGACACAGCAACCATCATTAATATGAATCAGGTGCCAAACATTTGGATTTTGATCCCATGAACATGAGGAATGAGGATGCTGCAAAGATTGTAACTCTGAAAAACAGTCATAAGTCACTTTTTTCAGTACTGTTGTAACTTTAAACAATCACTAAATGACCTGTTGTAAGTTGATGACTGCCTGTATTTCTGGCAGTTATGACTGCCTGTTTTTCTGGAAATTGTGTTCTCTTGAATATTTAATAAAGAATATTTGGGGTTAGGATTGGAATATTTGGTTGAAATGTTGGGGTTGATGTTACTGTTAATGATCTATTAATAAACTAACATTTATTCTTTCCCAAAAATAGAATAACTACATTTTTATGTGTGCTAGGGGTGACATTCTAGGATGTGGATTTCTTTATGTGGGCTTAGGAGAACTTCATACAAAATCTTACTCTTCAAGATTTTCTGTGACATAAAACATAAAGACATCTAGAATAGAATAGAATAGAATTTTTATTGGCCAAGTGAGATTGGACACACAAGGAATTTGTCTTGGTGCATATGCTCTCAGTGTACATAAAAGAAAAGATACCTTCATCCAGTTACAACACTTACAACATTTAATGATAGTCATAGGCTACAAAAAATCTATAATTTGGATTGTCATGTGTTACTATATAAATTATTACTTGATGGTGAAGTGATGTATTTCAGCATTATAATTTTCATTAATATTCTCTTCAAACAACTTTAGTGAATTGGAGTGGGCAGAAGAAACATGTAGTCATGTATTCTGCTACCTTTAACTCATCATGATTGTAAAGTCTGTCTAGAACAGTGATGGTGAACCTTTTAGAGACCGAGTGCCCAAACTGCACCCATAACCCACTTATTTATCGCAAAGTGCCAATAAGGCAATTTAACCTGAATAATGATGTTTTATTACCTAAAATAATGATAAACAAGGCAGAGTTCAGCTAATTGTTCTAAGAAAAACGTGATAAATGCACTTTTATGCCTCTTCATTTTTTTTCTGCTTTTGAAATATTTTGAAAACTTTTGTGATATCATTTCTCTCTTCCCCTCACTCCCTCTCTCTCTCTCTCTTTCCCTCTGTCCCTCTCTCTCCCTCCCTCCCTCCATCCTTCTCTCCCCCCTGTGGGAGAAAAGCGATGGAGCTGGGCTGGGGCAATGGTGTGTGTGCCCATAGAGAGGGCTCTGAGTGCTACCTCTGGCACGTGTGCCATAGGTTCGCCACCACTGGTCTAGAGTATACAGTACTTAGAATTTTTTTCCTCATCTCTGCAGAAGAAAATGTACAGATACAATGACTTGTTTTAAGCTTTAGAGCTAAGAATAGGGATTGTGCATCATAAATAATACTTAATCAAGAAGTAGTTGACATGTTCTGAATTTCATTGTTCGAATATTTTTAAACTTTGATCAAAATTGGTTTTTTTTTTTAATATGGAAGGCCAACCATTTAATAATGTTAAGAATTGCAAAGACTTGATATGAAGACATACAATACCATTGTTTTTTTTTAAAGTGAAATTGCTTTCAAAGGAGTTGTGATGTGTTCAATCAGCCTCCTTTTCTTTCCTTTCCTTTCCTTTTTTCTTTTCATTTTAAGAATACTAAAGGAAAAGGTACAAGATGTCAGTAAAAGTTATTCATAGGCAGTATTGATTGGACAATATCCATGATGCTTTCATGAATTTTCTGACAACTTTTTAGACCTTAATACAAAGTATAAGAGTGACCTTTATGCTACTTTAAATATCCCGCTAAAGCCTGATTACATAGCCAAAATGTACTTGAATGTAAGGTCTGATACTGATACTGTCTCCGTGTGCTATTCTTTAGTCTGGCAAGACTTTATGGTTCTAGTATCTTAAATTAAGGTCTCTTGAATCTTATTGCTATTCTTTCTGGTGAAGAATTCAATGAAAGATTAAATGGCTTGCTCTGCAATGCAGAAAGATAGGATGCATAAACTGAACTGGAGCAGCAGATATTGTTGCCATAATCAACCTCTGTCAAATCAAGGTACATCATTGGTGAAGTAATTACTTGAAGCAGCACCTTGCACCCACCATCAGAATTTAATTTTTTCTTGGATTCAAAAACAAGCAGCAGAATTCCTGTCCTTCTCTTTTGTTATATCAATCAGCTCCCAGCTATATGCAAAATTTCACGTTCTGACCTGAAATCTTCCACTTTTTTTTTTTTTGGAAATGCATGATTTTCTTGCAAAGTGTGCACATTCTGGAAGTGTACTACATTTTCTGAAAATGAATCCTACAACAAATGGTAGATTGTTCAGGCAGTCTGGTTTTAATGCCATGTTACTTCCTTTAGATTAATGTGTGTTTTTCATATACCAGATTTGGATCACTTTCTTGAATTCTATTTATAGAAAATCTAGTAATGTTTCTACCATGTTTCCCTGAAAATAAGACCCTGTCTTATATTTTTTTGAATCCTGAAATAAGGGCTTGGCCTTATTATTGGGGGGGGGAGGTCCTTATTATTTTGGCAGCGCAACACAGCCGCTTGTCAGCTGTTCGCTGGGGCAACCAAAGGAGGAAATCTCCCCGGCGTTCTTTGTACTTAACCCGCCTCCCATCCATCCATCCCCCTCACCTGCAAACTCCCACCCCGCTCCCACCTCTCCACCGGGTGACCCAGATGCCCAAAACCTGCGCCCACCCGGCTCCCTTTTCCACAGCACCCAGCTTTTTATTGAGGGGGGTGGCATGTGGGGCCGGGGAGAAGCAAGACATGTGTCTTACCTGCCTTGCAGCTCTGTTGTGTGTCTTGCCTTTGTCTGCAGGCAAACACGTAGGGTAAAACCAAACTTCTCATGAGTTCGAGAAGTTTGATTGAACTCACGAGGTTTTTTTTTTACCCTACAACATGTTTGCTTGCAGACAGCAGCGAGACACATGACAGAACTGCAAGGCAGGTAAGACGCGCGTCTCGTGTCTCCCCGGCCCACCCCTTCCCACCTGCCACCCCCAAATTGCATCCAATTTGGGCAGGGGCAGAAAGCCCTACCATCCTCAGCAAGAGGGAGAGAAGAGACGGCAAGAGGAGCTCCATCATACTCCACGCATCTTGCTTCTCCCCCGCCTTACCTGCCACCCCCATTGACAAAGAGACGGCAGGAAGGGCAGCAGCGAGGCTGCTGTTATATTATCATTGGGGAATGTGGAGACATCTTACCTGCCTTGCAGCTCTGTTGCGTGTCTCGCTGTTGTCTGCAGGCAAACACGTAGGGTAAAAAAAACCTTGTGAGTTCAGTCAAACTTCTTGAACTGAATTTTTGTCCTTCATTCCATTTTTAATCAGATCACATTAGCATTTCATTATATACTATTTAGACATTGATCTTAATAATTCATTTAAGTGAAATGAAATGCTAAACGAGGTTTTGTATTGTGTATGTAGATACATCTGTGTTTGAAACAAAATTTGAAGGTGTTTGGATCTAATAGAAATATAATTCTAAAAATTATACCTGTTTCTTTATCAGTGCCTTGCATGTAATAGTTTTATGTAGAAAGGCTGTTTTTGAGGAACCTTTGAAAGGCAGTCACAGTCTTTTGAGACATATCTTACTTAAAATAGTTGGAAACTATTAGAGAAATGGAAGATACATCACTCAATGTAGCTGGAAGTATGAAAACTGATGATTTGCTAAATCAATTTGATTACCAGTCAAAATATAGAAACACAGAAAATTGATGAAGAAAAAGTTTTAGCAGTCCATTGAGTCTGCCTTTTGAGATTTTTGTTTTTGTTTTCTTATTTTTAATTTTTATAAATTATTTTTATTTTATTTTTTAATTTATATTGGGTGATGGACATATGTTTATCCCAAGCATATTTAAACTCAGTTACTAATGATTGACCAATTATTTTTTCTCTGACATAATGCTTTCTAACATTACTTTTGAATTTTCAGTTTGAGGTTATGTCCCTGTATTCTTGATTTTTGCTTAATATTTAAAATGCTGCCTTCTAGAAACTCATTCACATCCTTAATATATTTAAATGTTGAATCTTCTTACCCCTTTCTCATCTGTCCTCCAGGCTGTACATACTCAGTTCCTCCAATCTCTCCTGATATGTTTTGTCCCTTGGACCTTGCACCATTTTTATTAACCATCTCTCATTCAATCATTCAATCTTATCAATATCTTTTTTTCATTCAATCTTATCAATATCTTTTTTTAAGTGGTATTCCACTAAAGCCGTCAAATAGATTCCAGGGAAGGCATTGAAGAACCCTGCTATTTGATGACTTAATGGAAAAATTGGCCTTTACTAGTAATGTCTTAATTGGCAAGTTCTTTTAATTCAATATGTCCATTGTTCTAATAATAATTGTTCTTCTGGTAGGAACAAAAATACAATATATCAGAATTCAGTAATACAAATACTTTTAAATTATTATCTAATATAGTCTGGCATTCTTGAGTAGGCAGCTTATGTACAAGAAGCAACTCTGCTCAGTTAACAATGACCAGTTATGTGCTTCTCTCTGTCACGGATATCTCTGCAAATGAGTAACAATATTGGAGAAGCAAGTGCTAGGATGAATAAGATCCTTCAAACAAGAGCAATGTTTCAGAACATTGTTATAATTTGCACAGAAAGAAGTGAATAAATTTTTACATGCCATAATCACATATTCTCTTTGTTAATATAGATAAAAGGGAGTTAATTGTGATGACTAGCACAAATATTATTGGTTACAGCAATATCAATTAAAATTATCTATTTTGAAATAGAGTAGCAACATTCAGTTGCATTTCCAGTGAAAGTGGGTGCTTCAGCTCATCTTTGTGGATAGGTTTACCTTAGTATTGCGGAGCAATTTTGAATACACAGACAAATTTCTTTTCAAAGTGCAAACTATAATTTGAAACATCAAAATTACTTGCAATATATCACTGTTCATTTGTACATCACTACTAAGTAAGGTATAAAAACGTGTCCATGTAGTTGCTAGATGTTCAAGTCATGAGTGTCTTTTTATGTACCAAGATACATATTGGATTCTTTCACCATTCATAGTGTGTTACATGTAGTTTATGAATTTTACTTAAAGACTTTTCAACCTAATACATTGGTTGTAATCATACAAAAAGAGGAAGACCATGTTCTGTCATGCTTAAAAATGGTTACAATACCATACCTTTCCCAGATCCATTGCAAGATAGTTCAACATTAGTATAATTTCTGCTTAAAGCAATTTGAAATTATTTATTTTATTTCTTAAAGATTTGCTGCGGTCTGGAAATATGGCAGACATTGACAAGTAAGCATACAATTTTTTTCCCATTTTGATTGATGTTAATTTTTTAAAGGGCTTAGATCTGCAAAATTCATCCTTTCAACTTGCTACCTGTGACATTTAATGCCAGATTCAGAGCAGTTATGCATATTTGCTTTAAACATTAGATAGTAATGCTTTTATGTTTGCAAGTAAATGTATTTCAAATTCAAAGAGTTGATTCAAATGTGTCATGGTGGTTTGTTTCATATTGTAAAAGAATGAACAAAGATATTTTCTATAGTTGCCTTTTGACAAACTTTTGAGGATTAAAAAAAATGGATTGTCAAATATCTGTGTCATAAATCAATTTTCATAAAGTACAAAGGAGCAGTATGTTCCTCTTCCACCACAATATAAATAAAATGCTTTTCTATTAAATATATGTATGATCTGGAGCACATATTGTGGTAGAATAATATTTAGTGATTAAAAATGTGTTTAGTATTTGCTTACTTGATAGCTACTCCCTAAAATGAATAAATTCTGCAAAAATAATTTGATAAATTTGCTATAGAATGTATGTTGTCTTCAACTTATGGTTTTAAGTGCATAACTCTGAAGTTAAACATAGAAACTTCAGACTAGGAGCAGAAGCTTGACAGATTCTTTTTAGGATTGTGCCATGCTTTTGATTCAATTCTGAAAAGGTCGCTTTGGAGCACACAAAGATACAAACCTTGCATATCTCTTCCTAAAGAAGCTTGTATTTCTTTAGGACTGTGTGATTGCTTTGAGATGCGTTTTGGTTTCATTGCCTGCTTTAAAGTACCTTTTTTAGACTAAAAGTCAAAAAAACGCACAGGCCTAGTTTTTACAGGCAACCAAATCATCCTCAAGATATTTATAACCAGCATACTTATAATATTATTCAATGTTACTTCAGTTAAAATCAGATTTGCTTGTTAAAAACTAATATGTATTATATTACAACACTATATATAGAAAAATGATTGTTCATCGCCATTTCTGTATTACTGCACAAAGTTATTTGAAGTATTAATAATGAGATTTTATTCTTGGACATACAGGTAGTCCTTGACTTAGATCCATAATTGAGTTCAAAATTTCTGTTGCTAAGCAAGGCAGTTATTAAATGAAATTTAATAACAGTTTATGACTTTTTGCCACTGTTAAGCGAATTGCTGCAGTTATTAAGTGAATCATGGGATCATTAAGCAAATCTGGCTTCCCCCTTGACTTTGCTTGTTGGAAGCCATCTGGGAAGATTACAAATAGTGATCACATGACCCTGAGACAGTGCTGCTGTCGTAAATACATCCCAGTTGCCAAGCATTCGAATTTTGATCATGTAACCATGGGGATGCTACAACAGTTATATGAAAAATGGTCATAAGTCACTTTTTCCAGTGGTGTTGCATCTTCAAACAGTCACTAAAGGAATGGTTGTAAGTCAAGGACTATTTGTACAATTCTAAGCACATTTTAAACAAGATTTTTCTATATTTCTCCAATAATGGTACCATAACAATGATTTAATTTTATGGTGCCTGAGAATGTCTACGTGTAACGATATTAAGCTTGCTTAAAATAATGTTTTATCCCAAGAATTCTTGTGGGCTAACCATACTTAAATAATGATAATAACATACAAGATAAGACTGTTGCCCTTTAAGAATTCAACATACATATGTAACAAGTGAATAGAAGATTAGAATTCAGGTTACATATGGATACAATAAAATATCAGTGTTTTATTGTGTTGACTTATAAATACTAAGTGCAAAATAGTGAATATGACATGTCTTAACTTCTGTTCCAGTGAGAACTGAGTGTCAGATTCACATTCTTACATAAATTTTAAAAATTCTGTTCTGAAACCAGTAGCTATATGCTTGACCTGACACTTTGCTCTTCATTCTGATCAATAATGCTAAATTGGAATGACAATGTTGTCTTACTTATTCTTTAAAATGTCAGTTATGGTGTTTTGTGCGCCAAAGGCAAGGCAATGTACATTTGGAGAATATAAATGGAAAGGGGGAAAGTGCAGTTAGAATAACTGGAAATGATGCATAAATATTTAAATGAGCATTTTACTGCAAGCAATGCATACAAGTTATATTCCTTTGTACCAGAACAGTAAAAATCAATGTGAAGACTAAATTCCAGTAACATCTATCATTTTTGGCAGTTAGATTCTTTATGTAACTATAGTGCTGAGAACTTTGATCCTCGTGTATTGCAGCATAATACAAATTTGCATCATATGATCTTTTTGCAAGGCAGATAAATTGATTTATCTAGCACCAACGAGCTTGAGGAGTGTCTCTTTTATTTTTTATTAATATTTATACATTTATTTTTTTTTAAATACAGTTGCTTCATAAATGCTCACATGCCTGTTGTTTAGATACTTTTAATTACAGAAACTTATCACAAAACAAGATATACCATACACTGCCCCTGAAATATTCTCAGTATCCTAAACTGAAACACATTTAATTGCAAATTATCCAAGGGTTCCTTAAGCGGAACAAGGATATTTTCCACTTTTGCTATTGTTGGTTCTTAATGTTGAAGCAGAATGCTGAAATAATAATCTGACAATTTTTTCATTAAGTAAATTGATTTGAAAGACTTCAACTTCTGCACATATTTTGATCAGAATGTTGATAATATATTTGAGGTGTTAACTTTTTAAGAAAAATTAAAAATCTGATAACAAATTGAAAACTCTTGCTTTGAATAGCAAAGAACAGGCTGAGCTTGACCAGCAAGATATGGAAGATGTTGAGGAAGTAGAAGAGGAAGAATCTGGTGAGGATGCTAACAGTAAAGGTAAAGACAGAAACAAATATGAGATCATTAAGTTTATGACTACTGTAAATGCACATTTTCAAATGTAATATGAGGCCTAAAAGCGAACACTTATTAGTAATGTGGGGGGAACAAAATCTTGGTAAATGCAATATTTGCTTTTTAGGTCACAGTCAAATACTTTCTAATTAATATTTGTGAAAAGTACTTTTTTTATTTAGAGGTTTTCTATTGCAACTACATGGCTTTACTTCTAAATAAACTGTTGTCAGCCTTCTGAGGTAGACCAGACAGGAAGTATGACTAGATGAGCTAATTTTATTTTATTGTTATTTTAACAACATCTTTCAAGTCTGAAAGAACTTCTTTCTCCTGTCTCCTTTACTGCCCAGCCCATATTTATGCTATAGGCGGGTTGTCTTATCTGACCATTCTCTTGGCTGTATGTCTTGCCCTGTCTTCCAAGGTCATTCCCACATATCATTAGACCTTCACTGAATAGAGTGGACCATATTTTAGTGTCAATACACACAAGATTTCAGTCTTCATAATGAACACACACTAAATTTAAATGCAAAATTTCTCATAAACATATTTTATAGCCTTCGTTTGCTTTTGGGGTCACTCTGTAGTTTGTTTTAAGTTTTCCTTTACAAAATAAAAGAAGCAAGCTTAAATACAAAAACTATAGAAGGTAGGCAGTGGTTGGGAACATGTTTCCCAGATTTCTGATTGAAATATAGAAGCTGACAACATTATTTTGAAAGTACAGTATGCCCTGCAGGACAAAAGTAATAAGGATCAGATTTCTATTTTGCAGTAGATCATTAAATTATGAATGTGGGATAGAAGTTTAATTGTATGGATGTTGATTCAGAGATAGTGTACAATAATGACAAGTTGAATTGTGGAATGCTTTCTACAGATATGTAGGTCCAGTTGCTATAAGAGTGTTTATGCAAGAAATGAAGTATGTGTGAAAATAAATGGAGTACAATAGGGGGAATAAGAAAAGAAAATGTGATGCTCCCTTGATTATTTATGTATTTATGCACAAATATATAAGGAATGCTTGTGGAACTGGTAGAGGATGTGCATGTGTAAACATTTATTTGTAGATAAAGCAATATTATTGGCAGGTAATCTAAATGAGTTGTAGCAAATCTTAAGTTGCATAATACACCAAAGAATATAGTTGTAAAAATATAATATATCAAAGACCATGTAGTTGGTTTTTAACAGAGAAATGGACTAAATAATTCCAAGTTATATAAAAATGTTGAAAACTTTTTAGGTTTTTGAAAAGTTGAAAAATGTATAGATGTATTGGTATACCTTGGTAAAATATTTAAGCATGGAAAATGAATGGAGGAGTCTCAGGTTGTGCAAATGCTGATAGAAAGGTTTTGGATGTATGTAATCTGCTATGATTAATGAATTTATCAAAAGAAGCAAAAATAGTTACATGAGGTCTTGCTTCTACATACCTTCTTTTAGTAAGAACTGGGTATGCTGGTAAAAATATAAAAATAAGTTGATGAGGTGAGAATTTCTTAGTTTTTAAAGAAATTAATGTATTAGAAAAGAAAATTTAAGTCCAATAATGAATGCAGTATGAATATTGATTGCATTTTAAAATGTGTGACCAGTACCAAAATACGTTGAAGAGTTTGGGTCATACAGTGAGTATGTAAGTACTAAATGAAGCAAATAGATGAAGAACAAATGGTTAGATAGAGAAGAAGAGAAGACTTAAGAAAGTTGTGGTTGGATAGGATTTATGACATCAGAAAGAGAGCTGAGAAAAGGTAAGGGATGAAGAGGCATTTAGAAGTGGTAGAAGCAGGAATGTTTTTCAAGGGCAGAAGGAGAAGTATAATGAATAGTGAGAGTATATGAATTCTAACAATGTTTTCTTGACTTTAACCTCATGCCCTAATTTATTTTTGTTAGTATTTCTGACTTTTTCTATTTCCAACCTTTCTGGGTTGGTGACCGGGAAGGTGGGGGGAAGAGGGGATGGTTTTGCGAGCACCTGTTGCTTGTGTGAGTGAGGCCACAAGTGTTCATGAGTGGCACACCAGCCAGCCACTCATGTGGCCCAGTTGCGAATAGGCTGCAGCCCAGTAGTGGGCTGTGGCCCACAGGTTGGGGATCCCTAATTTATGTACACAGAAAAATAAATATTGTAATAATATTTATACATGTATATTTTTTCAACTAGGCTACAAAGTTTAAGAGACTTTACACAAGTAATTTCTTTTGCTGTTATTGTCTAGCAATGAATATAGCTGTTATATCTTATCTAATTAGCTTAAATCAGTGAGCAGATAGGGGACAATTATATATGTTGTGTTATTTATTAAAACAAATACAAAGGTAAGTATTTTATGATAGAGTTTTTAAAAAATCGTTTTTGTTTTGTTTTATTTAGCACGCCAACTAACTGTACAAATGATGCAGAATCCTCAGATTCTTGCAGCCCTCCAGGAGAGGCTTGATGGCTTGGTTGGAACACCTACAGGCTATATAGAAAGGTACATTACAGTCTATTATTTTACCATCTTATTGCTTGATCAGTTAATTTTTGTGTGTGATAACCTCACAATCATTTGGCAAAACAATGAAAGGAATGTGTCTTATATTTGTAGTTAAATTGTGCAACTAACTAGTACTGGTTACAACAAAAATTGAGGCTAGAATTAGTATTAGTTAAGGAAGACACTTGTTAAGTGGGTCATACACACTTTAATAATCTTTTTTGTCATGGTTGTTAAGCAGAACTCTGCAACTATATGATTCAAGTGGTCTTTAAGAGAATCTGGCTTTCCCATTGACTTTGTTTTCCAGAAGCCTGCTGGGAAGGTTGTAAGTGACAATCACATGACCCCAGAACTGCTACAATTACTTAAATACATATTGGATATCAAGCAACCAAATATTGATCCCATAACCATGGGGACACTGTTGGTTGAAGACTGGTTATAAGTCACATTTTTCAGTGCCATTATAACTTTGAACAGTCACTAAATGAATGGTTGTAGATCAGTGGTAGGTTTCCAGTTTTTTTACTACTGGTTCTGTGGGTGAGGCTTGGTGGCTGTGACTTGGCTTGGTGGGCGTGGCAGGGGAAGGATACTCTAAAATCTCCATTCCCTCCCCACTCCAGGGGAAGGTTACTGCAAAATCCCCATTTCCTCCTGATCAGCTGGGATTCGGGAGGCAGAAAATAGATGGGGGCAGGGCCAGGGCCAGTCGGAGGTGATATTTACCGGTTCTCCAAACTACTCAAAATTTCCAGTACTGGTTCTCCCGAACTGGTCAGAACCTGCTGAAACCCATCTCTGTTGTAGATTGAGGACTACTGCAATCTGTTTCAGAGAAGCTTTCATAATTGATGGATTAGAAAAGAACAGCCTGCAGTCCTATTCAAGCTTTCTTGGAAACAAGTATTTAACAGTGAGAATTTTTAGTTATCTATATAGGATTCCACCAATAATGTTGAGAAAAAAAGTATGTGGTTTTTTTTATGAAAGGAAAAGTAAGGTAAAGGTAAAAGTTTTTCCCCACACATGTGTACTAGTTGTTTCCAGCTCTAGGGGTGGTGCTCATCTCCATTTCTAAGCCGAAGAGCTAGCGCTGTCCGAAAGACGTCTCTGGTCATGTGGCCAGCATGACTAAATGGCAAAGGCGCACAGACCGCTGTTACCAAAGTGGTCCCTATTTTTCTACATGCATTTTTTACCTGCTTTTGAACTGCTAGGTTGGCAGAAGCTGGGGCAAGTAATGGGAGCTCACTCTGTTATGCAGCACTAGGGATTCAAACTGCTAAAATGCCGACCTTCTGATCGACAAGCTCAGCGTCTTAGCCACTCCATCCCCTATGAAAGGTAGTGGGGAGCATATAGTAATAAGACAATTAAAAGTTTGTACAATCTGTAATTAAATACATTACAATTAAATGACTGCTTCCTGTTTTCTTTGACTTTTGTAGAACATAACACTTTCTTTGAAATTTTTATTCTGTTTTGCTGCTGCTTCTACATGTTATTCATGGATGAGAAATAATATCAGTGTTTCTCAAAATGCAGACGTTCCATAATACTTCGTATTTAAGAAATGGATGTAATTGCTGTATTGTCCAGATCCATATTCTGCTTATATTATGGCCAGTGCAGTAACTTTATTAGGCAGTACAAGTATAAATAATGGGTAGCACATCCTGAAGATGAAACTCAAATATTTTGGCCACCTAATGAGAAGGAAGGACTCACTGGAAAAGAGCCTAATGCTGGGAAAGATTGAAGGCAAAAAAAGGGGATGACAGAAAACAAGGTGGCTGGATGGAGTCACTGAAACACTTCAGAGAATGGTAGAGGACAGGAAGGCCTGGAAGAACGTTGTCCATGGGGTCACAATGGGTTGGACATGACTTCACAACTAACAACAACAAGAAGCACATCTTTATCCATCAGAAGGTGCATTCTCTTCAGGATTGAATGTTGAGAACAGAGTACTTCTAGGCTTTCCGGCTCTTTTTTATTTTATTCCTTCTTCCTTTACTCCAAAATCTTAAAAAAGTGCTAAGTGATAATAAAACATTTCCCCAAACTTTTGATTCATTCTTACATCACCAAGTTGTCTCTCTTTACTCTGTTTTCATCATCTGTTGCCCTTTTATAATAAGAATCAACTGGGGAGAGTTGCTATTTCAAGATATGCAAGGCCAATATATTAATAAAATAGTAAGGAAAATATAGCTGTGGAACTGCCTATCAGAATTAAAGATGACAGAGCAGCACCTGTTTGTTAGAGTGAGGTAGTTCTAGACTTGTCCTGATTTAGGTCATGGATGACTACTATGATTTGTTATTGTGCTGGACAATTTACTCATTAATACCATAATAGGGGTCTTCTAGATATTCCCTACCCCCAGATAAAGTCTACCTCAGATAAAGTTGTTCTGGAAACTTTTCTCAAGTGTGACAATTATATAATCATGTAAAACAGTTATACTACACTTGACCTTATCTGAGAGGCCTAGAAGCAATGTCTGAAAGATTGGACTAAGACATCTTAGCTAAAATAGGGTGTTTTAGGTTGTGTGTGTTGAAATCTTTTTCCCAGCTTTTTTTTTCTTCTTGCTGCAAATAGTCCTTTTTTTAGATTCTTTATCCCAACTTCTTTTTCATATACAGCTCAAGGTGGCAAACATACCAATACTCTTCCCTGCTCCTTTTTGCCAACAACAATTTGAGCCAGTCATTTTTTCTCAGCCCAACCAATCTCATAGAAGTCATAGAACCCTAGCATGAGAAAAAGCTGAGGTGGGATGACAAAATATAAAATCAACAGAAATAATCATGTCTTCTTCCAATTGTTTCCTATTGTCACAGAATCTGAAGCTGTTTATCTGAACACATGCATTTGTGCATGACATATTTTGATCTTTACAGATTACTTTGCTAGCCATAATTGATCTTAGATGTGCTCCAAGTGCTTAGATCTTACTTTTTTTCTTTCTCACAGTATATTTAAGTAACCTCTGCTAATCTGAAAAGTCCTTGACCCAAGATCAGTAAGTTCTTTCTGGGTTTAATGATGCTGCTTTCAATGAAATACTAAACTTTTTGAGAAGTTACAGAAGCTTGCTTTTTATTACAAGT